>NC_090413.1:10766215-11066215 GCF_036365525.1 Heterodontus francisci | reverse complement strand
GTACAGTGTATGTGTGAGAGGGTGGGTGTTTGATGGGGGCCAGTTCGTGGGTGTGTGAGGGTGGGGTGTGGGATGGGGTACAGTGTGTGTGTGTGAGGGTCGGGAGTTGGATGGGGTACAGTGTGTGTGTGAGAGGGTGGGTAGTTGGATGGGGTACAGTGTGTGTGTGAGAGGGTGGGGAGTTGGATGGGGTGCTGTGTGTGTGAGAGGGTGGGGAGTTGGATGGGGTACAGTATGTGTGTGTGAGAGGGTGGGTAGTTGGATAGGGTACAGTGTGTGTGTGAGCGGGTGGGGAGTTGGATGGGGTGCAGTGTGTGTGTGAGAGGGTGGGGAGTTGGATGGGGTACAGTGTGTGTGTGTGTGAGGGTGGGGTGTTGGATGGGGTACAGTGTGTGTGTGAGGGTGAATTGTTGGATGGGGTACAGTGTGTGTGTGTGTGAGGGTGAGGTGTTGGATGGGGAACAGTGTGTGTGTGTGTCAGGGTGAGGTGTTGGATGGGGTACAGTGTGTGTGTGTGTGAGGGTGAGGTGTTGGATGGGGTACAATGTGTGTGTCTGTCACAGTGGGGAGTTGGATGGGGTTCCGTGTGGGTGTGTGTGAGAGGGCGGGGTGTTCGATGGGGTACAGTGTGTGTGTGAGAGTGTGGGGTGTTGGATGGGGTACAGATTGTGTGTGAGAAGGTGGGGAGTTGGATCGGGTGCACTCTGTGTGAGAGGGAGTGGAGTTGGATGGGGTACAGTCTGTGTGAGAGGGTGGGGAGTTGGATGGGTTACAGTCTATGTTAGAGGGTGCGGAGTTGGATGGGGTACAGGCTGTGTGAGAGGGTGGGGAACCGGATGGGGTACAGTCTGTGTGTGAGAGGGTGTGGAGTCAGATGGCGTACAGTGTTTGTGAGGGTGGGGTGTTGGATGGGGTACAGTGTGTGTGTGTGAGCGGGTGGGTGTTTGATGGGGTGCAGAGTGTGTGTGTGTGAGGGTGGGGTGTGGGATGGGGTACAGTGAGTGTGTGTGTGAGGGTGGTGTATTGGATGGGATGCAGTCTGTGTTTGAGAGGGTGGGGAATTGGATGGGGTACAGTGTGTGTGTGTATGAGGGTGGGGAGTTGGATGGGGTACAGTGTGCGTGTGTGTGAGGGGGGGGGGTGTTGGATGGGGTACAGTGTGTGTGTGAGAGGGTGGAGAGTTCGATGGGGTACAATGTGTGTGAGAGAGGGTGGGTGTTTGATGGGGTACAGTTCGTGGGTGTGTGAGGGTGGGGTGTGGGATGGGGTACAGTGTGTGTGTGTGTGAGGGTGGGGTGTTAGATGGGGTACAGTCTGTGTGTCAGAGGGTGGGGAGTTGGATGGGGGTACAGTATGTGTGTGTATGAGGGTGGGGAGTTGGATGGGGTACAGTGTGCGTGTGTGTGAGGGGGGGGGGGTGTTGGATGGGGTACAGTGTGTGTGTGAGAGGGTGGAGAGTTCGATGGGGTACAGTGTGTGTGTGAGAGGGTGGGGAGTTGGATGGGGTACAGTGTGTGTGTGAGAGGGTGGGGAGTTGGATGGGGTGCTGTGTGTGTGAGCGGGTGGGGAGTTGGATGGGGTACAGTATGTGTGTGTGAGAGGGTGGGTGTTTGATGGGGTACAGTTCGTGGGTGTGTGAGGGTGGGGTGTGGGATGGCGTACAGTGTGTGTGTGTGTGTGTGTGTGTGTGTGTGTGTGAGGGTGGGGTGTTGGATGGGGTACAATGTGTGTGAGAGAGGGTGGGTGTTTGATGGGGTACAGTTCGTGGGTGTGTGAGGGTGGGGTGTGGGATGGGGTACAGTGTGTGTGTGTGTGAGGGTGGGGTGTTAGATGGGGTACAGTCTGTGTGTCAGAGGGTGGGGAGTTGGATGGGGGTACAGTATGTGTGTGTATGAGGGTGGGGAGTTGGATGGGGTACAGTGTGCGTGTGTGTGAGGGGGGGGTGTTGGATGGGGTACAGTGTGTGTGTGAGAGGGTGGAGAGTTCGATGGGGTACTGTGTGTGTGTGTGTGTGAGGGTGGGGTGATGGATGGGGTACAGACTGTGTGTGAGAATTTGGGGAGTTGGATGGGGTACAGTCTGTGTGAGAGGGTGTGTAGTTGGATGGGGTACAGTCTGTGTGAGAGGGTGGGGAGTTGGATGGGTTACAGTCTGTGTTAGAGGGTGCGGAGTTGGATGGGGTACAGGCTGTGTGAGAGGGTGGGGAACCGGATGGGGTACAGTCTGTGTGAGAGGGTGTGGAGTCAGATGGCGTACAGTGTGTGTTTGTGAGGGTGGGGTGTTGGATGGGGTACAGTATGTGTGTGTGTGTGTGTATGAGGGTGGGGTGTTGGATGGGGTACAGTGTATGTGTGAGAGGGTGGGTGTTTGATGGGGTCCAGTTCGTGGGTGTGTGAGGGTGGGGTGTGGGATGGGCTACAGTGTGTGTGTGAGAGGGTGGGGAGTTGGATGGGGTACAATGTGTGTGTGTGAGGGTCGGGAGTTGGATGGGGTACAGTGTGTGTGTGAGAGGGTGGGTAGTTGGATGGGGTACAGTGTGTGTGTGAGAGGGTGGGGAGTTGGATGGGGTGCTGTGTGTGTGAGAGGGTGGGGAGTTGGATGGGGTACAGTATGTGTGTGTGAGAGGGTGGGTGTTTGATGGGGTACAGTTCGTGGGTGTGTGAGGGTGGGGTGTGGGATGGGGTACAGTGTGTGTGTGTGTGTGTGTGTGTGTGTGTGTGTGAGGGTGGGGTGTTGGATGGGGTACAATGTGTGTGAGAGAGGGTGGGTGTTTGATGGGGTACAGTTCGTGGGTGTGTGAGGGTGGGGTGTGGGATGGGGTACAGTGTGTGAGGGTGGGGTGTTAGATGGGGTACAGTCTGTGTGTCAGAGGGTGGGGAGTTGGATGGGGGTACAGTATGTGTGTGTATGAGGGTGGGGAGTTGGATGGGGTACAGTGTGCGTGTGTGTGAGGGGGGGGTGTTGGATGGGGTACAGTGTGTGTGTGAGAGGGTGGAGAGTTCGATGGGGTACAGTGTGTGTGTGAGAGGGTGGGGAGTTGGATGGGGTGCAGTGTGTGTGTGAGAGGGTGGGGAGTTGGATGGGGTGCTGTGTGTGTGAGCGGGTGGGGAGTTGGATGGGGTACAGTATGTGTGTGTGAGAGGGTGGGTGTTTGATGGGGTACAGTTCGTGGGTGTGTGAGGGTGGGGTGTGGGATGGCGTACAGTGTGTGTGTGTGTGTGTGTGTGTGTGTGTGTGTGAGGGTGGGGTGTTGGATGGGGTACAATGTGTGTGAGAGAGGGTGGGTGTTTGATGGGGTACAGTTCGTGGGTGTGTGAGGGTGGGGTGTGGGATGGGGTACAGTGTGTGTGTGTGTGAGGGTGGGGTGTTAGATGGGGTACAGTCTGTGTGTCAGAGGGTGGGGAGTTGGATGGGGGTACAGTATGTGTGTGTATGAGGGTGGGGAGTTGGATGGGGTACAGTGTGCGTGTGTGTGAGGGGGGGGTGTTGGATGGGGTACAGTGTGTGTGTGAGAGGGTGGAGAGTTCGATGGGGTACTGTGTGTGTGTGTGTGTGAGGGTGGGGTGATGGATGGGGTACAGACTGTGTGTGAGAATTTGGGGAGTTGGATGGGGTACAGTCTGTGTGAGAGGGTGTGTAGTTGGATGGGGTACAGTCTGTGTGAGAGGGTGGGGAGTTGGATGGGTTACAGTCTGTGTTAGAGGGTGCGGAGTTGGATGGGGTACAGGCTGTGTGAGAGGGTGGGGAACCGGATGGGGTACAGTCTGTGTGAGAGGGTGTGGAGTCAGATGGCGTACAGTGTGTGTTTGTGAGGGTGGGGTGTTGGATGGGGTACAGTATGTGTGTGTGTGTGTGTATGAGGGTGGGGTGTTGGATGGGGTACAGTGTATGTGTGAGAGGGTGGGTGTTTGATGGGGTCCAGTTCGTGGGTGTGTGAGGGTGGGGTGTGGGATGGGCTACAGTGTGTGTGTGAGAGGGTGGGGAGTTGGATGGGGTACAATGTGTGTGTGTGAGGGTCGGGAGTTGGATGGGGTACAGTGTGTGTGTGAGAGGGTGGGTAGTTGGATGGGGTACAGTGTGTGTGTGAGAGGGTGGGGAGTTGGATGGGGTGCTGTGTGTGTGAGAGGGTGGGGAGTTGGATGGGGTACAGTATGTGTGTGTGAGAGGGTGGGTGTTTGATGGGGTACAGTTCGTGGGTGTGTGAGGGTGGGGTGTGGGATGGGGTACAGTGTGTGTGTGTGTGTGTGTGTGTGTGTGTGTGTGAGGGTGGGGTGTTGGATGGGGTACAATGTGTGTGAGAGAGGGTGGGTGTTTGATGGGGTACAGTTCGTGGGTGTGTGAGGGTGGGGTGTGGGATGGGGTACAGTGTGTGAGGGTGGGGTGTTAGATGGGGTACAGTCTGTGTGTCAGAGGGTGGGGAGTTGGATGGGGGTACAGTATGTGTGTGTATGAGGGTGGGGAGTTGGATGGGGTACAGTGTGCGTGTGTGTGAGGGGGGGGTGTTGGATGGGGTACAGTGTGTGTGTGAGAGGGTGGGTAGTTGGATAGGGTACAGTGTGTGTGAGAGGGTGGGGAGTTGGATGGGGTGCAGTGTGTGTGTGAGAGGGTGGGGAGTTGGATGGGGTACAGTGTGTGTGTGTGTGAGGGTGGGGTGATGGATGGGGTACAGTGTGTGTGTGAGGGTGAAGTGTTGGATGGGGTACAGTGTGTGTGTGTATGAGGGTGGGGAGTTGGATGGGGTACAGTGTGCGTGTGTGTGAGGGGGGGGCTGTTGGATGGGGTACAGTGTGCGTGTGTGTGAGGGGGGGGCTGTTGGATGGGGAACAGTGCATGTGTGAGATGGTGGGTGTTTGATGGGGTACAGTGAGTGTGTGTGTGAGGGTGGGAAGTTCGATGGGGTACAGTGTGTGTGTGAGAGGGTGGGTAGTTGGATAGGGTACAGTGTGTGTGTGAGAGGATGGGGAGTTGGATGGGATTCAGTGTGTGTGTGAGAGTGTGGGGAGTTGGATGGGGTACAGTGTGTGTGTGTGTGAGGGTGGGGTGATGGATGGGGTACAGTGTGTGTGTGAGGGTGAAGTGTTGGATGGGGTACAGTGTGTGCGTGTGTGAGGGTGAGGTGTTCGATGGGGAACAGTGTGTGTGTGTGTGTCAGGGTGAGGTGTTGGATGGGAAACAGTGTGTTTGTGTGTGAGGGTGAGGTGTTGGATGGGGTACAATGTGTGTGTCTGTCACGGTGGGGAGTTGGATGGGGATCCGTGTGTGTGTGTGTGAGAGGGCGGGGTGTTCGATGGGGTACAGTGTGTGTGTGAGAGTGTGGGGAGTCAGATGGGGTACAGTGAGTGTCTGTGTGAGGGTGGGGTGTTGGATGGGGTACAGTGTGTGTGTGAGAGGGTGGGTAGTTGGATAGGGTACAGTGTGTGTGTGAGAGGGTGGGGAGTTGGATGGGGTGCAGTGTGTGTGTGAGAGGGTGGAGAGTTCGATGGGGTACTGTGTGTGTGTGTGTGAGGGTGGGGTGATGGATGGGGTACAGTGTGTGTGTGAGGGTGAAGTGTTGGATGGGGTACAGTGTGTGTGTGTATTAGGGTGGGGAGTTGGATGGTGTACAGTGTGCGTGTGTGTGAGGGGGGGGCTGTTGGATGGGGTACAGTGTGTGTGTGAGAGGGTGTGTAGTTGGAGACGGTACAGTGTGTGTGTGAGAGGATGGGGAGTTGGATGGGGTGCAGTGTGTGTGTGAGAGGGTGGGGAGTTGGATGGGGTACAGTGTGTGTGTGTGTGAGGGTGGGGTGATGGATGGGGTACAGTGTGTGTGTGAGGGTGAAGTGTTGGATGGGGTACAGTGTGTGAGTGTGTGAGGGTGGGGTGTTGGATGGGGAACAGTCTGTGTTAGAGGGTGCGGAGTTGGATGGGGTACAGGCTGTGTGAGAGGGTGGGGAACCGGATGGGTTACAGTCTGTGTTGGAGGGTGCGGAGTTGGATGGGGTACAGGCTGTGTGAGAGGGTGGGGAACCGGATGGGGTACAGTCTGTGTGTGAGAGGGTGTGGAGTCAGATGGCGTACAGTGTTTGTGAGGGTGGGGTGTTGGATGGGGTACAGTGTGTGTGTGTGAGCGGGTGGGTGTTTGATGGGGTGCAGAGTGTGTGTGTGTGAGGGTGGGGTGTGGGATGGGGTACAGTGAGTGTGTGTGTGAGGGTGGGGTATTGGATATAATGCAGTCTGTGTTTGAGAGGGTGGGGAATTGGATGGGGTACAGTGTGTGTGTGTGTGTGTGTGTGTGTGTGTGTGTGTGTGTGTGTGTGTGTGTGTGTGTGTGTGGGTGGGGTGGGGTGTTGGATGGGGTACAATGTGTGTGTGAGAGGGTGGGTGTTTGATTGGGTACAGTGTGTGTGTGTGTGAGGTGGGGTGTTAGATGGGGTACAGTCTGTGTGTCTGAGGGTGGGGAGTTGGATGGGGGTACAGTATGTGTGTGTATGAGGGTGGGGAGTTGGATGGGGTACAGTGTGCGTGTGTGTGAGGGGGGTGCTGTTGGATGGGGTACAGTGTGTGTGTGAGAGGGTGGGTAGTTGGATAGGGTACAGTGTGTGTGTGAGAGGGTGGGGAGTTGGATGGGGTGCAGTGTGTGTGTGAGAGGGTGGGGAGTTGGATGGGGTACTGTGTGTGTGTGTGTGAGGGTGGGGTGATGGATGGGGTACAGTGTGTGTGTGAGGGTGAAGTGTTGGATGGGGTACGGTGTCTGCGTGTGTGAGGGTGAGGTGTTGGATGGGGAACAGTGTGTGTGTGTGTGTCAGGGTGAGGTGTTGGATGGGAAACAGTGTGTGTGTGTGTGAGGGTGAGGTGTTGGATGGGGTACAATGTGTGTGTCTGTCACGGTGGGGAGTTGGATGGGGATCCGTGTGTGTGTGTGTGAGAGGGCGGGGTGTTGGATGGGGTACAGTGTGTGTGTGAGAGTGTGGGGAGTCAGATGGGGTACAGTGAGTGTCTGTGTGAGGGTGGGGTGTTGGATGGGGTACAGACTGTGTGTGAGAAGGTGGGGAGTTGGATGGGGTACAGTGTGTGTGAGAGGGTGGGGAGTTGCATGGGGTACAGTCTGTGTGAGAGGGTGTGGAGTTGGATGGGGTACAGTGTGTGTGAGAGGGTGGGGAGTTGCATGGGGTACAGTCTGTGTGAGAGAGTGCGGAGTTGGATGTGGTACAGTCTGTGTGAGAGGGTGGGGAGCTGGATGGGTTACAGTCTGTGTTAGAGGGTGCGGAGTTGGATGGGGTACAGGCTGTGTGAGAGGGTGGGGAACCGGATGGGGTGCAGTCTGTGTGTGAGAGGGTGTGGAGTCAGGTGGCGTACAGTGTGTGTGTGAGCGGGTGGGTGTTTGATGGGGTGCAGAGTGTGTGTGTGCGAGGGTGGGGTGTGGGATGGGGTACAGTTCGTGGGTGTGTGAGGGTGGGGTGTGGGATGGAGTACAGTGTGTGTGTGTGAGGGTGGGGTGCTAGATGGGGTACAGTCTGTGTGTGAGAGGGTGGGGAGTTGGATGGTGTGCAGTGTGTGTGTGAGGATGAAGTGTCGGATGGGGTACAGTGTGTGTGTGTGTGAGGGTGAGGTGTTGGATGGGGAACAGTGTGTGTGTGTGTGTCAGGGTGAGGTGTTCGATGGGGTACAGTGTGTGTGTGTGTGTGAGGGTGAGGTGTTGGATGGGGTACAGTGTTTGTGCGTGTGAGGGTGAGGTGTTGGATGGGGTACAGTGGTTGTGCGTGTGAGGGTGAGGTGTTGGATGGGGTACAGTGTTTGTGTCTGTCACGGTGGGGAGTTGGATGGGGTACCGTGTGTGTGTGTGTGAGAGGGCGGGGTGTTGGATGGGGTACAGTGTGTGTGTGAAAGTGCGGGAAGTCAGATGGGGTACAGTGAATGTCTGTGTGAGGGTGGGGTGTGGGATGGGGGACAGTGATTGTGTGTGTGAGGGTGGGGTATTGGATGGGATGCAGTCTGTGTTTGAGAAAGTGGGGAATTGGATGGGGTACAGTGTGTGTGTGTGTGTGTGTGTGAGGGTGGGGTGTTGGATGGGGTACAGCGTGTGTGTGAGAGGGTGGGTGTTTGATGGGGTCCAGTTCGTGGGTGTGTGAAGGTGGGGTGTGGGATGGGGTACAGTGTGTGTGTGTGTGAGGGTGGGGTGTTAGATGGGGTACAGTCTGTGTGTGAGAGGGTGGGGAGTTGGATGGGGTACAGTGTGTGTGTGAGAGGGTCGGGAGTTGGATGGGGTACAGTGTGTGTGTGAGAGGGTGGGTAGTTGGATGGGGTACAGTGTGTGTGTGAGAGGGTGGGGAGTTGGATGGGGTACAGTGTGTGTGAGAGGGTGGGTGTTTGATGGGGTGCAGTGTGTGTGAGAGGGTGGGGAGTTGGATGGGGTACAGTATGTGTGTGTATGAGGGTGGGGAGTTGGATGGGGTACAGTGTGCGTGTTTGTGAGGGGGGGGTGTTGGATGGGGTACAGTGTGTGTGTAAGAGGGTGGGTAGTTGGATAGGGTACAGTGTGTGTGTGAGAGGGTGGGGAGTTGGATGGGGTGCAGTGTGTGTGTGAGAGGGTGGGGAGTTGGATGGGGTACAGTGTGTGTGTGTGTGAGGGTGGGTGTTTGATGGGGTGCAGAGTGTGTGTGTGTGAGGGTGGTGTGTGGGATGGGGTACAGTGAGTGTGTGTGTGAGGGTGGGGTATTGGATGGGATGCAGTCTGTGTTTGAGAGGGTGGGGAATTGGATGGGGTACAGTGTGTGTGTGTGTGTGTGTGTGTGTGTGTGAGGGTGGGGTGTTCGATGGGGTACAATGTGTGTGTGAGAGGGTGGGTGTTTGATGGGGTACAGTCTGTGTGTCAGAGGGTGGGGAGTTGGATGGGGGTACAGTATGTGTGTGTATGAGGGTGGGGAGTTGGATGGGGTACAGTGTGCGTGAGTGTGAGGGGGGGGCTGTTGGATGGGGTACAGTGTGTGTGTGAGGGTGAAGTGTTGGATGGGGTACAGTGTGTGTGTGTATGAGGTTGGGGAGTTGGATGGGGTACAGTGTGCGTGTGTGTGAGGGGGGGGCTGTTGGATGGGGTACAGTGTGTGTGTGAGAGGGTGGGTAGTTGGATAGGGTACAGTGTGTGTGTGAGAGGGTGGGGAGTTGGATGGGGTGCAGTGTGTGTGTGAGAGGGTGGGGAGTTGGATGGGGTACTGTGTGTGTGTGTGTGAGGGTGGGGTGGTGGATGGGGTACAGTGTGTGTGTGAGGGTGAAGTGTTGGATGGGGTACAGTGTCTGCGTGTGTGAGGGTGAGGTGTTGGATGGGGAACAGTGTGTGTGTGTGTGTCAGGGTGAGGTGTTGGATGGGAAACAGTGTGTGTGTGTGTGAGGGTGAGGTGTTGGATGGGGTACAATGTGTGTGTCTGTCACGGTGGGGAGTTGGATGGGGATCCGTGTGTGTGTGTGTGAGAGGGCGGGGTGTTGGATGGGGTACAGTGTGTGTGTGAGAGTGTGGGGAGTCAGATGGGGTACAGTGAGTGTCTGTGTGAGGGTGGGGTGTTGGATGGGGTACAGACTGTGTGTGAGAAGGTGGGGAGTTGGATGGGGTACAGTCTGTGTGAGAGGGTGTGGAGTTGGATGGGGTACAGTGTGTGTGAGAGAGTGGGGAGTTGCATGGGGTACAGTCTGTGTGAGAGAGTGCGGAGTTGGATGTGGTACAGTCTGTGTGAGAGGGTGGGGAGGTGGATGGGTTACAGTCTGTGTTAGAGGGTGCGGAGTTGGATGGGGTACAGGCTGTGTGAGAGGGTGGGGAACCGGATGGGGTACAGTCTGTGTGTGAGAGGGTGTGGAGTCAGGTGGCGTACAGTGTGTGTGTGAGCGGGTGGGTGTTTGATGGGGTGCAGAGTGTGTGTGTGCGAGGGTGGGGTGTGGGATGGGGTACAGTTCGTGGGTGTGTGAGGGTGGGGTGTGGGATGGAGTACAGTGTGTGTGTGTGAGGGTGGGGTGCTAGATGGGGTACAGTCTGTGTGTGAGAGGGTGGGGAGTTGGATGGTGTGCAGTGTGTGTGTGAGGATGAAGTGTCGGATGAGGTACAGTGTGTGTGTGTGTGAGGGTGAGGTGTTGGATGGGGAACAGTGTGTGTGTGTGTGTCAGGGTGAGGTGTTGGATGGGGTACAGTGTGTGTGTGTGTGAGGATGAGGTGTTGGATGGGGTAAACTGGGTGAGCGTGTGACGGTGAGGTGTTGGATGGGGTACAGTGTGTGTGTCTGTCACTTTGGGGAGTTGGATGGGGTACCGTGTGTGTGTTTGTGAGAGGGCGGGGTGTTGGATGGGGGACAGTGTGTGTGTGAGAGTGTGGGGAGTCAGATGGGGTACAGTGAGTGTCTGTGTGAGGGTGGGGTGTTGGATGGGGTACAGACTGTGTGTGAGAAGGTGGGGAGTTGGATGGGGTACAGTCTGTGTGAGAGGGTGTGGAGTTGGATGGGGTACAGTGTGTGTGAGAGGGTGGGGAGTTGCATGGGGTACAGTCTGTGTGAGAGAGTGCGGAGTTGGATGGGGTACAGTCTGTGTGAGAGGGTGGGGAGTTGGATGGGTTACAGTCTGTGTTAGAGGGTACGGAGTTGGATGGGGTACAGGCTGTGTGAGAGGGTGGGGAACCGGATGGGGTACAGTCTGTGTGTGAGAGGGTGTGGAGACAGGTGGCGTACAGTGTGTGTGTGAGCGGGTGGGTGTTTGATGGGGTGCAGAGTATGTGTGTGTGAGGGAGGGGTGTGCGATGGGGTACAGTTCGTGGGTGTGTGAGGGTGGGGTTTGGGATGGAGTACAGTGTGTGTGTGTGAGGGTGGGTAGTTGGATGGGGTACAGTGTGTGTGTGACAGGGTGTGGAGTTGGATGGGGTGCAGTGTGTGTGTGTGTGAGGGTGGGGAGTTGGATGGGGTACAGTGTGCGTGTGTGTGAGGGGGGAGTGTTGGATGGGGTACAGTGTGTGTGTGAGAGGGTGGGTAGTTGGATAGGGTACAGTGTGTGTGTGAGAGGGTGGGGAGTTGGATGGGGTGCAGTGTGTGTGTGAGAGGGTGGGGAGTTGGATGGGGTACAGTGTGTGTGTGCGTGAGGGTGGGGTGTTGGATGGGGTACAGTGTGTGTGTGAGGGTGAAGTGTTGGATGGGGTACAGTGTGTGTGTGTGTGAGGGTGAGGTGTTGGATGGGGAACAGTGTGTGTGTGTGTCAGGGTGAGATGTTGGCTGGGAAACAGTGTGTGTGTGTGTGTCAGGGTGGGGATTTGGATGGGGATCCGTGTGGGTGTGTGTGAGAGGGCGGGGTGTTGGATGGGGTACAGTGTGTGTGTGTGAGAGTGTGGGGAGTCAGATGGGGTACAGTGAGTGTCTGTGTGAGGGTGCGGTGTTGGATGGGGTACAGACTGTGTGTGAGAAGGTGGGGAGTTGGATGGGGTACAGTCTGTGTGAGAGGGTGTGGAGTTGGATGGGGTACAGTGTGTGTGAGAGGGTGGGGAGTTGCATGGGGTACAGTCTGTGTGAGAGAGTGCAGAGTTGGATGGGGTACAGTCTGTGTGTGAGGGTGGGGAGTTGGATGGGTTACAGTCTGTGTTAGAGGGTGCGGAGTTGGATGGGGTACAGGCTGTGTGAGAGGGTGGGGAACCGGATGGGGTACAGTCTGTGTGTGAGAGGGTGTGGAGTCAGGTGGCGTACAGTGTGTGTGTGAGCGGGTGGGTGTTTGATGGGGTGCAGTGTGTGTGTGTGTGAGGGTGGGGTGTTAGATGGGGTACAGTCTGTGTGTGAGAGGGTGGGTAGTTGGATAGGGTACAGTGTGTGTGTGAGAGGGTGGGGAGTTGGATGGGGTGCAGTGTGTGTGTGAGAGGGTGGGGAGTTGGATGGGGTACAGTGTGTGTGTGTGTGAGGGTGGGGTGTTGGATGGGGTACAGTGTGTGTGTGAGGGTGAAGTGTTGGATGGGGTACAGTGTGTGTGTGTGTGAGGGTGAGGTGTTGGATGGGGAACAGTGTGTGTGTGTGTCAGGGTGAGGTGTTGGATGGGAAACAGTGTGTGTGTGTGTCAGGGTGAGGTGTTGGATGGGGTACAGTGTGTGTGTGTGAGGGTGAGGTGTTGGATGGGGTACAATGTGTGTGTGAGAGTGTGGGGAGTCAGATGGGGTACAGTCTGTGTGAGAGTGTGCGGAGTTGGATGGGGTACAGTCTGTGTGAGACGGTGGGGAGTTGGATGGGTTACAGTCTGTGTTAGAGGGTGCGGAGTTGGATGGGGTACAGGCTGTGTGAGAGGGTGGGGAACCGGATGGGGTACAGTCTGTGTGTGAGAGGGTGTGGAGTCAGGTGGCGTACAGTGTGTGTGTGAGCGGGTCGGTGTTTGATGGGGTGCAGAGTATGTGTGTGTGAAGGTGGGGTGTGGGATGGGGTACAGTTCGTGGGTGTGTGAGGGTGGGGTGTGGGATGGAGTACAGTGTGTGTGTGTGAGGGTGGGTAGTTGGATGGGGTACAGTGTGTGTGTGAGAGAGTGCGGAGTTGGATGGGGTGCAGTGTGTGAGTGTGTGAGGGGGGAGTGTTGGATGGGGTACAGTGTGTGTGTGAGAGGGTGGGTAGTTGGATAGGGTACAGTGTGTGTGTGAGAGGGTGGGGAGTTGGATGGGGTGCAGTGTGTGTGTGAGAGGGTGGGGAGTTGGATGGGGTACAGTGTGTGTGTGTGTGAGGGTGGGGTGTTGGATGGGTTACAGTCTGTGTTAGAGGGTGCGGAGTTGGATGGGGTACAGGCTGTGTGAGAGGGTGGGGAACCGGATGAGGTACAGTCTGTGTGTGAGAGGGTGTGGAGTCAGGTGGCGTACAGTGTGTGTGTGTATTCGGGTGGGTGTTTGATGGGGTGCAGAGTATGTGTGAGTGAGGGTGGGGTGTGGGATGAGGTACAGTTCGTGGGTGTGTGAGGGTGGGGTGTGGGATGGAGTACAGTGTGTGTGTGTGAGGGTGGGGAGTTGGATGGGGTGCAGTGTGTGTGTGAGGATGAAGTGTTGGATGGGGTACAGTGTGTGTGTGTGTGTGTGAGGGTGAGGTGTTGGATGGGGAACAGTGTGTGTGTGTGTGTCAAGGTGAGGTGTTGGATGGGGTACAGTGTGTGTGTGTGTGTGAGGATGAAGTGTTGGATGGGGAACAGTGTGTGTGTGTGTGTGAGGGAGAGGTGTTGGATGGGGTACAGTGTGTGTGTCTGTCACGGTGGGGAGTTGGATGGGGTACCGTGTGTGTGTGTGTGAGAGGGCGGGGTGTTGGATGGGGTACAGTGTGTGTGTTTGTGAGAGGGCGGGGTGTTGGATGGGGGACAGTGTGTGTGTGAGAGTGTGGGGAGTCAGATGGGGTACAGTGAATGTCTGTGTGAGGGTGGGGTGTTGGATGGGGTACAGACTGTGTGTGAGAAGGTAGGGAGTTGGATGGGGTACAGTCTGTGTGAGAGGGTGTGGAGTTGGATGGGGTACAGTGTGTGTGAGAGGGTGGGGAGTTGCATGGGGTACAGTCTGTGTGAGAGAGTGCGGAGTTGGATGGGGTACAGTCTGTGTGAGAGGGTGGGGAGTTGGATGGGTTACAGTCTGTGTTAGAGAGTGCGGAGTTGGATGGGGTACAGGCTGTGTGTGAGGGTGAAGTGTTGGATGGGGTACAGTGTGTGTGTGTGTGAGGGTGGGGTGTTGGATGGGGTACAGTGTGTGTGTGAGGGTGAAGTGTTGGATGGGGTACAGTGTGTGTGTGTGTGAGGTGAGGTGTTGGATGGGGAACAGTGTGTGTGTGTGTCAGGGTGAGGTGTTGGATGGGAAACAGTGTGTGTGTGTGTCAGGGTGAGGTTTTGGATGGGGTACAGTGTGTGTGTGTGAGGGTGAGGTGTTGGATGGGGTACAGTGTGTGTGTGAGAGTGTGGGGAGTCAGATGGGGTACAGTGAGTGTCTGTGTGAGTGTGGGGTGTTGGATGGGGTACAGACTGTGTGTGAGGAGGTGGGGAGTTGGATGGGGTACAGTCTGTGTGAGAGGGTGTGGAGTTGGATGGGGTACAGTGTGTGTGAGAGGGTGGGGAGTTGCATGGGGTACAGTCTGTGTGAGAGAGTGCGGAGTTGGATGGGGTACAGTCTGTGTGAGAGGGTGGGGAGTTGGATGGGTTACAGTGTGTGTGTCAGAAGGTGGGGAGTTGGATGGGGTACAGTGTATGTGTGAGAGGGTGGGTAGTTGGATAGGCTACAGTGTGTGTGTGAGAGGGTGGGGAGTTGGATGGGGTACAGTGTGTGTGTGAGAGGGTGGGGAGTTGGATGGGGTGCAGTGTTTGTGTGAGAGGGTGGGGAGTTGGATGGGGTACAGTGTGTGTGAGAGGGTGGGTGTTTGATGGGGTGCAGTGTGTGTGAGAGGGTGGGGAGTTGGATGGGGTACAGTATGTGTGTGTATGAGGGTGGGGAGTTGGATGGGGTACAGTGTGCGTGTTTGTGAGGGGGGGGTGTTGGATGGGGTACAGTGTGTGTGTAAGAGGGTGGGTAGTTGGATAGGGTACAGTGTGTGTGTGAGAGGGTGGGGAGTTGGATGGGGTGCAGTGTGTGTGTGAGAGGGTGGGGAGTTGGATGGGGTACAGTGTGTGTGTGTGTGAGGGTGGGTGTTTGATGGGGTGCAGAGTGTGTGTGTGTGAGGGTGGTGTGTGGGATGGGGTACAGTGAGTGTGTGTGTGAGGGTGGGGTATTGGATGGGATGCAGTCTGTGTTTGAGAGGGTGGGGAATTGGATGGGGTACAGTGTGTGTGTGTGTGTGTGTGTGTGTGTGTGAGGGTGGGGTGTTCGATGGGGTACAATGTGTGTGTGAGAGGGTGGGTGTTTGATGGGGTACAGTCTGTGTGTCAGAGGGTGGGGAGTTGGATGGGGGTACAGTATGTGTGTGTATGAGGGTGGGGAGTTGGATGGGGTACAGTGTGCGTGAGTGTGAGGGGGGGGCTGTTGGATGGGGTACAGTGTGTGTGTGAGGGTGAAGTGTTGGATGGGGTACAGTGTGTGTGTGTATGAGGTTGGGGAGTTGGATGGGGTACAGTGTGCGTGTGTGTGAGGGGGGGGCTGTTGGATGGGGTACAGTGTGTGTGTGAGAGGGTGGGTAGTTGGATAGGGTACAGTGTGTGTGTGAGAGGGTGGGGAGTTGGATGGGGTGCAGTGTGTGTGTGAGAGGGTGGGGAGTTGGATGGGGTACTGTGTGTGTGTGTGTGAGGGTGGGGTGGTGGATGGGGTACAGTGTGTGTGTGAGGGTGAAGTGTTGGATGGGGTACAGTGTCTGCGTGTGTGAGGGTGAGGTGTTGGATGGGGAACAGTGTGTGTGTGTGTGTCAGGGTGAGGTGTTGGATGGGAAACAGTGTGTGTGTGTGTGAGGGTGAGGTGTTGGATGGGGTACAATGTGTGTGTCTGTCACGGTGGGGAGTTGGATGGGGATCCGTGTGTGTGTGTGTGAGAGGGCGGGGTGTTGGATGGGGTACAGTGTGTGTGTGAGAGTGTGGGGAGTCAGATGGGGTACAGTGAGTGTCTGTGTGAGGGTGGGGTGTTGGATGGGGTACAGACTGTGTGTGAGAAGGTGGGGAGTTGGATGGGGTACAGTCTGTGTGAGAGGGTGTGGAGTTGGATGGGGTACAGTGTGTGTGAGAGAGTGGGGAGTTGCATGGGGTACAGTCTGTGTGAGAGAGTGCGGAGTTGGATGTGGTACAGTCTGTGTGAGAGGGTGGGGAGGTGGATGGGTTACAGTCTGTGTTAGAGGGTGCGGAGTTGGATGGGGTACAGGCTGTGTGAGAGGGTGGGGAACCGGATGGGGTACAGTCTGTGTGTGAGAGGGTGTGGAGTCAGGTGGCGTACAGTGTGTGTGTGAGCGGGTGGGTGTTTGATGGGGTGCAGAGTGTGTGTGTGCGAGGGTGGGGTGTGGGATGGGGTACAGTTCGTGGGTGTGTGAGGGTGGGGTGTGGGATGGAGTACAGTGTGTGTGTGTGAGGGTGGGGTGCTAGATGGGGTACAGTCTGTGTGTGAGAGGGTGGGGAGTTGGATGGTGTGCAGTGTGTGTGTGAGGATGAAGTGTCGGATGAGGTACAGTGTGTGTGTGTGTGAGGGTGAGGTGTTGGATGGGGAACAGTGTGTGTGTGTGTGTCAGGGTGAGGTGTTGGATGGGGTACAGTGTGTGTGTGTGTGAGGATGAGGTGTTGGATGGGGTAAACTGGGTGAGCGTGTGACGGTGAGGTGTTGGATGGGGTACAGTGTGTGTGTCTGTCACTTTGGGGAGTTGGATGGGGTACCGTGTGTGTGTTTGTGAGAGGGCGGGGTGTTGGATGGGGGACAGTGTGTGTGTGAGAGTGTGGGGAGTCAGATGGGGTACAGTGAGTGTCTGTGTGAGGGTGGGGTGTTGGATGGGGTACAGACTGTGTGTGAGAAGGTGGGGAGTTGGATGGGGTACAGTCTGTGTGAGAGGGTGTGGAGTTGGATGGGGTACAGTGTGTGTGAGAGGGTGGGGAGTTGCATGGGGTACAGTCTGTGTGAGAGAGTGCGGAGTTGGATGGGGTACAGTCTGTGTGAGAGGGTGGGGAGTTGGATGGGTTACAGTCTGTGTTAGAGGGTACGGAGTTGGATGGGGTACAGGCTGTGTGAGAGGGTGGGGAACCGGATGGGGTACAGTCTGTGTGTGAGAGGGTGTGGAGACAGGTGGCGTACAGTGTGTGTGTGAGCGGGTGGGTGTTTGATGGGGTGCAGAGTATGTGTGTGTGAGGGAGGGGTGTGCGATGGGGTACAGTTCGTGGGTGTGTGAGGGTGGGGTTTGGGATGGAGTACAGTGTGTGTGTGTGAGGGTGGGTAGTTGGATGGGGTACAGTGTGTGTGTGACAGGGTGTGGAGTTGGATGGGGTGCAGTGTGTGTGTGTGTGAGGGTGGGGAGTTGGATGGGGTACAGTGTGCGTGTGTGTGAGGGGGGAGTGTTGGATGGGGTACAGTGTGTGTGTGAGAGGGTGGGTAGTTGGATAGGGTACAGTGTGTGTGTGAGAGGGTGGGGAGTTGGATGGGGTGCAGTGTGTGTGTGAGAGGGTGGGGAGTTGGATGGGGTACAGTGTGTGTGTGCGTGAGGGTGGGGTGTTGGATGGGGTACAGTGTGTGTGTGAGGGTGAAGTGTTGGATGGGGTACAGTGTGTGTGTGTGTGAGGGTGAGGTGTTGGATGGGGAACAGTGTGTGTGTGTGTCAGGGTGAGATGTTGGCTGGGAAACAGTGTGTGTGTGTGTGTCAGGGTGGGGATTTGGATGGGGATCCGTGTGGGTGTGTGTGAGAGGGCGGGGTGTTGGATGGGGTACAGTGTGTGTGTGTGAGAGTGTGGGGAGTCAGATGGGGTACAGTGAGTGTCTGTGTGAGGGTGCGGTGTTGGATGGGGTACAGACTGTGTGTGAGAAGGTGGGGAGTTGGATGGGGTACAGTCTGTGTGAGAGGGTGTGGAGTTGGATGGGGTACAGTGTGTGTGAGAGGGTGGGGAGTTGCATGGGGTACAGTCTGTGTGAGAGAGTGCAGAGTTGGATGGGGTACAGTCTGTGTGTGAGGGTGGGGAGTTGGATGGGTTACAGTCTGTGTTAGAGGGTGCGGAGTTGGATGGGGTACAGGCTGTGTGAGAGGGTGGGGAACCGGATGGGGTACAGTCTGTGTGTGAGAGGGTGTGGAGTCAGGTGGCGTACAGTGTGTGTGTGAGCGGGTGGGTGTTTGATGGGGTGCAGTGTGTGTGTGTGTGAGGGTGGGGTGTTAGATGGGGTACAGTCTGTGTGTGAGAGGGTGGGTAGTTGGATAGGGTACAGTGTGTGTGTGAGAGGGTGGGGAGTTGGATGGGGTGCAGTGTGTGTGTGAGAGGGTGGGGAGTTGGATGGGGTACAGTGTGTGTGTGTGTGAGGGTGGGGTGTTGGATGGGGTACAGTGTGTGTGTGAGGGTGAAGTGTTGGATGGGGTACAGTGTGTGTGTGTGTGAGGGTGAGGTGTTGGATGGGGAACAGTGTGTGTGTGTGTCAGGGTGAGGTGTTGGATGGGAAACAGTGTGTGTGTGTGTCAGGGTGAGGTGTTGGATGGGGTACAGTGTGTGTGTGTGAGGGTGAGGTGTTGGATGGGGTACAATGTGTGTGTGAGAGTGTGGGGAGTCAGATGGGGTACAGTCTGTGTGAGAGTGTGCGGAGTTGGATGGGGTACAGTCTGTGTGAGACGGTGGGGAGTTGGATGGGTTACAGTCTGTGTTAGAGGGTGCGGAGTTGGATGGGGTACAGGCTGTGTGAGAGGGTGGGGAACCGGATGGGGTACAGTCTGTGTGTGAGAGGGTGTGGAGTCAGGTGGCGTACAGTGTGTGTGTGAGCGGGTCGGTGTTTGATGGGGTGCAGAGTATGTGTGTGTGAAGGTGGGGTGTGGGATGGGGTACAGTTCGTGGGTGTGTGAGGGTGGGGTGTGGGATGGAGTACAGTGTGTGTGTGTGAGGGTGGGTAGTTGGATGGGGTACAGTGTGTGTGTGAGAGAGTGCGGAGTTGGATGGGGTGCAGTGTGTGAGTGTGTGAGGGGGGAGTGTTGGATGGGGTACAGTGTGTGTGTGAGAGGGTGGGTAGTTGGATAGGGTACAGTGTGTGTGTGAGAGGGTGGGGAGTTGGATGGGGTGCAGTGTGTGTGTGAGAGGGTGGGGAGTTGGATGGGGTACAGTGTGTGTGTGTGTGAGGGTGGGGTGTTGGATGGGTTACAGTCTGTGTTAGAGGGTGCGGAGTTGGATGGGGTACAGGCTGTGTGAGAGGGTGGGGAACCGGATGAGGTACAGTCTGTGTGTGAGAGGGTGTGGAGTCAGGTGGCGTACAGTGTGTGTGTGTATTCGGGTGGGTGTTTGATGGGGTGCAGAGTATGTGTGAGTGAGGGTGGGGTGTGGGATGAGGTACAGTTCGTGGGTGTGTGAGGGTGGGGTGTGGGATGGAGTACAGTGTGTGTGTGTGAGGGTGGGGAGTTGGATGGGGTGCAGTGTGTGTGTGAGGATGAAGTGTTGGATGGGGTACAGTGTGTGTGTGTGTGTGTGAGGGTGAGGTGTTGGATGGGGAACAGTGTGTGTGTGTGTGTCAAGGTGAGGTGTTGGATGGGGTACAGTGTGTGTGTGTGTGTGAGGATGAAGTGTTGGATGGGGAACAGTGTGTGTGTGTGTGTGAGGGAGAGGTGTTGGATGGGGTACAGTGTGTGTGTCTGTCACGGTGGGGAGTTGGATGGGGTACCGTGTGTGTGTGTGTGAGAGGGCGGGGTGTTGGATGGGGTACAGTGTGTGTGTTTGTGAGAGGGCGGGGTGTTGGATGGGGGACAGTGTGTGTGTGAGAGTGTGGGGAGTCAGATGGGGTACAGTGAATGTCTGTGTGAGGGTGGGGTGTTGGATGGGGTACAGACTGTGTGTGAGAAGGTAGGGAGTTGGATGGGGTACAGTCTGTGTGAGAGGGTGTGGAGTTGGATGGGGTACAGTGTGTGTGAGAGGGTGGGGAGTTGCATGGGGTACAGTCTGTGTGAGAGAGTGCGGAGTTGGATGGGGTACAGTCTGTGTGAGAGGGTGGGGAGTTGGATGGGTTACAGTCTGTGTTAGAGAGTGCGGAGTTGGATGGGGTACAGGCTGTGTGTGAGGGTGAAGTGTTGGATGGGGTACAGTGTGTGTGTGTGTGAGGGTGGGGTGTTGGATGGGGTACAGTGTGTGTGTGAGGGTGAAGTGTTGGATGGGGTACAGTGTGTGTGTGTGTGAGGGTGAGGTGTTGGATGGGGAACAGTGTGTGTGTGTGTCAGGGTGAGGTGTTGGATGGGAAACAGTGTGTGTGTGTGTCAGGGTGAGGTTTTGGATGGGGTACAGTGTGTGTGTGTGAGGGTGAGGTGTTGGATGGGGTACAGTGTGTGTGTGAGAGTGTGGGGAGTCAGATGGGGTACAGTGAGTGTCTGTGTGAGTGTGGGGTGTTGGATGGGGTACAGACTGTGTGTGAGGAGGTGGGGAGTTGGATGGGGTACAGTCTGTGTGAGAGGGTGTGGAGTTGGATGGGGTACAGTGTGTGTGAGAGGGTGGGGAGTTGCATGGGGTACAGTCTGTGTGAGAGAGTGCGGAGTTGGATGGGGTACAGTCTGTGTGAGAGGGTGGGGAGTTGGATGGGTTACAGTGTGTGTGTCAGAAGGTGGGGAGTTGGATGGGGTACAGTGTATGTGTGAGAGGGTGGGTAGTTGGATAGGCTACAGTGTGTGTGTGAGAGGGTGGGGAGTTGGATGGGGTACAGTGTGTGTGTGAGAGGGTGGGGAGTTGGATGGGGTGCAGTGTTTGTGTGAGAGGGTGGGGAGTTGGATGGGGTACAGTGTGTGTGTGTGTGTGAGTGGGGTGTGTTGGATGGGGTACAGTGTGTGTGTGAGAGGGTGGGTACTTGGATAGGGTACAGTGTGTGTGTGAGAGGGTGGGGAGTTGGATGGGGCGCAGTGTGTGTGTGAGAGGGTGGGGAGTTGGATGGGGTACAGTGTGTGTGTGTGTGAGGGTGGGGTGTGGGATGGGGTGCAGTGTGTGTGTGAGAGGGTGGGGAGTTGGATGGGGTACAGTGTGTGTGTGTGTGTGAGGGTGAGGAGTTGGATGGGGAACAGTGTGTGTGTGTGTCAGGGTGAGGTGTTGGATGGGAAACAGTGTGTGTGTGTCAGGGTGAGGTGTTGGATGGGGTACAGTGTGTGTGTGTGTGAGGGTGTGGTGTTGGATGGGTTAAATGTGTGTGTCTGTCACGGTGGGGAGTTGGATGGGGTTCCGTGTGTGTGTGTGTGAGAGGGCGGGGTGTTGGATGGGGTACAGGGTGTGTGTGAGAGTGTGGGGAGTCAGATGAGGTACTGTGAGTGTCTGTGTGAGGGTGGGGTGTTGGATGGGGTACAGACTGTGTGTGAAAAGGTGGGGAGTTGGATGGGGTACAGTCTGTGTGAGAGGGTGTGGAGTTGGATGGGGTACAGTGTGTGTGAGAGGGTGGGGAGTTGCATGGGATACAGTCTGTGTGAGAGAGTGCGGAGTTGGATGGGGTACAGTCTGTGTGAGAGGGTGGGGAGTTGGATGGGTTACAGTCTGTGTTAGAGGGTGCGGAGTTGGATGGGGTACAGGCTGTGTGAGAGGGTGGGGTGTGGGATGGGGTACAGTCTGTGTGTGAGAGGGTGTGGAGTCAGGTGGCGTACAGTGTGTGTGTGAGCGGGTGGGTGTTTGATGGGGTGCAGAGTATGTGTGTGTGAGGGTGGGGTGTGGGATGGGGTACAGTTCGTGGGTGTGTGAGGGTGGGGTGTGGGATGGAGTACAGTGTGTGTGTGTGAGGGTGGGTAGTTGGATGGGGTACAGTGTGTGTGTGAGAGGGTGCAGAGTTGGATGGGGTGCAGTGTGTGAGTGTGTGAGGGTGGGGAGTTGGATGGGGTGCAGTGTGCGTGTGTGTGAGGGGGGAGTGTTGGATGGGGTACAGTGTGTGTGTGAGAGGGTGGGTAGTTGGATAGGGTACAGTGTGTGTGTGAGAGGGTGGGGAGTTGGATGGGGTGCAGTGTGTGTGTGAGAGGGTGGGGAGTTGGATGGGGTACAGTGTGTGTGTGTGTGAGGGTGGGGTGTTGGATGGGCACAGTGTGTGTGTGTGTGAGGGTGAGGTGTTGGATGGGGAACAGTGTGTGTGTGTGTCAGGGTGAGGTGTTGGATGGGAAACAGTGTGTGTGTGTGTGTCAGGGTGAGATGTTGGATGGGGTACAGTGTGTGTGTGTGTGTCAGGGTGAGATGTTGCATGGGGTACAGTCTGTGTGAGAGAGTGCAGAGTTGGATGGGGTACAGTCTGTGTGAGAGGGTGGGGAGTTGGATGGGTTACAGTCTGTGTTAGAGGGTGCGGAGTTGGATGGGGTACAGGCTGTGTGAGAGGGTGGGGAACCGGATGGGGTACAGTCTGTGTGTGAGAGGGTGTGGAGTCAGGTGGCGTACAGTGTGTGTGTGAGCGGGTGGGTGTTTGATGGGGTGCAGTGTGTGTGTGTGTGTGAGGGTGGGGTGTGGGATGGGGTGCAGTTCGTGGGTGTGTGAGGGTGGGGAGTTGGATGGGGTGCAGTTTGTGTGTGAGGATGAAGTGTTGCATGGGGTACAGTGTGCGTGTGAGAGGGTGCGGAGTTGGATGGGGTACAGTGTGTGTGAGGGTGAGGTGTTGGATGGGGTACAGTGTGTGTGTGTGTGAGGGTGAGGTGTTGGATGGGAAACAGTGTGTGTGTGTGTGTGTCAGGGTGAGATGTTGGATGGGGTACAGTGTGTGTGTGTGTGAGGGTGAGGTGTTGGATGGGATGCAGTGTGTGTGTGTGAGCGGGTGGGTGTTTGATGGGGTGCAGAGTGTGTGTGTGTGTGAGGGTGGGGTGTGGGATGGGGTACAGTGATTGTGTGTGTGAGGGTGGGGTATTGGATGGGATGCAGTGTGTGTGTGTGTGTTTGTGCGAGGGTGGGGTGTTGGATGGGGTACAGTGTGTGTGTGAGAGGGTGGGTGTTTGATGGGGTACAGTTCGTGGGTGTGTGAGGGTGGGGTGTTGGATGGGGTTCAGTGTGTGTGTGTGTGAGGGTGGGGTGTTAGATGCGGTACAGTATCTGTGTGAGAGGGTCGGGAGTTGGATGGGGTACAGTGTGTGTGTGAGAGGGTGGGGTGTTGGATGGGGTTCAGTGTGTGTGTGTGTGAGGGTGGGGTGTTAGATGGGGTACAGTCTGTGTGTGAGAGGGTGGGGAGTTGGATGGGGTACAGTGTCTGTGTGAGAGTTTCGGGAGTTGGATGGGGTACAGTGTGTGTGTGAGAGAGTGGGTAGTTGGATGGGGTACAGTGTGTGTGTAAGAGGGTGCGGAGTTGGATGGGGTACAGTGTGCGTGTGTGTGAGGGGGGAGTGTTGGATGGGGTACAGTGTGTGTGTGAGAGGGTGGGTAGTTGGATAGGGTACAGTGTGTGTGTAAGAGGGTGGGGAGTTGGATGGGGTGCAGTGTGTGTGTGAGAGGGTGGGTAGTTGGATGGGGTACAGTATGTGTGTGTGTGAGGGTGGGGAGTTGGATGGGGTACAGTGTGTGTGTGTGTGAGGGTGGGGTGTTGGATGGGGTACAGTGTGTGTGTGAGGGTGAAGTGTTGGATGGGGTACAGTGTGTGTGTGTGAGGGTGAGGTGTTGGATGGGGAACAGTGTGTGTATGTGTGAGGGTGAGGTGTTGGATGGGGAACAGTGTGTGTGTGTGTGAGGGTGAGGTGTTGGATGGGGTACAGTGTGTGTGTGTGTGAGGGTGAGTTGTTGGATGGGGTACAGTGTGTGTGTCTGTCACGGTGGGGAGTTGGATGGGGATCCATGTGTGTGTGTGTGAGAGGGCGGGGTGTTGGATCGGGTACAGTTTGTGTGTGAGAGTGTGGGGAGTCAGATGGGGTACAGTGAGTGTCTGTGTGAGGGTGCGGTGTTGGATGGGGTACAGACTGTGTGTGAGAAGGTGGGGAGTTGGATGGGGTACAGTCTGTGTGAGAGGGTGTGGAGTTGGATGGGGTACAGTGTGTGTGAGAGGGTGGGGAGTTGCATGGGGTACAGTCTGTGTGAGAGAGTGCAGAGTTGGATGGGGTACAGTCTGTGTGAGAGGGTGGGGAGTTGGATGGGGTACAGGCTGTGTGAGAGGGTGGGGAACCGGATGGGGTACAGTGTGTGTGTGTGTGAGGTTGAGGTGTTGGATGGGGAACAGTGTGTGCGTGTGTCAGGGTGAGTTGTTGGATGGGAAACAGTGTGTGTGTGTGTCAGGGTGAGGTGTTGGATGGGGTACAGTGTGTGTGTGTGTGAGGGTGAGGTGTTGGATGGGGTACAATGTGTGTGTCTGTCACGGTGGGGAGTTGGATGGGGTTCCGTGTGTGTGTGTGTGAGAGGGCGGGGTGTTGGATGGGGTACAGTGTGTGTGTGAGAGTGTGGGGAGTCAGATGGGGTACAGTGAGTGTCTGTGTGAGGGTGGGGTGTTGGATGGGGTACAGACTGTGTGTGAGAAGGTGGGGAGTTGGATGGGGTACAGTCTGTGTGAGAGGGTGTGGAGTTGGATGGGGTACAGTATGTGTGAGAGGGTGGGGAGTTGCATGGGGTACAGTCTGTGTGAGAGACTGCGGAGTTGGATGGGGTACAGTCTGTGTGAGAGGGTGGGGAGTTGGATGGGTTACAGTCTGTGTTAGAGGGTGCAGAGTTGGATGGGGTACAGGCTGTGTGAGAGGGTGGGGAACCGGATGGGGTACAGTGTGTGTGTGTGAGAGGGTGTGGAGTCAGGTGGCGTACAGTGTGTGTGTGAGCGGGTGGGTGTTTGATGGGGTGCAGAGTATGTGTGTGTGAGGGTGGGGTGTGGGATGGGGTACAGTTCGTGGGTGTGTGAGGGTGGGGTGTGGGATGGAGTACAGTGTGTGTGTGTGAGGGTGGGTAGTTGGATGGGGTACAGTGTGTGTGTGAGAGGGTGCGGAGTTGGATGGGGTACAGTGTGTGTGAGAGGGTGGGTGTTTGATGGGGTGCAGTGTGTGTGTGTGTGAGGGTGGGGAGTTGGATGGGGTACAGTGTGTGTGTGTGAGGGTGGAGTGTTGGATAGGGTACAGTGTGTGTGTGAGAGGGTGGGTAGTTGGATGGGGTGCAGTGTGTGTGTGAGAGGGTGGGGAGTTGGATGGGGTACAGTGTGTGTGTGTGAGGGTGGGGTGTTGGATGGGGTACAGTGTGTGTGTGAGGGTGAAGTGTTGGATGGGGTACAGTGTGTGTGTGTGAGGGTGAGGTGTTGCATGGGGAACATTGTGTGTGTGTGTCAGGGTGAGGTGTTGGATGGGAAACAGTGTGTGTGTGTGTGTCAGGGTGAGATGTTGGATGGGGTACAGTGTGTGTGTGTGCGAGGGTGAGGTGTTGGATGGGGTAGACTGTGTGTGTCTGTCACGGTGGGGAGTTGGATGGAGATCCGTGTTGGTGTGTGTGAGAGGGCGGGTTGTTGGATGGGGTACAGTGTGTGTGTGAGAGTGTGGGGAGTCAGATGGGGTACAGTGAGTGTCTGTGTGAGGGTGCGGTGTTGGATGGGGTACAGACTGTGTGTGAGAAGGTGGGGAGTTGGATGGGGTACAGTCTGTGTGAGAGGGTGTGGAGTTGGATGGGGTACAGTGTGTGTGAGAGGGTGGGGAGTTGCATGGGGTACAGTCTGTGTGAGAGAGTGCAGAGTTGGATGGGGTACAGTCTGTGTGAGAGGGTGGGGAGTTGGATGGGGTACAGGCTGTGTGAGAGGGTGGGGAACCGGATGGGGTACAGTCTGTGTGTGAGAGGGTGTGGAGTCAGGTGGCGTACAGTGTGTGTGTGAGCGGGTGGGTGTTTGATGGGGTGCAGTGTGTGTGTGTGTATGGGTGGGTGTGGGATGGGGTACAGTTCGTGGGTGTGTGAGGGTGGGGTGTGGGATGAAGTACAGTGTGTGTGTGTGTGAGGGTGGGGAGTTACATGGGGTACAGTCTGTGTGTGAGAGGGTGGGAAGTTGGATGGGGTACAGTGTGTGTGTGTGAGGGTGTGGTTTTGGATGGGGTACAGTGTGTGTGTGAGATGGTGGGGAGTTGGATGGGTTACAGTGTGTGTGTCAGAGGGTGGGGAGTTGGATGGGGTACAGTCTGTGTGAGAGGGTGTGGAGTTGGATGGGGTACAGTATGTGTGAGAGGGTGGGGAGTTGCATGGGGTACAGTCTGTGTGAGAGACTGCGGAGTTGGATGGGGTACAGTCTGTGTGAGAGGGTGGGGAGTTGGATAGGGTACAGTGTGTGTGTGAGAGGGTGGGGAGTTGGCTGGGGTACAGTGTGCGTGTGTGTGAGGGGGGTGTGTTGGATGGGGTACAGTGTGTGTGTGAGAGGGTGGGTAGTTGGATAGGGTACAGTGTGTGTGTGAGAGGGTGGGGAGTTGGATGGGGTGCAGTGTGTGTGTGAGAGGGTGGGGAGTTGGATGGGGTAGAGTGTGTGTCTGTGTGAGGGTGGGGTATTGGATGGGGTACAGTGTGTGTGTGAGGGTGAAGTGTTGGATGGGGTACAGTGTGTGTCTGTGTGAGGGTGAGGTGTTGGATGGGGAACAGTGTGTGTGTGTGTCAGGGTGAGGTGTTGGATGGGAAATAGTGTGTGTGTGTGTGTCAGGGTGACGTGTTGGATGGGGTACAATGTGTGTGTCGGTCACGGTGGGGAGTTGGATGGGGTTCCGTGTGTGTGTCTGTGAGAGGGCGGGGTGTTGGATGGGGTACAGTGTGTGTGTGAGAGTGTGGGGAGTCAGATGGGGTACAGTGAGTGTCAGTGTGAGGGTGGGGTGTTGGATGGGGTACAGTCTGTGTGAGAGGGTGTGGATTTGGATGGGGTACAGTGTGTGTGAGAGGGTGGGGCGTTGCATGGGGTACAGTCTGTGTGAGAGCGTGCGGAGTTGGATGGGGTACAGTCTGTGTTAGAGGGTGCGGAGTTGGATGGGGTACAGGCTGTGTGAGAGGGTGGGGAACCGGATGGGGTACAGTCTGTGTGTGAGAGGGTGTGGAGTCAGGTGGCGCACAGTGTGTGTGTGAGCGGGTGGGTGTTTGATGGGGTGCAGAGTATGTGTGTGTGAGGGTGGGGTGTGGGATGGGGTACTGTTCGTGTGTGTGTGAGGGTGGGGTGTTAGATGGGGTACAGTCTGTGTGTGAGAGGGTGGGGAGTTGGATGGGGTGCAGTGTGTGTGTGAGGATGAAGTGTTGGATGGGGTACAGTGTGTGTGTGTGAGGGTGAGGTGTTGGATGGGGTAAACTGGGTGAGCGTGTGACGGTGAGGTGTTGGATGGGGTACAGTGTGTGTGTCTGTCACGGTGGGGAGTTGGATGGGGTACCGTGTGTGTGTGTGTGAGAGGGCGGGGTGTTGGATGGGGTACAGTGTGTGTGTGAGAGTGTGGGGAGTCAGATGGGGTACAGTGAGTGTCTGTGTGAGGGTGGGGTGTTGGATGGGGTACAGACTGTGTGTGAGAAGGTGGGGAGTTTGATCGGGTACAGTCTGTGTGAGAGGGTGTGGAGTTGGATGGGGTACAGACTGTGTGAGAGGGTGGGGAACCGGATGGGGTACAGTCTGTGTGTGAGAGTGTGTGGAGTCAGAAGGCGTACCGTGTGTGTGTGAGAGGGTGGGGAGTTGGATGGGTTACAGTGTGTGTGTGTGTGAGGTTGAGGTGTTGCATGGGGAAGAGTGTGTGTGTGTGTCAGGGTGAGGTGTTGGATGGGAAACAGTGTGTGTGTGTGTCAGGGTGAGGTGTTGGATGGGGTACAGTGTGTGTGTGTGTGAGGGTGAGGTGTTGGATGGGGTACAATGTGTGTGTCTGTCACGGTGGGGAGTTGGATGGGGTTCCGTGTGTGTGTGTGTGAGAGGGCGGGGTGTTGGATGGGGTACAGTGTATGTGTGAGAGTGTGGGGAGTCAGATGGGGTACAGTGAGTGTCTGTGTGAGGGTGGGGTGTTGGATGGGGTACAGACTGTGTGTGAGAAGGTGGGGAGTTGGATGGGGTACAGTCTGTGTGAGAGGGTGTGGAGTTGGATGGGGTACAGTGTGTGTGAGAGGGTGGGGAGTTGCATGGGGTACAGTCTGTGTGAGAGAGTGCGGAGTTGGATGGGGTACAGTCTGTGTGAGAGGGTGGGGAGTTGGATGGGGTACAGTCTGTGTTAGAGGGTGGGGAACCGGATGGGGTACAGTGTGTGTGTGTGAGAGGGTGTGGAGTCAGGTGGCGTACAGTGTGTGTGTGAGCAGGTGGGTGTTTGATGGGGTGCAGAGTATGTGTGTGTGAGGGTGGGGTGTGGGATGGGGTACAGTGTGTGTGTGAGAGGGTGGGTGTTTGATGGGGTGCAGTGTGTGTGTGTGTGAGGGTGGGGAGTTGGATGGGGTACAGTGTGTGTGTGTGTGTGAGGGGGGAGTGTTGGATGGGGTACAGTGTGTGTGTGAGAGGGTGGGTAGTTGGATAGGGTACAGTGTGTGTGTGAGAGGGTGGGGAGTTGGATGGGGTGCAGTGTGTGTGTGAGAGGGTGGGGAGTTGGATGGGGTACAGTGTGTGTGTGTGAGGGTGGGGTGTTGGATGGGGTACAGTGTGTGTGTGTGAGGGTGAAGTGTTGGATGGGGTACAGTGTGTGTGTGTGAGGGTGAGGTGTTGGATGGGGAACATTGTGTGTGTGTGTCAGGGTGACATGTTGGATGGGGTACAGTGTGTGTGTGTGCGAGGGTGAGGTGTTGGATGGGGTACAGTGTGTGTGTGAGAGTGTGGGGAGTCAGATGGGGTACAGTCTCTGTGAGAGAGTGCAGAGTTGGATGGGGTACAGTCTGTGTGAGAGGGTGGGGAGTTGGATGGGGTACAGGCTGTGTGAGAGAGTGGGGAACCGGATGGGGTACAGTCTGTGTGTGAGAGGGTGTGGAGTCAGGTGGTGTACAGTGTGTGTGTGAGCGGGTGGGTGTTTGATGGGGTGCAGTGTGTGTGTGTGTGAGGGTGGGGTGTGGGATGGGGTACAGTTCGTGGGTGTGTGAGGGTGGGGTGTGGGATGAAGTACAGTGTGTGTGTGTGTGAGGGTGGGGTGTTAGATGGGGTACAGTCTGTGTGTGAGAGGGTGGGAAGTTGGATGGGGTACAGTGTGTGTGTGTGAGGGTGGGGTGTTGGATGGGGTACAGTGTGTGTGTGAGATGGTGGGGAGTTGGATGGGTTACAGTGTGTGTGTCAGAGGGTGGGGAGTTGGATGGGGTACAGTGTATGTGTGAGAGGGTGGGCAGTTGGATAGGCTACAGTGTGTGTGTGAGAGGGTGGGGAGTTGGATGGGGTACAGTGTGCGTGTGTGTGAGGGGGGTGTGTTGGATGGGGTACAGTGTGTGTGTGAGAGGTTGGGTAGTTGGATAGGGTACAGTGTGTGTGTGAGAGGGTGGGGAGTTGGATGGGGTGCAGTGTGTGTGTGAGAGGGTGGGGAGTTGGATGGGGTACAGTGTGTGTGTGTGTGAGGGTGGGGTATTGGATGGGGTACAGTGTGTGTCTGAGGGTGAAGTGTTGGATGGGGTACAGTGTGTGTCTGTGTGAGGGTGAGGTGTTGGATGGGGAACAGTGTGTGTGTGTCAGGGTGAGATGTTGGATGGGAAATAGTGTGTGTGTGTGTGTCAGGGTGACGTGTTGGATGGGGGACAGTGTGTGTGTGTGTGAGGGTGAGGTGTTGGATGGGGTACAATGTGTGTGTCGGTCACGGTGGGGAGTTGGATGGGGTTCCGTGTGTGTGTCTGTCAGAGGGCGGGGTGTTGGATGGGGTACAGTGTGTGTGTGAGAGTGTGGGGAGTCAGATGGGGTACAGTGAGTGTCTGTGTGAGGGTGGGGTGTTGGATGGGGTACAGACTGTGTGTGAGAAGGTGGGGAGTTGGATGGGGTACAGTGTGTGTGAGAGGGTGGGGAGTTGCATGGGGTACAGTCTGTGTGAGAGAGTGCGGAGTTGGATGGGGTACAGTCTGTGTGAGAGGGTGGGGAGTTGGATGGGTTACAGGCTGTGTGAGAGGGTGGGGAACCGGATGGGGTACAGTCTGTGTGTGAGAGGGTGTGGAGTCAGGTGGCGTACAGTGTGTGTGTGTGAGCGGGTGGGTGTTTGATGGGGTGCAGAGTATGTGTGTGTGAGGGTGGGGTGTGGGATGGGGTACAGTTCGTGTGTGTGTGAGGGTGGGGTGTTAGATGGGGTACAGTCTGTGTGTGAGAGGGTGGGGAGTTGGATGGGGTGCAGTGTGTGTGTGGGAGGGTGGGTAGTTGGATAGGGTACAGTGTGTGTGAGAGGGTGGGGAGTTGCATGGGGTACAGTCTGTGTGAGAGAGTGCGGAGTTGGATGGGGTACAGTCTGTGTGAGAGGGTGGGGAGTTGGATGGGTTACAGGCTGTGTGAGAGGGTGGGGAACCGGATGGGGTACAGTCTGTGTGTGAGAGGGTGTGGAGTCAGGTGGCGTACAGTGTGTGTGTGAGCGGGTGGGTGTTTGATGGGGTGCAGAGTATGTGTGTGTGAGGGTGGGGTGTGGGATGGGGTACAGTTCGTGTGTGTGTGAGGGTGGGGTGTTAGATGGGGTACAGTCTGTGTGTGAGAGGGTGGGGAGTTGGATGGGGTGCAGTGTGTGTGTGAGGATGAAGTGTTGGATGGGGTACAGTGTGTGTGTGTGTGAGGATGAAGTGTTGGATGGGGAACAGTGTGTGTGTGTGTGTGTGAGGGTGAGGTGTTGGATGGGGTACAGTGGTTGTGCGTGTGAGGGTGAGGTGTTGGATGGGGTACAGTGTGTGTGTCTGTCACGGTGGGGAGTTGGATGGGGTACCGTGTGTGTGTGTGTGAGAGGGCGGGGTGTTGGATGGGGTACAGTGTTTGTGTGAGAGTGTGGGGAGTCAGATGGGGTACAGTGAGTGTCTGTGCGAGGGTGGGGTGTTGGATGGGGTACAGACTGTGTGTGAGAAGGTGGGGAGTTTGATCGGGTACAGTCTGTGTGAGAGGGTGTGGAGTTGGATGGGGTACAGGCTGTGTGAGAGGGTGGGGAACCGGATGGGGTACAGTCTGTGTGTGAGAGGGTGTGGAGTCAGAAGGCGTACAGTGTGTGTTTGTGAGGGTGGGGTGTTGGATGGGGTACAGTGTGTGTGTGTGAGCGGGTGGGTGTTTGATGGGGTGCAGAGTGTGTGTGTGTGAGGGTGGGGTGTGGGATGGGGTACAGTGTGTGTGTGTGAGCGGGTGGGTGTTTGATGGGGTGCAGAGTGTGTGTGTGTGAGGGTGGGGTGTGGGATGGGGTACAGTGAGTGTGTGTGTGAGGGTGGGGTATTAGATGGGATGCAGTCTGTGTTTGAGAGGGTGGGGAATTGGATGGGGTACAGTGTGTGTGTGTGTGTGTGTGTGTGTGAGGGTGGGGTGTTGGATGGGGTACAGTGTGTGTGTGAGAGGGTTGGTGTTTGATGGGGTACAGTTCGTGGGTGTGTGAGGTTGGGGTGTGGGATGGGGTACAGTGTGTGTGTGTGTGAGGGTGGGGTGTTAGATGGGGTACAGTCTGTGTGTGAGAGGGTGGGGAGTTGGATGGGGTACAGTGTGTGTGTGAGAGGGTCGGGAGTTGGATGGGGTACAGTATGTGTGTGTGTGAGGGGGGGGTGTTGGATGGGGTACAGTGTGTGTGTGAGAGGGTGGGTAGTTGGATAGGGTACAGTGTGTGTGTGAGAGGGTGGGGAGTTGGATGGGGTGCAGTGTGTGTGTGAGAGGGTGGGGAGATGGATGGGGTACAGTGTGTGTGTGTGTGTGTGAGGGTGGGGTGTTGGATGGGGTACAGTGTGTGTGTGAGGGTGGGGAGTTGCATGGGGTACAGTCTGTGTGAGAGAGTGCGGAGTTGGATGGGGTACAGTCTGTGTGACAGGGTGGGGAGTTGGATGGGTTACAGTCTGTGTTAGAGGGTGTGGTGTTGGATGGGGTACAGGCTGTGTGAGAGGGTGGGGAACCGGATGGGGTACAGTCTGTGTGTGAGAGGGTGTGGAGTCAGGTGGCGTACAGTGCGTGTGTGAGCGGGTGGGGAGTTGGATGGGGTACAGTGTGTGTGTGTGTGTGTGTGTGTGTGAGGGTGGCTTGTGGCATGGGGTACAGTTCGTGGGTGTGTGAGGGTGGGGTGTGCGATGGAGTACAGTGTGTGTGTGTGTGAGGGTGGGGTGTTAGATGGGGTACAGTCTGTGTGTGAGAGGGTGGGGAGTTGGATGGGGTGCAGTGTGTGTGTGAGGATGAAGTGTTGGATGGGGTACAGTGTGTGTGTGTGTGAGGGTGAGGTGTTGGATGGGGTACAGTGTGTGTGTGTGTGTCAGGGTGAGGTGTTGGATGGGGTACAGTGTGTATGTGTGTGAGGATGAAGTGTTGGATGGGGAACAGTGTGTGTGTGTGTGAGGGTGAGGTGTTGGATGGGGTAAACTGGGTGAGCATGTGACGGTGAGGTGTTGGATGGGGTACAGTGTGTGTGCGTGTGAGAGGGCGGGGTGTTGGATGGGGTACAGTGTGTGTGCGAGAGTGTGGGGAGTCAGATGGGGTACATTGAGTGTCAGTGTGAGGGTGGGGTGTTGGATGGGGTGCAGACTGTGTGTGAGAAGGTGGGGAGTTGGATCTGGTACAGTCTGTGTGAGAGGGTGTGGAGTTGGATGGGGTACAGTCTGTGTGAGTGGGTGGGGAGTTGGATGGGTTACAGTCTTTGTTAGAGGGTGCGGAGTTGGATGGGGTACAGGCTGTGTGAGAGGGTGGGGAACCGGATGGGGTACAGTCTGTGTGTGAGAGGGTGTGGATTCAGATGGCGTACAGTGTGTGTTTGTGAGGGTGGGGTGTTGGATGGGGTACAGTGAGTGTGTGTGAGTGGGTGGGTGTTTGATGGGGTGCAGAGTGTGTGTGTGTGAGGGTGGGGTGTAGGATGGGGTACAGTGAGTGTGTGTGTGAGGGTGGGTGTTTGATGGGGTACAGTTCGTGGGTGTGTGAGAGTGGGGTGTGGGATGGGGTACAGTGTGTGTGTGTGTGTGTGTGTGTGAGGGTGGGGTGTTGGATGGGGTACAGTGTGTGTGTGAGAGGGTGGGTGTTTGATGGGGTACAGTTCGTGGGTGTGTGAGGGTGGGGTGTGGGATGGGGTACAGTGTGTGTGTGTGTGAGGGTGGGGTGTTCGATGGGGTACAGTCTGTGTGTGAGAGGGTGGGGAGTTGGATGGGGTACAGTGTGTGTGTGAGAGGGTCGGGAGTTGCATGGGGTACAGTGTGTGTGTGAGATGGTGGGTAGTTGGATGGGGTGCAGTGTGTGTGTGAGAGGGTGGGGAGTTGGATGGGGTACAGTGTGTGAGAGGGTGGGTGTTTGATGGGGTGCAGTGTGTGTGAGAGGGTGGGGCGTTGGATGGGGTACAGTATGTGTGTGTATCAGGGTGGGGAGTTGGATGGGGTTCAGTGTGCGTGTGTGTGAGGGGGGGTCTTGGATGGGGTAGAGTGTGTGTGTGAGAGGGTGGGTAGTTGGATAGGGTACAGTGTGTGTGTGAGAGGGTGGGGAGTTGGATGGGGTGCAGTGTGTGTGTGAGAGGGTGGGGAGTTGGATGGGGTACAGTGTGTGTGTGTGTGAGGGTGGGGTGTTGGATGGGGTACAGTGTGTGTGTGAGGGTGAAGTGTTGGAGGGGGTACAGTGTGTGTGTGTGTGAGGTGTTGGATGGGGAACAGTGTGTGTGTGTGTCAGGGTGAGGTGTTGGATGGGAAACAGTTTGTGTGTCTGTCAGGGTGAGGTGTTGGATGGGGTACAGTGTGTGTGTGTGTGAGGTGTTGGATGGGGAACAGTGTGTGTGTGTGTCAGGGTGAGGTGTTGGATGGGAAACAGTGTGTGTGTCTGTCACGGTGGGGAGTTGGATGGGGTTCTGTGTGTGTGAGAGGGCGGGGAGTTGGATGGGGTGCAGTGTGTGTGTGAGGATGAAGTGTTGGATGGGGTACAGTGTGTGTGTGTGAGGGTGAGGTGTTGGATGGGGAACAGTGTGTGTGTCAAGGTGAGGTGTTGGATGGGGTACAGTGTGTGTGTGTGTGAGGATGAAGTGTTGGATGGGGAACAGTGTGTGTGTGTGTGTGAGGGTGAGGTGTTGGATGGGGTAAACTGGGTGAGCGTGTGACGGTGATGTGTTGGATGGGGTACAGTGGTTGTACGTGTGAGGGTGAGGTGTTGGATGGGGTAGAGTGTGTGTGTCTGTCACGGTGGGGAGTTGGATGGGGTACCGTGTGTGTGTGCGTGAGAGGGCGGGATGTTGGATAGGGTACAGTGTGTGTGTGAGAGTGTGGGGAGTCAGATGGGGTACAGTGAGTGTCTGTGTGAGGGTGGGGTGTTGGATGGGGTACAGACTGTGTGTGAGAAGGTGGGGAGTTTGATCGGGTACAGTCTGTGTGAGAGGGTGTGGAGTTGGATGGGGTACACGCTGTGTGAGAGGGTGGGGAACCGGATGGGGTACAGTCTGTGTGTGAGAGGGTGTGGAGTCAGAAGGCGTACAGTGTGTGTTTGTGAGGGTGGGGTGTTGGATTGGGTACAGTGTGTGTGTGTGAGCGGGTGGGTGTTTGATGGGGTGCAGAGTGTGTGTGTGTGAGGGTGGGGTGTGGGATGGGGTACAGTGAGTGTGTGTGTGAGGGTGGGGTATTAGATGGGATGCAGTCTGTGTTTGAGAGGGTGGGGAATTGGATGGGGTACAGTGTGTGTGTGTGTGTGTGTGTGTGTGTGTGTGTGTGTGTGTGTGTGTGTGTGTGTGTGAGGGTGGGGTGTTGGATGGGGTACAGTGTGTGTGTGTGTGTGTGTGTGAGGGTGGGGTGTTGGATGGGGTACAGTGTGTGTGTGAGAGGGTTGGTGTTTGATGGGGTACAGTTCGTGGGTGTGTGAGGGTGGGGTGTGGGATGGGGTACAGTGTGTGTGTGTGTGAGGGTGGGGTGTTAGATGGGGTACAGTCTGTGTGTGAGAGGGTGGGGAGTTGGATGGGGTACAGTGTGTGTGTGAGAGGGTCGGGAGTTGGATGGGGTACAGTATGTGTGTGTGTGAGGGGGGGGTGTTGGATGGGGTACAGTGTGTGTGTGAGAGGGTGGGTAGTTGGATAGGGTACAGTGTGTGTGTGAGAGGGTGGGGAGTTGGATGGGGTGCAGTGTGTGTGTGAGAGGGTGGGGAGTTGGATGGGGTACAGTGTGTGTGTGTGTGTGTGAGGGTGGGGTGTTGGATGGGGTACAGTGTGTGTGTGAGGGTGAAGTGTTGGATGGGGTACAGTGTGTGTGTGTGAGGGTGAGGTGTTGGATGGGGAACAGTGTGTGTGTGTGTCAGGGTGAGGTGTTGGATGGGAAACAGTGTGTGTGTGTGTGTGTGTGTCAGGGTAAGGTGTTGGATGGGGTATAGTGTGTGTGTGTGTGAGGGTGAGGTGTTGGATGGGGTACAGTGTGTGTGTGTGTGAGGGTGGGGTGTTAGATGGGGTACAGTCTGTGTGTGAGACGGTGGGGAGTTGGATGGGGTACAGAGTCCGTGTGAGACGGTCGGGAGTTGGATGGGGTACATTGTGTGTGTGAGAGGGTGGGTAGTTGGATGGGGTACAGTGTGTGTGAGAGGGTGGGTGTTTGATGGGGTGCAGTGTGTGTGAGAGGGTGGGGAGTTGGATGGGGTACAGTATGTGTGTGTATGAGGGTGGGGAGTTGGATGGGGTACAGTGTGCGTGTGTGTGAGGGGGGGTTGTTGGATGGGGTACAGTGTGTGTGTGAGAGGGTGGGTAGTTGGATAGGGTACAGTGTGTGTGAGAGGGTGGGGAGTTGGATGGGGTGCAGTGTGTGTGTGAGAGTGTGGGGAGTTGGATGGGGTACAGTGTGTGTGTGTGTGTGTGAGGGTGCGGTGTTGGATGGGGTACAGTGTGTGTGTGAGGGTGAAGTGTTGGATGGGGTACAGTGTGTGTGTGTGTGAGGGTGAGGTGTTGGATGGGGAACTGTGTGTGTGTGTCAGGGTGAGGTGTTGGATGGGAAACAGTGTGTGTGTCTGTCAGGGTGAGGTGTTGGATGGGGTACAGTGTGTGTGTCTGTCACGGTGGGGAGGTGGATGGGGTTCCGTGTGTGTGAGAGGGCGGGGAGTTGGATGGGGTGCAGTATGTGTGTGTGTGAGGGGGGGTTGTTGGATGGGGTACAGTGTGTGTGTGTGAGGGTGAGGTGTTGGATGGGGAACAGTGTGTGTGTCAAGGTGAGGTGTTGGATGGGGTAGAGTGTGTGTGTCTGTCACGGTGGGGAGTTGGATGGGGTACCGTGTGTGTGTGCGTGAGAGGGCGGGGAGTTTGATCGGGTACAGTCTGTGTGAGAGGGTGTGGAGTTGGATGGGGTACAGGCTGTGTGAGAGGGTGGGGAACCAGATGGGGTACAGTCTGTGTGTGAGAGGGTGTGGAGTCAGAAGGCGTACAGTGTGTGTTTGTGAGGGTGGGGTGTTGGATTGGGTACAGTGTGTGCGTGTGAGCGGGTGGGTGTTTGATGGGGTGCAGAGTGTGTGTGTGTGAGGGTGGGGTGTGGGATGGGGTACAGTGTGTGTGTGTGAGCGGGTGGGTGTTTGATGGGGTGCAGAGTGTGTGTGTGTGAGGGTGGGGTGTGGTATGGGGTACAGTGAGTGTGTGTGTGAGGGTGGGGTATTAGCTGGGGTGCAGTCTGTGTTTGAGAGGGTGGGGAATTGGATGGAGTACAGTGTGTGTGTGTGTGTGTGTGTGTGTGTGTGTGTGTGTGTGTGTGTGTGTGTGTGTGTGTGTGTGTGTGTGTGTGTGTGTGAGGGTGGGGTGTTTGATGGGGTACAGTTCGTGGGTGTGTGAGGGTGGGGTGTGGGATGGGGTACAGTGTGTGTGTGTGTGAGGGTGGGGTGTTAGATGGGGTACAGTCTGTGTGTGAGAGGGTGGGGAGTTGGATGGGGTACATTGTGTGTGTGAGAGGGTGGGTAGTTGGATAGGGTACAGTGTGTGTGTGAGAGGGTGGGGAGTTGGATGGGGTGCAGTGTGTGTGTGAGAGGGTGGGGAGTTGGATGGGGTACAGTGTGTGTGTGTGTGTGTGAGAGGGTGGGGAGTTGGATGGGGTGCAGTGTGTGTGTGAGAGGGTGGGGAGTTGGATGTGGTACAGTGTGTGTGTGTGTGTGTGAGGGTGGGGTGTTGGATGGGGTACAGTGTGTGTGTGAGGGTGAAGTGTTGGATGGGGTACAGTGTGTGTGTGTGAAGGTGAGGTGTTGGATGGGGAACAGTGTGTGTGTGTGTCAGGGTGAGGTGTTGGATGGGAAACAGTGTGTGTGTGTGTGTGTGTCAGGGTGAGGTGTTGGATGGGGTATAGTGTGTGTGTGTGTGAGGGTGAGGTGTTGGATGGGGTACAGTGTGTGTGTGTGTGAGGGTGAGGTGTTGGATGGGGTACAGTGTCCGTGTGAGACGGTCGGGAGTTGGATGGGGTACATTGTGTGTGTGAGAGGGTGGGTAGTTGGATGGGGTACAGTGTGTGTGAGAGGGTGGGTGTTTGATGGGGTGCAGTGTGTGTGAGAGGGTGGGGAGTTGGATGGGGTACAGTATGTGTGTGTATGAGGGTGGGGAGTTGGATGGGGTACAGTGTGCGTGTGTGTGAGGGGGGGTTGTTGGATGGGGTACAGTGTGTGTGAGAGGGTGGGGAGTTGGATGGGGTGCAGTGTGTGTGTGAGAGGGTGGGGAGTTGGATGGGGTACAGTGTGTGTGTGTGTGTGTGTGTGTGAGGGTGGGGTGTTGGATGGGGTACAGTGTGTGTGTGAGGGTGAAGTGTTGGATGGGGTACAGTGTGTGTGTGTGTGAGGGTGAGGTGTTGGATGGGGAACTGTGTGTGTGTGTCAGGGTGAGGTGTTGGATGGGAAACAGTGTGTGTGTCTGTCAGGGTGAGGTGTTGGATGGGGAACAGTGTGTGTGTCTGTCACGGTGGGGAGTTGGATGGGGTTCCGTGTGTGTGAGAGGGCGGGGAGTTGGATGGGGTGCAGTGTGTGTGTGAGGATGAAGTGTTGGATGGGGTACAGTGTGTGTGTGTGAGGGTGAGGTGTTGGATGGGGAACAGTGTGTGTGTCAAGGTGAGGTGTTGGATGGGGTACAGTGTGAGTGTGTGTGAGGATGAAGTGTTGGATGGGGAACAGTGTGTGTGTGTGTGTGAGGGTGAGGTGTTGGATGGGGTAAACTGGGTGAGCGTGTGACGGTGAGGTGTTGGATGGGGTACAGTGTGTGTGTCTGTCACGGTGGGGAGTTGGATGGGGTACCGTGTGTGTGTGCGTGAGAGGGCGGGGTGTTGGATAGGGTACAGTGTGTGTGTGAGAGTGTGGGGAGTCAGATGGGGTACAGTGAGTGTCTGTGTGAGGGTGCGGTGTTGGATGGGGTACAGACTGTGTGTGAGAAGGTGGGGAGTTTGATCGGGTACAGTCTGTGTGAGAGGGTGTGGAGTTGGATGGGGTACAGGCTGTGTGAGAGGGTGGGGAACCGGATGGGGTACAGTCTGTGTGTGAGAGGGTGTGGAGTCAGAAGGCGTACAGTGTGTGTTTGTGAGGGTGGGGTGTTGGATTGGGTACAGTGTGTGTGTGTGAGCGGGTGGGTGTTTGATGGGGTGCAGAGTGTGTGTGTGTGAGGGTGGGGTGTGGGATGGGGTACAGTGTGTGTGTGTGAGCGGGTGGGTGTTTGATGGGGTGCAGAGTGTGTGTGTGTGAGGGTGGGGTGTGGGATGGGGTACAGTGAGTGTGTGTGTGAGGGTGGGGTATTAGATGGGATGCAGTCTGTGTTTGAGAGGGTGGGGAATTGGATGGGGTACAGTGTGTGTGTGTGTGTGTGTGTGAGGGTGGGGTGTTGGATGGGGTACAGTGTGTGTGTGAGAGGGTTGGTGTTTGATGGGGTACAGTTCGTGGGTGTGTGAGGGTGGGGTGTGGGATGGGGTACAGTGTGTGTGTGTGTGAGGGTGGGATGTTAGATGGGGTACAGTCTGTGTGTGAGAGGGTGGGGAGTTGGATGGGGTACAGTGTGTGTGTGAGAGTGTGGGGAGTCAGATGGGGTACAGTGAGTGTCTGTGTGAGGGTGCGGTGTTGGATGGGGTACAGACTGTGTGTGAGAAGGTGGGGAGTTTGATCGGGTACAGTCTGTGTGAGAGGGTGTGGAGTTGGATGGGGTACAGGCTGTGTGAGAGGGTGGGGAACCGGATGGGGTACAGTCTGTGTGTGAGAGGGTGTGGAGTCAGAAGGCGTACAGTGTGTGTTTGTGAGGGTGGGGTGTTGGATTGGGTACAGTGTGTGTGTGTGAGCGGGTGGGTGTTTGATGGGGTGCAGAGTGTGTGTGTGTGAGGGTGGGGTGTGGGATGGGGTACAGTGTGTGTGTGTGAGCGGGTGGGTGTTTGATGGGGTGCAGAGTGTGTGTGTGTGAGGGTGGGGTGTGGGATGGGGTACAGTGAGTGTGTGTGTGAGGGTGGGGTATTAGATGGGATGCAGTCTGTGTTTGAGAGGGTGGGGAATTGGATGGGGTACAGTGTGTGTGTGTGTGTGTGTGTGTGTGTGTGTGTGTGTGTGTGTGTGTGTGTGTGTGTGTGTGTGAGGGTGGGGTGTTGGATGGGGTACAGTGTGTGTGTGAGAGGGTTGGTGTTTGATGGGGTACAGTTCGTGGGTGTGTGAGGGTGGGGTGTGGGATGGGGTACAGTGTGTGTGTGTGTGAGGGTGGGGTGTTAGATGGGGTACAGTCTGTGTGTGAGAGGGTGGGGAGTTGGATGGGGTACAGTGTGTGTGTGAGAGGGTCGGGAGTTGGATGGGGTACAGTATGTGTGTGTGTGAGGGGGGGTGTTGGATGGGGTACATTGTGTGTGTGAGAGGGTGGGTAGTTGGATAGGGTACAGTGTGTATGTGAGAGGGTGGGGAGTTGGATGGGGTGCAGTGTGTGTGTGAGAGGGTGGGGAGTTGGATGGGGTACAGTGTGTGTGTGTGTGTGTGTGTGAGGGTGGGGTGTTGGATGGGGTACAGTGTGTGTGTGAGGGTGAAGTGTTGGATGGGGTACAGTGTGTGTGTGTGAGGGTGAGGTGTTGGATGGGGAACAGTGTGTGTGTGTGTCAGGGTGAGGTGTTGGATGGGAAACAGTGTGTGTGTCTGTCAGGGTGAGGTGTTGGATGGGGTACAGTGTGTGTGTCTGTCACGGTGGGGAGTTGGATGGGGTTCCGTGTGTGTGAGAGGGCGGGGAGTTGGATGGGGTGCAGTGTGTGTGTGAGGATGAAGTGTTGGATGGGGTACAGTGTGTGTGTGTGAGGGTGAGGTGTTGGATGGGGAACAGTGTGTGTGTGTGTGTGAGGGTGAGGTGTTGGATGGGGTACAGTGGTTGTGCGTGTGAGGGTGAGGTGTTGGATGGGGTAGAGTGTGTGTGTCTGTCACGGTGGGGAGTTGGATGGGGTACCGTGTGTGTGTGCGTGAGAGGGCGGGGTGTTGGATAGGGTACAGTGTGTGTGTGAGAGTGTGGGGAGTCAGATGGGGTACAGTGAGTGTCTGTGTGAGGGTGGGGTGTTGGATGGGGTACAGACTGTGTGTGAGAAGGTGGGGAGTTTGATCGGGTACAGTCTGTGTGAGAGGGTGTGGAGTTGGATGGGGTACAGGCTGTGTGAGAGGGTGGGGAAGCAGATGGGGTACAGTCTGTGTGTGAGAGGGTGTGGAGTCAGAAGGCGTACAGTGAGTGTTTGTGAGGGTGGGGTGTTGGATTGGGTACAGTGTGTGCGTGTGAGCGGGTGGGTGTTTGATGGGGTGCAGAGTGTGTGTGTGTGAGTGTGGGGTGTGGGATGGGGTACAGTGTGTGTGTGTGAGCGGGTGGGTGTTTGATGGGGTGCAGAGTGTGTGTGTGTGAGGGTGGGGTGTGGGATGGGGTACAGTGAGTGTGTGTGTGAGGGTGGGGTATTAGATGGGGTGCAGTCTGTGTTTGAGAGGGTGGGGAATTGGATGGGGTACTGTGTGTGTGTGTGTGTGTGTGTGTGTGTGTGTGTGTGTGTGTGTGTGTGTGTGTGTGTGTGTGTGTGTGTGAGGGTGGGGTGTTGGATGGGGTACAGTGTGTGTGTGAGAGGGTTGGTGTTTGATGGGGTACAGTTCGTGGGTGTGTGAGGGTGGGGTGTGGGATGGGGTACAGTGTGTGTGTGTGTGAGGGTGGGGTGTTAGATGGGGTACAGTCTGTGTGTGAGAGGGTGGGGAGTTGGATGGGGTACATTGTGTGTGTGAGAGGGTGGGTAGTTGGATAGGGTACAGTGTGTGTGTGAGAGGGTGGGGAGTTGGATGGGGTGCAGTGTATGTGTGAGAGGGTGGGGAGTTGGATGGGGTACAGTGTGTGTGTGTGTGTGTGAGGGTGGGGTTTTGGATGGGGTACAGTGTGTGTGTGAGGGTGAAGTGTTGGATGGGTTACAGTGTGTGTGTGTGAGGGTGAGGTGTTGGATGGGGAACAGTGTGTGTGTGTGTCAGGGTGAGGTGTTGGATTGGGTATAGTGTGTGTGTGTGTGAGGGTGAGGTGTTGGATGGGGTACAGTGTGTGTGTGTGTGAGGGTGGGGTGTTAGATGGGGTACAGTCTGTGTGTGAGACGGTGGGGAGTTGGATGGGGTACAGTGTCCGTGTGAGACGGTCGGGAGTTGGATGGGGTACATTGTGTGTGAGAGGGTGGGTGTTTGATGGGGTGCAGTGTCTGTGAGAGGGTGGGGAGTTGGATGGGGTACAGTATGTGTGTGTATGAGGGTGGGGAGTTGGATGGGGTACAGTGTGCGTGTGTGTGAGGGGGGGTTGTTGGATGGGGTACAGTGTGTGCGTGAGAGGGTGGGTAGTTGGATACGGTACAGTGTGTGTGAGAGGGTGGGGAGTTGGATGGGGTGCAGTGTGTGTGTGAGAGGGTGGGGAGTTGGATGGGGTACAGTGTGTGTGTGTGTGTGTGTGAGGGTGGGGTGTTGGATGGGGTACAGTGTGTGTGTGAGGGTGAAGTGTTGGATGGGGTACAGTGTGTGTGTGTGTCAGGGTGAGGTGTTGGATGGGAAACAGTGTGTGTGTCTGTCAGGGTGAGGTGTTGGATGGGGTACAGTGTGTGTGTCTGTCACGGTGGGGAGTTGGATGGGGTTCCGTGTGTGTGAGAGTGCGGGGAGTTGGATGGGGTGCAGTGTGTGTGTCTGTCACGGTGGGGAGTTGGATGGGGTTCCGTGTGTGTGAGAGTGCGGGGAGTTGGATGGGGTTCCGTGTGTGTGAGAGTGCGGGGAGTTGGATGGGGTGCAGTGTGTGTGTGAGGATGAAGTGTTGGATGGGGTACAGTGTGTGTGTGTGTGAGGATGAAGTGTTGGATGGGGAACAGTGTGTGTGTGTGTGTGAGGGTGAGGTGTTGGATGGGGTAAACTGGGTGAGCGTGTGACGGTGAGGTGTTGGATGGGGTAGAGTGTGTGTGTGCGTGAGAGGGCGGGGTGTTGGATAGGGTACAGTGTGTGTGTGAGAGTGTGGGGAGTCAGATGGGGCACAGTGAGTGTCTGTGTGAGGGTGGGGTGTTGGATGGGGTACAGACTGTGTGTGAGAAGCTGGGGAGTTTGATCGGGTACAGTCTGTGTGAGAGGGTGTGGAGTTGGATGGGGTACAGGCTGTGTGAGAGGGTGGGGAACCGGATGGGGTACAGTCTGTGTGTGAGAGGGTGTGGAGTCAGAAGGCGTACAGTGTGTGTTTGTGAGGGTGGGGTGTTGGATTGGGTACAGTGTGTGCGTGTGAGCGGGTGGGTGTTTGATGGGGTGCAGAGTATGTGTGTGTGAGGGTGGGGTGTGGGATGGGGTACAGTGAGTGTGTGTGTGAGGGTGGGGTATTAGATGGGATGCAGTCTGTGTTTGAGAGGGTGGGGAATTGGATGGGGTACAGTGTGTGTGTGTGTGTGTGTGTGTGTGTGTGTGTGAGGGTGGGGTGTTGGATGGGGTACAGTGTGTGTGTGAGAGGGTTGGTGTTTGATGGGGTACAGTTCGTGGGTGTGTGAGGGTGGGGTGTGGGATGGGGTACAGTGTGTGTGTGTGTGAGGGTGGGGTGTTAGATGGGGTACAGTCTGTGTGTGAGAGGGTGGGGAGTTGGATGGGGTACAGTGTGTGTGTGAGAGGGTCGGAAGTTGGATGGGGTACAGTATGTGTGTGTGTGAGGGGGGGTGTTGGATGGGGTACAGTGTGTGTGTGAGAGGGTGGGTAGTTGGATAGGGTACAGTGTGTGTGTGAGAGGGTGGGGAGTTGGATGGGGTGCAGTGTGTGTGTGAGAGGGTGGGGAGTTGGATGGGGTACAGTGTGTGTGTGTGTGTGTGAGTGTGGGGTGTTGGATGGGGTACAGTGTGTGTGTGAGGGTGAAGTGTTGGATGGGGTACAGTGTGTGTGTGTGTCAGGGTGAGGTGTTGGATGGGAAACAGTGTGTGTGTGTGTGTGTGTCAGGGTGAGGTGTTGGATGGGGTATAGTGTGTGTGTGTGTGAGGGTGAGGTGTTGGATGGGGTACAGTGTGTGTGAGGGTGGGGTTTTAGATGGGGTACAGTCTGTGTGTGAGACGGTGGGGAATTGGATGGGGTACAGTGTCCGTGTGAGACGGTCGGGAGTTGGATGGGGTACATTGTGTGTGTGAGAGGGTGGGTAGTTGGATGGGGTACAGTGTGTGTGAGAGGGTGGGTGTTTGATGGGGTGCAGTGTGTGTGAGAGGGTGGGGTGTTGGATGGGGTACAGTATGTGTGTGTATGAGGGTGGGGAATTGGATGGGGTACAGTGTGCGTCTGTGTGAGGGGGGGTTGTTGGATGGGGTACAGTGTGTGTGTGAGAGGGTGGGTAGTTGGATAGGGTACAGTGTGTGTGTGAGAGGGTGGGGAGTTGGATGGGGTGCAGTGTGTGTGTGAGAGGGTGGGGAGTTGGATGGGGTACAGTGTGTGTGTGTGTGTGTGAGTGTCGGATGTTGGATGGGGTACAGTGTGTGTGTGAGGGTGAAGTGTTGGATGGGGTACAGTTTGTGTGTGTGTCAGGGTGAGGTGTTGGATGGGAAACAGTGTGTGTGTGTGTGTGTGTCAGGGTGAGGTGTTGGATGGGGTATAGTGTGTGTGTGTGAGGGTGAGGTGTTGGATGGGGTACAGTGTGTGTGTGTGTGAGGGTGGGGTGTTAGATGGGGTACAGTCTGTGTGTGAGACGGTGGGGAGTTGGATGGGGTACAGTGTCCGTGTGAGACGGTCGGGAGTTGGATGGGGTACATTGTGTGTGTGAGAGGGTGGGTAGTTGGATGGGGTACAGTGTGTGTGAGAGGGTGGTTGTTTGATGGGGTGCAGTGTGTGTGAGAGGGTGGGGAGTTGGATGGGGTACAGTATGTGTGTGTATGAGGGTGAGGAATTGGATGGGGTACAGTGTGCGTCTGTGTGAGGGGGGGTTGTTGGATGGGGTACAGTGTGTGTGTGAGAGGGTGGGTAGTTGGATAGGGTACAGTGTGTGTGTGAAAGGGTGGGGAGTTGGATGGGGTGCAGTGTGTGTGTGAGAGGGTGGGGAGTTGGATGGGGTACAGTGTGTGTGTGTGTGTGTGAGGGTAGGGTGTTGGATGGGGAACAGTGTGTGTGTGAGGGTGAAGTGTTGGATGGGGTACAGTGTGTGTGTGTGTGAGGGTGAGGTGTTGGATGGGGAACAGTGTGTGTGTGTGTCAGGGTGAGGTGTTGGATGGGAAACAGTATGTGTGTGTGTGTCAGGATGAGGTGTTGGATGGGGTACAGTGTGTGTGTGTGTCAGGGTGAGGTGTTGGATTGGGTACAGTGTGTGTGTCTGTCACGGTAGGGCGTTGGATGGGGTTCCGTGTGTGTGTGTGTGAGGGTGGGGTGTTGGATGGGGTACAGACTGTGTGTGAGAAGGTGGGGAGTTGGATGGGGTACAGTCTGTGTGAGAGGGTGGGGAGTTGCATGGGGTACAGTCTGTGTGAGAGAGTGCGGACTTGGATGGGGTACAGTCTGTGTGAGAGGGTGGGGAGTTGGATGGGGTACAGGCTGTGTGAGAGGGTGGGGAACCAGATGGGGTACAGTCTGTGTGTGAGAGGGTGTGGAGTCAGATGGCGTACAGTGTGTGTTCGTGAGGGTGGGGTGTTGGATGGGGTACAGTGACTGTGTGTGAGCGGGTGGGTGTTTGATGGGGTGCAGAGTGTGTGTGTGTGAGGGTGGGGTGTGGGATGGTGTACAGTGAGTGTGTGTGTGAGGGTGGGTGTTTGATGGGGTACAGTTCGTGGGTTTGTGAGGGTGGGGTGTGGGATGGGGTACAGTGTGTGTGTGTGTGTGTGTGTGAGGGTGGGGTGTTGGATGGGGTACAGTGTGTGTGTGAGAGGGTGGGTGTTTGATGGGGTACAGTTCGTGGGTGTGTGAGGGTGGGGTGTGGGATGGGGTACAGTGTGTGTGTGTGTGAGGGTGGGGTGTTCGATTGGGTACATTCTGTGTGTGAGAGGGTGGGGAGTTGGATGGGGTACAGTGTGTGTGTGAGAGGGTCGGGAGTTGGATGGGGTACAGTGTGTGTGTGAGAGGTTGGGTAGTTGGATGGGGTGCAGTGTGTGTGTGAGAGTGTGGGGAGTTGGATGGGGTACAGTATGTGTGTGTATGAGGGTGGTGAGTTGGATGGGGTTCAGTGTGCGTGTGTGTGAGGGGGGGCTGTTGGATGGGGTAGAGTGTGTGTGTGAGAGGGTGGGTAGTTGGATAGGGTACAGTGTGTGTGTGAGAGGGTGGGTAGTTGGATAGGGTACAGTGTGTGTGTGAGAGGGTGGGGAGTTGGATGGGGTGCAGTGTGTGTGTGAGAGGGTGGGGAGTTGGATGGGGTACAGTGTGCGTGTGTGTGAGGGGGGGGTGTTGGATGGGGTAGATTGTGTGTGTGAGAGGGTGGGTTGTTGGATAGGGTGCAGTGTGTGTGTGAGAGGGTGGGGAGTTGGATGGGGTACAGTGTGTGTGTGAGGGTGAAGTGTTGGATGGGGTACAGTGTGTGTGTGTGTGAGGTGTTGGATGGGGAACAGTGTGTGTGTGTGTGTCAGGGTGAGGTTTTGGATGGGGTACAGTGTATGTGTGTGTGAGGTGTTGGATGGGGAACAGTGTGTGTGTGTGTGTCAGGGTGAGGTTTTGGATGGGGTACAGTGAGTGTGTGTGTGAGGGTGGGGTATTAGATGGGATACAGTCTGTGTTTGTGAGGGTGGGGAGTTGGATGGGGTGCAGTGTGTGTGTGAGCGGGTGGGTGTTTGATGGGGTGCAGAGTGTGTGTGTGTGAGGGTGGGGTGTGGGATGGGGTACAGTGAGTGAGTGTGTGAGGGTGGGGTATTAGATGGGATGCAGTCTGTGTTTGAGAGGGTGGGGAATTGGATGGGGTACAGTTTGTGTGTGAGAGGGTCGGGAGTTGGATGGGGTACAGTGTGTGTGTGAGAGGGTGGGTGTTTGATGGGGTGCAGTGTGTGTGTGTGTGAGGGGGTGGTGTTGGATGGGGTACAGTGTGTGTGTGAGAGGATGGGTAGTTGGATAGGGTACAGTGTGTGTGTGAGAGGGTGGGGAGTTGGATGGGGTGCAGTGTGTGTGTGAGAGGCTGGGGAGTTGGATGGGGTATAGTGTGTGTGTGTGTGTGTGAGGGTGGGGTGTTGGATGGGGTACAGTGTGTGTGTGAGGGTGAAGTGTTGGATGGGGTACAGTGTGTGTGTGTGTCAGGGTGAGGTGTTGGATGGGAAACAGTGTGTGTGTGTGTGTGTGTGTGCGTGAGGGTGGGGTGTTGGATGGGGTACAGTGTGTGTGTGAACGGGTGGGTGTTTGATGGGGTACAGTTCGTGGGTGTGTGAGGGTGCGGTGTGGGATGGGTGTACAGTGTGTGTGTGTGTGAGGGTGGGGTGTTCGATGGGGTACAGTCTGTGTGTGAGAGGGTGGGGAGTTGGATGGGGTACAGTGTGTGTGTGAGAGGGTCGGGAGTTGGATGGGGTACAGTGTGTGTGTGAGAGGGTGGGTAGTTGGATGGGGTACAGTGTGTGAGAGGGTGGGTGTTTGATGGGGTACAGTGTGTGAGAGGGTGGGTGTTTGATGGGGTACAGTGTGTGAGAGGGTGGGTGTTTGATGGGGTGCAGTGTGTGAGAGGGTGGGTGTTTGATGGGGTACAGTGTGTGAGAGGGTGGGTGTTTGATGGGGTGCAGTGTGTGTGAGAGGGTGGGGCGTTGGATGGGGTACAGTGTGCGTGTGTGTGAGGGGGGGTGTTGGATGGGGTAGAGTGTGTGTGTGAGAGGGTGGGTAGTTGGATAGGGTACAGTGTGTGTGTGAGCGGGTGGGTGTTTGATGGGGTGCAGAGTGTGTGTGTGTGAGGGTGGGGTGTGGGATGGTGTACAGTGAGTGTGTGTGTGAGGGTGGTTGTTTGATGGGGTACAGTTCGTGGGTTTGTGAGGGTGGGGTGTGGGATGGGGTACAGTGTGTGTGTGTGTGTGTGTGTGTGTGTGTGTGAGGGTGGGGTGTTGGATGGGGTACAGTGTGTGTGTGAGAGGGTGGGTGTTTGATGGGGTACAGTTCGTGGGTGTGTGAGGGTGGGGTGTGGGATGGGGTACAGTGTGTGTGTGTGTGAGGGTGGGGTGTTCGATTGGGTACATTCTGTGTGTGAGAGGGTGGGGAGTTGGATGGGGTACAGTGTGTGTGTGAGAGGGTCGGGAGTTGGATGGGGTACAGTGTGTGTGTGAGAGGTTGGGTAGTTGGATGGGGTGCAGTGTGTGTGTGAGAGGGTGGGGAGTTGGATGGGGTACAGTATGTGTGTGTATGAGGGTGGGGAGTTGGATGGGGTTCAGTGTGCGTGTGTGTGAGGGGGGGGTGTTGGATGGGGTAGAGTGTGTGTGTGAGAGGGTGGGTAGTTGGATACGGTACAGTGTGTGTGTGAGAGGGTGGGGAGTTGGATGGGGTGCAGTGTGTGTGTGAGAGGGTGGGGAGTTGGATGGGGTACAGTGTGTGTGTGAGAGGGTGGGGATTTGGATGGGGTGCAGTGTGTGTGTGAGAGGGTGGGGAGTTGGATGGGGTACAGTGTGTGTGTGAGGGTGAAGTGTTGGATGGGGTACAGTGTGTGTGTGTGTGAGGTGTTGGATGGGGAACAGTGTGTGTGTGTGTGTCAGGGTGAGGTTTTGGATGCGGTACAGTGTGTGTGTGAGGGTGAAGTGTTGGATGGGGTACAGTGTGTGTGTGAGGTGTTGGATGGGGAACAGTGTGTGTGTCAGGGTGAGGTTTTGGATGGGGTACAGTGAGTGTGTGTGTGAGGGTGGGGTATTAGATGGGATACAGTCTGTGTTTGTGAGGGTGGGGAGTTGGATGGGGTGCAGTGTGTGTGTGAGCGGGTGGGTGTTTGATGGGGTGCAGAGTGTGTGTGTGTGAGGGTGGGGTGTGGGATGGGGTACAGTGAGTGAGTGTGTGAGGGTTGGGTATTAGATAGGATGCAGTCTGTGTTTGAGAGGGTGGGGAATTGGATGGGGTACAGTTTGTGTGTGAGAGGGTCGGGAGTTGGATGGGGTACAGTGTGTGTGAGAGGGTGGGTGTTTGATGGGGTGCAGTGTGTGTGTGTGTGAGGGGGGGGGGTTGGATGGGGTACAGTGTGTGTGTGAGAGGATGGGTAGTTGGATAGGGTACAGTGTGTGTGTGAGAGGGTGGGGAGTTGGATGGGGTGCAGTGTGTGTGTGAGAGGGTGGGGAGTTGGATGGGGTACAGTGTGTGTGTGTGTGTGTGAAGGTGGGGTGTTGGATGGGGTACAGTGTGTGTGTGAGGGTGAAGTGTTGGATGGGGTACAGTGTGTGTGTGTGAGGGTGAGATGTTGGATGGGGAACAGTGTGTGTGTGTGTCAGGGTGGGGTGTTGGATGGGAAACAGTGTGTGTGTGTGTGTGTGTGTGCGTGAGGGTGGGGTGTTGGATGGGGTACAGTGTGTGTGTGAACGGGTGGGTGTTTGATGGGGTACAGTTCGTGGGTGTGTGAGGGTGCGGTGTGGGATGGGGTACAGTGTGTGTGTGTGTGAGGGTGGGGTGTTCGATGGGGTACAGTCTGTGTGTGAGAGGGTGGGGAGTTGGATGGGGTACAGTGTGTGTGTGAGAGGGTCGGGAGTTGGATGGGGTACAGTGTGTGTGTGAGAGGGTGGGTAGTTGGATGGGGTGCAGTGTGTGTGTGAGAGGGTGGGGAGTTGGATGGGGTACAGTGTGTGAGAGGGTGGGTGTTTGATGGGGTGCAGTGTGTGAGAGGGTGGGTGTTTGATGGGGTACAGTGTGTGAGAGGGTGGGTGTTTGATGGGGTACAGTGTGTGAGAGGGTGGGTGTTTGATGGGGTGCAGTGTGTGAGAGGGTGGGTGTTTGATGGGGTACAGTGTGTGAGAGGGTGGGTGTTTGATGGGGTGCAGTGTGTGTGAGAGGGTCGGGCGTTGGATGGGGTACAGTATGTGTGTGTATGAGGGTGGGGAGTTGGATGGGGTTCAGTGTGCGTGTGTGTGAGGGGGGGTGTTGGATGGGGTAGAGTGTGTGTGTGAGAGGGTGGGTAGTTGGATAGGGTACAGTGTGTGTGTGAGAGGGTGGGGAGTTGGATGGGGTGCAGTGTGTGTGTGAGAGGGTGGGGAGTTGGATGGGGTACAGTGTGTGTGTGAACGGGTGGGTGTTTGATGGGGTACAGTTCGTGGGTGTGTGAGGGTGCGGTGTGGGATGGGGTACAGTGTGTGTGTGTGTGAGGGTGGGGTGTTCGATGGGGTACAGTCTGTGTGTGAGAGGGTGGGGAGTTGGATGGGGTACAGTGTGTGTGTGAGAGGGTCGGGAGTTGGATGGGGTACAGTGTGTGTGTGAGAGGGTGGGTAGTTGGATGGGGTGCAGTGTGTGTGTGAGAGGGTGGGGAGTTGGATGGGGTACAGTGTGTGAGAGGGTGGGTGTTTGATGGGGTGCAGTGTGTGAGAGGGTGGGTGTTTGATGGGGTACAGTGTGTGAGAGGGTGGGTGTTTGATGGGGTACAGTGTGTGAGAGGGTGGGTGTTTGATGGGGTGCAGTGTGTGAGAGGGTGGGTGTTTGATGGGGTACAGTGTGTGAGAGGGTGGGTGTTTGATGGGGTGCAGTGTGTGTGAGAGGGTCGGGCGTTGGATGGGGTACAGTATGTGTGTGTATGAGGGTGGGGAGTTGGATGGGGTTCAGTGTGCGTGTGTGTGAGGGGGGGTGTTGGATGGGGTAGAGTGTGTGTGTGAGAGGGTGGGTAGTTGGATAGGGTACAGTGTGTGTGTGAGAGGGTGGGGAGTTGGATGGGGTGCAGTGTGTGTGTGAGAGGGTGGGGAGTTGGATGGGGTACAGTGTGTGTGTGTGTGAGGGTGGGGTGTTGGATGGGGTACAGTGTGTGTGTGAGGGTGAAGTGTTGGATGGGGTACAGTGTGTGTGTGTGTGAGGTGTTGCATGGGGTACAGTGAGTGCGTGTGTGAGGGTGGGGTATTAGATGGGATGCAGTCTGTGTTTGTGAGGGTGGGGAGTTGGATGGGGTGCAGTGTGTGTGTGAGCGAGTGGGTGTTTGATGGGGTGCAGAGTGTGTGTGTGTGAGGGTGGGGTGTGGGATGGGGTACAGTGAGTGTGTGTGTGAGGGTGGGGTATTAGATGGGATGCAGACTGTGTTTGAGAGGGTGGGGAATTGGATGGGGTACAGTGTGTGTGTGTGTGTGTGTGTGTGTGTGTGTGTGTGTGTGTGTGTGTGTGTGTGTGTGTGTGTGTGTGTGTGTGTGTGTGTGTGTGTGTGTGTGTGTGTGTGTGTGTGAGGGTGGGGTGTTGGATGGGGGACAGTGTGTGTGTGAGAGGGTGAGTGTTTGATGGGGTACAGTTCGTGGGTGTGTGAGGGTGGGGTGTGGGATGGGGTACAGTGTGTGTGTGTGTGAGGGTGGGGTGTTAGATGGGGTACAGTCTGTGTGTGAGAGCGTGGGGAGTTGGATGGGGTATAGTGTGTGTGTGAGAGGGTCGGGAGTTGGATGGGGTACAGTGTGTGTGAGAGGGTGGGTGTTTGATGGGGTGCAGTGTGTGTGAGAGGGTGGGGAGTTGTATGGGGTACAGTATGTGTGTGTGTGAGGGGGGGGTGTTGGATGGGGTACAGTGTGTGTGTGAGAGGGTGGGTAGTTGGATAGGGTACAGTGTGTGTGTGAGAGGGTGGGGAGTTGGATGGGGTGCAGTGTGTGTGTGAGAGGGTGGGGAGTTGGATGGGGTACAGTGTGTGTGTGTGTGTGTGAGGGTGGGGTGTTGGATGGGGTACAGTGTGTGTGTGAGGGTGAAGTGTTGGATGGGGAACAGTGTGTGTGTGTGTCAGGGTGAGGTGCTGGATGGGAAACAGTGTGTGTGTGTGTGTGTGTGTGTGTGTGAGGGTGGGGTGTTGGATGGGGTACAGTGTGTGTGTGAACGGGTGGGTGTTTGATGGGGTACAGTTCGTGGGTGTGTGAGGGTGGGGTGTGGGATGGGGTACAGTGTGTGTGTGTGTGTGGGTGGGGTGCTGGATGGGGTACAGTCTGTGTGTGAGAGGGTGGGGATTTGGATGGGGTACAGTGTGTGTGTGAGAGGGTCGGGTGTTGGATGGGGTACAGTGTGTGTGTGAGAGGGTGGGTAGTTGGATGGGGTGCAGTGTGTGTGTGAGAGGGTGGGAGTTGGATGGGGTACAGTATGTGTGTGTATGAGTGTGGGGAGTTGGATGGGGTTCAGTGTGCGTGTGTGTGAGGGGGGGGTGTTGGATGGGGTAGAGTGTGTGTGTCAGAGGGTGGGGAGTTGGATGGGGTAGAGTGTGTGTGTGTGTGAGGGTTGGGTGTTGGATGGGGTACAGTGTGTGTGTGAGGGTGAAGTGTTGGATGGGGTACAGTGTGTGTGTGTGTGAGGTGTTGGATGGGGAACAGTGAGTGTGTGTGTGAGGGTGGGGTATTAGATGGGATGCAGTCTGTGTTTGTGAGGGTGGGGAGTTGGATGGGGTGCAGTGTGTGTGTGAGCGGGTGGGTGTTTGATGGGGTGCAGAGTGTGTGTGTGTGAGGGTGGGGTGTGGGATGGGGTACAGTGAGTGTGTGTGTGAGGGTGGGGTATTAGATGGGATGCAGTCTGTGTTTGTGAGGGTGGGGAGTTGGATGGGGTGCAGTGTGTGTGTGAGAGGGTGGGGAGTTGGATGGGGTAGAGTGTGTGTGTGTGTGAGGGTTGGGTGTTGGATGGGGTACAGTGTGTGTGTGAGGGTGAAGTGTTGGATGGGGTACAGTGTGTGTGTGTGTGAGGTGTTGGATGGGGAACAGTGAGTGTGTGTGTGAGGGTGGGGTATTAGATGGGATGCACTCTGTGTTTGTGAGGGTGGGGAGTTGGATGGGGTGCAGTGTGTGTGTGAGCGGGTGGGTGTTTGATGGGGTGCAGAGTGTGTGTGTGTGAGGGTGGGGTGTGGGATGGGGTACAGTGAGTGTGTGTGTGAGGGTGGGGTATTAGATGGGATACAGTCTGTGTTTGTGAGGGTGGGGAGTTGGATGGGGTGCAGTGTGTGTGTGAGCGGGTGGGTGTTTGATGGGGTGCAGAGTGTGTGTGTGTGAGGGTGGGGTGTGGGATGGGGTACAGTGAGTGAGTGTGTGAGGGTGGGGTATTAGATGGGATGCAGTCTGTGTTTGAGAGGGTGGGGAATTGGATGGGGTACAGTTTGTGTGTGAGAGGGTCGGGAGTTGGATGGGGTACAGTGTGTGTGAGAGGGTGGGTGTTTGATGGGGTGCAGTGTGTGTGTGTGTGAGGGGGGGGTTTTGGATGGGGTACAGTGTGTGTGTGAGAGGATGGGTAGTTGGATAGGGTACAGTGTGTGTGTGAGAGGGTGGGGAGTTGGATGGGGTACAGTGTGTGTGTGTGTGTGTGTGAGGGTGGGGTGTTTGATGGGGTACAGTGTGTGTGTGAGGGTGAAGTGTTGGATGGGGTACAGTGTGTGTGTGTGAGGGTGAGATGTTGGATGGGGAACAGTGTGTGTGTGTGTCAGGGTGAGGTGTTGGATGGGAAACAGTGTGTGTGTGTGTGTGTGTGTGCGTGAGGGTGGGGTGTTGCATGGGGTACAGTGTGTGTGTGAACGGGTGGGTGTTTGATGGGGTACAGTTCGTGGGTGTGTGAGGGTGCGGTGTGGGATGGGGTACAGTGTGTGTGTGTGTGAGGGTGGGGTGTTCGATGGGGTACAGTCTGTGTGTGAGAGGGTGGGGAGTTGGATGGGGTACAGTGTGTGTGTGAGAGGGTCGGGAGTTGGATGGGGTACAGTGTGTGTGTGAGAGGGTGGGTATTTGGATGGGGTGCAGTGTGTGTGTGAGAGGGTGGGGAGTTGGATGGGGTACAGTGTGTGAGAGGGTGGGTGTTTGATGGGGTGCAGTGTGTGAGAGGGTGGGTGTTTGATGGGGTACAGTGTGTGAGAGGGTGGGTGTTTGATGGGGTACAGTGTGTGAGAGGGTGGGTGTTTGATGGGGTGCCGTGTGTGAGAGGGTGGGTGTTTGATGGGGTACAGTGTGTGAGAGGGTGGGTGTTTGATGGGGTGCAGTGTGTGTGAGAGGGTGGGGCGTTGGATGGGGTACAGTATGTGTGTGTATGAGGGTGGGGAGTTGGATGGGGTTCAGTGTGCGTGTGTGTGAGGGGGGGTGTTGGATGGGGTAGAGTGTGTGTGTGAGAGGGTGGGTAGTTGGATAGGGTACAGTGTGTGTGTGAGAGGGTGGGGAGTTGGATGGGGTGCAGTGTGTGTGTGAGAGGGTGGGGAGTTGGATGGTGTACAGTGTGTGTGTGTGTGAGGGTGGGGTGTTGGATGGGGTACAGTGTGTGTGTGAGGGTGAAGTGTTGGATGGGGTACAGTGTGTGTGTGTGTGAGGTGTTGGATGGGGTACAGTGAGTGCGTGTGTGAGGGTGGGGTATTAGATGGGATGCAGTCTGTGTTTGTGAGGGTGGGGAGTTGGATGGGGTGCAGTGTGTGTGTGAGCGAGTGGGTGTTTGATGGGGTGCAGAGTGTGTGTGTGTGAGGGTGGGGTGTGGGATGGGGTACAGTGAGTGTGTGTGTGAGGGTGGGGTATTAGATGGGATGCAGTCTGTGTTTGAGAGGGTGGGGAATTGGATGGGGTACAGTGTGTGTGTGTGTGTGTGTGTGTGAGGGTGGGGTGTTGGATGGGGGACAGTGTGTGTGTGAGAGGGTGAGTGTTTGATGGGGTACAGTTCGTGGGTGTGTGAGGGTGGGGTGTGGGATGGGGTACAGTGTGTGTGTGTGTGAGGGTGGGGTGTTAGATGGGGTACAGTCTGTGTGTGAGAGCGTGGGGAGTTGGATGGGGTATAGTGTGTGTGTGAGAGGGTCGGGAGTTGGATGGGGTGCAGTGTGTGTGAGAGGGTGGGGAGTTGTATGGGGTACAGTATGTGTGTGTGTGAGGGGGGGGTGTTGGATGGGGTACAGTGTGTGTGTGAGAGGGTGGGTAGTTGGATAGGGTACAGTGTGTGTGTGAGAGGGTGGGGAGTTGGATGGGGTGCAGTGTGTGTGTGAGAGGGTGGGGAGTTGGATGGGGTACAGTGTGTGTGTGTGTGTGTGAGGGTGGGGTGTTGGATGGGGTACAGTGTGTGTGTGAGGGTGAAGTGTTGGATGGGGTACAGTGTGTGTGTGTGAGGGTGAGGTGTTGGATGGGGAACAGTGTGTGTGTGTGTCAGGGTGAGGTGCTGGATGGGAAACAGTGTGTGTGTGTGTGTGTGTGTGTGTGAGGGTGGGGTGTTGGATGGGGTACAGTTCGTGGGTGTGTGAGGGTGGGGTGTGGGATGGGGTACAGTGTGTGTGTGTGTGTGGGTGGGGTGCTGGATGGGGTACAGTCTGTGTGTGAGAGGGTGGGGATTTGGATGGGGTACAGTGTGTGTGTGAGAGGGTCGGGTGTTGGATGGGGTACAGTGTGTGTGTGAGAGGGTGGGTAGTTGGATGGGGTGCAGTGTGTGTGTGAGAGGGTGGGAGTTGGATGGGGTACAGTGTGTGAGAGGGTGGGTGTTTGATGGGGTGCAGTGTGTGTGAGAGGGTGGGGCGTTGGATGGGGTACAGTATGTGTGTGTATGAGTGTGGGGCGTTTGATGGGGTTCAGTGTGCGTGTGTGTGAGGGGGGGGTTGTTGGATGGGGTAGAGTGTGTGTGTCAGAGGGTGGGGAGTTGGATGGGGTACAGTGTGTGTGTGAGGGTGAAGTGTTGGATGGGGTACAGTGTGTGTGTGTGTGAGGTGTTGGATGGGGAACAGTGAGTGTGTGTGTGAGGGTGGGGTATTAGATGGGATGCAGTCTGTGTTTGTGAGGGTGGGGAGTTGGATGGGGTGCAGTGTGTGTGTGAGCGGGTGGTTGTTTGATGGGGTGCAGAGTGTGTGTGTGTGAGGGTGGGGTGTGGGATGGGGTACAGTGAGTGTGTGTGTGAGGGTGGGGTATTAGATGGGATGCAGTCTGTGTTTGTGAGGGTGGGGAGTTGGATGAGGTGCAGTGTTTGTGTGAGAGGGTGGGGAGTTGGATGGGGTGCAGTGTGTGTGTGAGAGGGTGGGGAGTTGGATGGGGTAGAGTGTGTGTGTGTGTGAGGGTTGGGTGTTGGATGGGGTACAGTGTGTGTGTGAGGGTGAAGTGTTGGATGGGGTACAGTGTGTGTGTGTGTGAGGTGTTGGTTGGGGAACAGTGAGTGTGTGTGTGAGGGTGGGGTATTAGATGGGATGCAGTCTGTGTTTGTGAGGGTGGGGAGTTGGATGGGGTGCAGTGTGTGTGTGAGCGGGTGGGTGTTTGATGGGGTGCAGAGTGTGTGTGTGTGAGGGTGGGGTGTGGGATGGGGTACAGTGAGTGTGTGTGTGAGGGTGGGGTATTAGATGGGATACAGTCTGTGTTTGTGAGGGTGGGGAGTTGGATGGGGTGCAGTGTGTGTGTGAGCGGGTGGGTGTTTGATGGGGTGCAGAGTGTGTGTGTGTGTGAGGGTGGGGTGTGGGATGGGGTACAGTGAGTGAGTGTGTGAGGGTGGGGTATTAGATGGGATGCAGTCTGTGTTTGAGAGGGTGGGGAATTGGATGGGGTACAGTTTGTGTGTGAGAGGGTCGGGAGTTGGATGGGGTACAGTGTGTGTGAGAGGGTGGGTGTTTGATGGGGTGCAGTGTGTGTGTGTGTGAGGGGGGGGTGTTGGATGGGGTACAGTGTGTGTGTGAGAGGATGGGTAGTTGGATAGGGTACAGTGTGTGTGTGAGAGGGTGGGGAGTTGGATGGGGTGCAGTGTGTGTGTGAGAGGGTGGGGAGTTGGATGGGGTACAGTGTGTGTGTGTGTGTGTGAGGGTGGGGTGTTGGATGGGGTACAGTGTGTGTGTGAGGGTGAAGTGTTGGATGGGGTACAGTGTGTGTGTGTGAGGGTGAGATGTTGGATGGGGAACAGTGTGTGTGTGTGTCAGGGTGAGGTGTTGGATGGGAAACAGTGTGTGTGTGTGTGTGTGTGTGCGTGAGGGTGGGGTGTTGGATGGGGTACAGTGTGTGTGTGAACGGGTGGGTGTTTGATGGGGTACAGTTCGTGGGTGTGTGAGGGTGCGGTGTGGGATGGGGTACAGTGTGTGTGTGTGTGAGGGTGGGGTGTTCGATGGGGTACAGTCTGTGTGTGAGAGGGTGGGGAGTTGGATGGGGTACAGTGTGTGTGTGAGAGGGTCGGGAGTTGGATGGGGTACAGTGTGTGTGTGAGAGGGTGGGTAGTTGGATGGGGTGCAGTGTGTGTGTGAGAGGGTGGGTGTTTGATGGGGTGCAGTGTGTGAGAGGGTGGGTGTTTGATGGGGTACAGTGTGTGAGAGGGTGGGTGTTTGATGGGGTACAGTGTGTGAGAGGGTGGGTGTTTGATGGGGTGCAGTGTGTGAGAGGGTGGGTGTTTGATGGGGTACAGTGTGTGAGAGGGTGGGTGTTTGATGGGGTGCAGTGTGTGTGAGAGGGTGGGGCGTTGGATGGGGTACAGTATGTGTGTGTATGAGGGTGGGGAGTTGGATGGGGTTCAGTGTGCGTGTGTGTGAGGGGGGGTGTTGGATGGGGTAGAGTGTGTGTGTGAGACGGTGGGTAGTTGGATAGGGTACAGTGTGTGTGTGAGAGGGTGGGGAGTTGGATGGGGTGCAGTGTGTGTGTGAGAGGGTGGGGAGTTGGATGGGGTACAGTGTGTGTGTGTGTGAGGGTGGGGTGTTGGATGGGGTACAGTGTGTGTGTGAGGGTGAAGTGTTGGATGGGGTACAGTGTGTGTGTGTGTGAGGTGTTGGATGGGGAACAGTGTGTGTGTGTGTGTGTGTCAGGGTGAGGTGTTGGATGGGGTACAGTGAGTGCGTGTGTGAGGGTGGGGTATTAGATGGGATGCAGTCTGTGTTTGTGAGGGTGGGGAGTTGGATGGGGTGCAGTGTGTGTGTGAGCGAGTGGGTGTTTGATGGGGTGCAGAGTGTGTGTGTGTGAGGGTGGGGTATGGGATGGGGTACAGTGAGTGTGTGTGTGAGGGTGGGGTATTAGATGGGATGCAGTCTGTGTTTGAGAGGGTCTGGAATTGGATGGGGTACAGTGTGTGTGTGTGTGTGTGTGTGTGTGTGTGTGTGTGTGTGTGTGTGTGTGTGTGTGTGTGTGTGTGTGTGTGTGTGAGGGTGGGGTGTTGGATGGGGTCATTGTGTGTGTGAGAGGGTGAGTGTTTGATGGGGTACAGTTCGTGGGTGTGTGAGGGTGGGGTGTGGGATGGGGTACAGTGTGTGTGTGTGTGTGAGGGTGGGGTGTTAGATGGGGTACAGTCTGTGTGTGAGAGCGTGGGGAGTTGGATGGGGTATAGTGTGTGTGTGAGAGGGTCGGGAGTTGGATGGGGTACAGTGTGTGTGAGAGGGTGGGTGTTTGATGGGGTGCAGTGTGTGTGAGAGGGTGGGGAGTTGTATGGGGTACAGTATGTGTGTGTGTGAGGGGGGGGTGTTGGATGGGGTACAGTGTGTGTGTGAGAGGGTGGGTAGTTGGATAGGGGACAGTGTGTGTGTGAGAGGGTGGGGAGTTGGATGGGGTGCAGTGTGTGTGTGAGAGGGTGGGGAGTTGGATGGGGTACAGTGTGTGTGTGTGTGTGTGAGGGTGGGGTGTTGGATGGGGTACAGTGTGTGTGTGAGGGTGAAGTGTTGGATGGGGTACAGTGTGTGTGTGTGAGGGTGAGGTGTTGGATGGGGAACAGTGTGTGTGTGTGTCAGGGTGAGGTGCTGGATGGGAAACAGTGTGTGTGTGTGTGTGTGTGTGTGTGTGTGTGTGTGTGAGGGTGGGGTGTTGGATGGGGTACAGTGTGTGTGTGAACGGGTGGGTGTTTGATGGGGTACAGTTCGTGGGTGTGTGAGGGTGGGGTGTGGGATGGGGTACAGTGTGTGTGTGTGTGTGGGTGGGGTGCTGGATGGGGTACAGTCTGTGTGTGAGAGGGTGGGGATTTGGATGGGGTACAGTGTGTGTGTGAGAGGGTCGGGTGTTGGATGGGGTACAGTGTGTGTGTGAGAGGGTGGGTAGTTGGATGGGGTGCAGTGTGTGTGTGAGAGGGTGGGAGTTGGATGGGGTACAGTGTGTGAGAGGGTGGGTGTTTGATGGGGTGCAGTGTGTGTGTGCATGAGTGTGGGGAGTTGGATGGGGTTCAGTGTGTGTGTGTGTGAGGGTGGGGTGTGGGATGGGGTACAGTGAGTGTGTGTGTGAGGGTGGGGTATTAGATGGGATACAGTCTGTGTTTATGAGGGTGGGGAGTTGGATGGGGTGCAGTGTGTGTGTGAGAGGGTGGGGAGTTGGATGGGGTGCAGTGTGTGTGTGAGAGGGTGGGGAGTTGGATGGGGTAGAGTGTGTGTGTGTGTGAGGGTTGGGTGTTGGATGGGGTACAGTGTGTGTGTGAGGGTGAAGTGTTGGATGGGGTACAGTGTGTGTGTGTGTGAGGTGTTGGATGGGGAACAGTGAGTGTGTGTGTGAGGGTGGGGTATTAGATGGGATGCAGTCTGTGTTTGTGAGGGTGGGGAGTTGGATGGGGTGCAGTGTGTGTGTGAGCGGGTGGGTGTTTGATGGGGTGCAGAGTGTGTTTGTGTGAGGGTGGTGTGTGGGATGGGGTACAGTGAGTGTGTGTGTGAGGGTGGGGTATTAGATGGGATGCAGTCTGTGTTTGAGATGGTGGGGAGTTGGATGGGGTACAGTGTGTGTGTGAGAGGGTGGGGAATTGGATGGGGTACAGTGTGTGTGTGTGTGTGTGTGTGTGTGAGGGTGGGGTGTTGGATGGGGTACAGTTCGTGGGTGTGTGAGGGTGGGGTGTGGGATGGGGTACAGTGTGTGTGTGTGAGGGTGGGGAGTTGGATGGGGTACAGTGTGTGTGTGAGAGGGTCGGGAGTTGGATGGGGTACAGTGTGTGTGAGAGGGTGGGTGTTTGATGGGGTGCAGTGTGTGTGAGAGGGTGGGGAGTTGGATGGGGTACAGTATGTGTGTGTGTGAGGGGGGGTGTTGGATGGGGTGCAGAGTGTGTGTGTGTGAGGGTGGGGTGTGGGATGGGGTACAGTGAGTGTGTGTGTGAGGGTGGGGTATTAGATGGGATGCAGTCTGTGTTTGAGAGGGTGGGGAATTGGATGGGGTACAGTGTGTGTGTGTGTGTGTGTGTGTGTGAGGGTGGGGTGTTGGATGGGGGACAGTGTGTGTGTGAGAGGGTGAGTGTTTGATGGGGTACAGTTCGTGGGTGTGTGAGGGTGGGGTGTGGGATGGGGTACAGTGTGTGTGTGTGTGAGGGTGGGGTGTTGGATGGGGTACAGTCTGTGTGTGAGAGCGTGGGGAGTTGGATGGGGTACAGTGTGTGTGTGAGAGCGTCGGGAGTTGGATGGGGTACAGTGTGTGTGAGAGGGTGGGTGTTTGATGGGGTGCAGTGTGTGTGAGAGGGTGGGGAGTTGGATGGGGTACAGTGTGTGTGTGAGAGGGTGGGTAGTTGGATAGGGTACAGTGTGTGTGTGAGAGGGTGGGGAGTTGGATGGGGTGCAGTGTGTGTGTGAGAGGGTGGGGAGTTGGATGGGGTACAGTGTGTGTGTGTGTGTGTGAGGGTGGGGTGTTGGATGGGGTACAGTGTGTGTGTGAGGGTGAAGTGTTGGATGGGGTACAGTGTGTGTGTGTGAGGGTGAGGTGTTGGATGGGGAACAGTGTGTGTGTGTGTCAGGGTGAGGTGCTGGATGGGAAACAGTGTGTGTGTGTGTGTGTGTGTGAGGGTGGGGTGTTGGATGGGGTACAGTGTGTGTGTGTGAGGGTGAGGTGTTGGATGGGGTACAGTGTGTGTGTGAACGGGTGGGTGTTTGATGGGGTACAGTTCGTGGGTGTGTGAGGGTGGGGTGTGGGATGGGGTACAGTCTGTGTATGAGAGGGTGGGGAGTTGGATGGGGTACATTGTGTGTGTGAGAGGGTCGGGTGTTGGATGGGGTACAGTGTGTGTGTGAGAGGGTGGGTAGTTGGATGGGGTGCAGTGTGTGTGTGAGAGGGTGGGAGTTGGATGGGGTACAGTGTGTGAGAGGGTGGGTGTTTGATGGGGTGCAGTGTGTGTGAGAGGGTGGGGCGTTGGATGGGGTACAGTATGTGTGTGTATGAGGGTGGGGAGTTGGATGGGGTACAGTGTGTGTGTGAACGGGTGGGTGTTTGATGGGGTACAGTTCGTGGGTGTGTGAGGGTGGGGTGTGGGATGGGGTACAGTGTGTGTGTGTGTGAGGGTGGGGTGCTGGATGGGGTACAGTCTGTGTGTGAGAGGGTGGGGAGTTGGATGGGGTACAGTGTGTGTGTGAGAGGGTCGGGTGTTGGATGGGGTACAGTGTGTGTGTGAGAGGGTGGGTAGTTGGATGGGGTGCAGTGTGTGTGTGAGAGGGTGGGAGTTGGATGGGGTACAGTGTGTGAGAGGGTGGGTGTTTGATGGGGTGCAGTGTGTGTGAGAGTGTAGGGCATTGGATGGGGTACAGTATGTGTGTGTATGAGGGTGGGGAGTTGGATGGGGTTCAGTGTGCGTGTGTGTGAGGGGGGGGTGTTGGATGGGGTAGAGTGTGTGTGTGAGAGGGTGGATAGTTGGATAGGGTACAGTGTGTGTGTGAGAAGGTGGGGAGTTGGATGGGGTGCAGTGTGTGTGTGAGAGGGTGGGGAGTTGGATGGGGTAGAGTGTGTGTGTGTGTGAGGGTTGGGTGTTGGATGGGGTACAGTGTGTGTGTGAGGGTGAAGTGTTGGATGAGGTACAGTGTGTGTGTGTGTGAGGTGTTGGATGGGGAACAGTGAGTGTGTGTGTGAGGGTGGGGTATTAGATGGGATGCAGTCTGTGTTTGTGAGGGTGGGGAGTTGGATGGGGTGCAGTGTGTGTGTGAGCGGGTGGGTGTTTGATGGGGTGCAGAGTGTGTGTGTGTGAGGGTGGGCTGTGGGATGGGGTACAGTGAGTGTGTGTGTGAGGGTGGGGTATTAGATGGGATGCAGTCTGTGTTTGAGAGGGTGGGGAATTGGATGGGGTACAGTGTGTGTGTGTGTGTGTGTGTGAGGGTGGGGTGTTGGATGGGGTACAGTGTGTGTGTGAGAGGGTGGGTGTTTGATGGGGTACAGTTCGTGGGTGTGTGAGGGTGGGGTGTGGGATGGGGTACAGTGTGTGTGTGTGAGGGTGGGGTGTTAGATGGGGTACAGTCTGTGTGTGAGAGGGTGGGGAGTTGGATGGGGTACAGTGTGAGTGTGAGAGGGTCAGGAGTTGGATGGGGTACAGTGTGTGTGAGAGGGTGGGTGTTTGATGGGGTGCAGTGTGTGTGAGAGGGCGGGGAGTTGGATGGGGTACAGTATGTGTGTGTGTGAGGGGGGGTGTTGGATGGGGTGCAGTGAGTGTGTGAGAGGGTGGGGAGTTGGATGGGGTACAGTGTGTGTGTGTGTGTGTGAGGGTGGGGTGTTGGATGGGGTACAGTGTGTGTGAGGGTGATGTGTTGGATGGGGTACAGTGTGTGTGTGTGAGGGTGAGGTGTTGGATGGGAAACAGTGTGTGTGTGTGTGTGTCAGGGTGGGGTGTTGGATGGGGTACAGTGTGTGTGTGTGTGAGGGTGAGGTGTTGGATGGGGTACAGTGTGTGTGTCTGTCACGGTGGGGAGTTGGATGGGGTTCCGTGTGTGTGTGTGTGAGAGGGCGGGGTGTTGGATGGGGTACACTGTGTGTTTGAGAGGATGGGGAATTTGATGGGGTACAGTGTGTGTGTGTGTGAGGGTGGGGTGTTGGATGGGGTACAGTGTGTGTGTGAGAGGGTGGGTGTTTGATGGGGTACAGTTCGTGGGAGTGTGAGGGTGGGGTGTGGGATGGGGTACAGTGTGTGTGTGTGTGAGGATGGGGTGTTAGATGGGGTACAGTCTGTGTGTGAGAGGGTGGGGAGTTGGATGGGGTACAGTGTCCGTGTGAGACGGTCGGGAGTTGGATCGGGTACATTGTGTGTGTGAGAGGGTGGGTAGTTGGATGGGGTACAGTGTGTGTGAGAGGGTGGGTGTTTGATGGGGTGCAGTGTGTGTGAGAGGGTGGGGAGTTGGATGGGGTACAGTATGTGTGTGTATGAGGGTGGGGAGTTGGATGGGGTACAGTGTGCGTGTGTGTGAGGGGGTGTTGTTGGATGGGGTACAGTGTGTGTGTGAGAGGGTGGGTAGTTGGATAGGGTACAGTGTGTGTGTGAGAGGGTGGGGAGTTGGATGGGGTGCAGTGTGTGTGTGAGAGGGTGGGGAGTTGGATGGGGTACAGTGTGTGTGTGTGTGTGTGAGGGTGGGGTGTTGGATGGGGTACAGTGTGTGTGTGTGTGAGGGTGAGGTGTTGGATGGGGAACAGTGTGTGTGTGTGTCAGGGTGAGGTGTTGGATGGGAAACAGTGTGTGTGTGTGTGTGTCAGGGTGAGGTGTTGGATGGGGTACAGTGTGTGTGTGTGTGAGGGTGAGGTGTTGGATGGGGTACAGTGTGTGTGTCTGTCACGGTGGGGAGTTGGATGGGGTTCCGTGTGTGTGTGTGTGAGAGGGCGGGGTGTTGGATGGGGTACAGTGTGTGTGTGAGAGTGTGGGGAGTCAGAAGGGGTACAGTGAGTGACTGTGTGAGGGTGGGGTGTTGGATGGGGTACAGACTGTGTGTGAGAAGGTGGGGAGTTGGATGGGGTACAGTCTGTGTGAGAGGGTGGGGAGTTGCATGGGGTACAGTCTGTGTGAGAGAGTGCGGAGTTGGATGGGTTACAGTCTGTGTGAGAGGGTGGGGAACCGGATGGGGTACAGTCTGTGTGTGAGAGGGTGTGGAGTCAGGTGGCGTACATTGTGTGTGTGAGCGGGTGGGGAGTTGGATGGGGTGCAGAGTGTGTGTGTGTGAGGGTGGGGTGTTGGATGGGGTACAGTTCGTGGGTGTGTGAGGGTGGGGAGTTGGATGGGGTGCAGTGTGTGTGTGAGGATGAAGTGTTGGATGGGGAACAGTGTGTGTGTGTGTGTGACGGTGAGGTGTTGGATGGGGTACAGTGGTTGTGCGTGTGAGGGTGAGGTATTGGATGGGGTAGAGTGTGTGTGTCTGTCACGGTGGGGAGTTGGATGGGGTACCGTGTGTGTGTGTGAGAGGGCGGGGTGTTGGATGGGGTACAGTGTGTGTGCGAGAGTGTGGGGAGTCAGATGGGGTACATTGAGTATCAGTGTGAGGGTGGGGTGTTGGATGGGGTACAGACTGTGTGTGAGAAGGTGGGGAGTTGGATCTGGTACAGTCTGTGTGAGAGGGTGTGGAGTTGGATGGGGTACAGTCTGTGTGAGAGGGTGGGGAGTTGGATGGGGTACAGGCTGTGTGAGAGGGTGGGGAACCGGATGGGGTACAGTCTGTGTGTGAGAGGGTGTGGAGTCAGATGGCGTACAGTGTTTGTTTGTGAGGGTGGGGTGTTGGATGGGGTACAGTGAGTGTGTGTGAGCGGGTGGGTGTTTGATGGGGTGCAGAGTGTGTGTGTGTGACGGTGGGGTGTGGGATGGGGTACAGTGAGTGTGTGTGTGAGGGTGGGTGTTTGATGGGGTACAGTTCGTGGGTGTGTGAGGGTGGGGTGTGGGATGGGGTACAGTGTGTGTGTGTGTGTGTGTGTGTGTGTGTGTGAGGGTGGGGTGTTGGATGGGGTACAGTGTGTGTGTGAGAGGGTGGGTGTATGATGGGGTACAGTTCGTGGGTGTGTGAGGGTGGGGTGTGGGATGGGGTACAGTGTGTGTGTGTGTGAGGGTGGGGTGTTCGATGGGGTACAGTCTGTGTGTGAGAGGGTGGGGAGTTGGATGGGGTACAGTGTGTGTGTGACAGAGTCGGGAGTTGGATGGGGTACAGTGTGTGTGTGAGAGGGTGGGTAGTTGGATGGGGTACAGTGTGTGTGTGAGAGGGTGGGTAGTTGGATGGGGTACAGTGTGTGAGAGGATGGGTGTTTGATGGGGTGCAGTGTGTGTGAGAGGGTAGGGCGTTGGATGGGGTACAGTATGTGTGTGTATGAGGGTGGGGAGTTGGATGGGGTTCAGTGTGCGTGTGTGTGAGGGGGGTGTGTTGGATGGGGTAGAGTGTGTGTGTGAGAGGGTGGGTAGTTGGATAGGGTACAGTGTGTGTGTGAGAGGGTGGGGAGTTGGATGGGGTGCAGTGTGTGTGTGAGAGGGTGGGGAGTTGGATGGGGTACAGTGTGTGTGTGTGTGAGGGTGGGGTGTTGGATGGGGTACAGTGTGTGTGTGAGGGTGAAGTGTTAGATGGGGTACAGTGTGTGTGTGTGTGAGGTGTTGGATGGGGAACAGTGTGTGTGTGTGTCAGGGTGAGGTGTTGGATGGGAAACAGTGTGTGTGTGTGTCAGGGTGAGGTGTTGGATGGGGTACAGTGTGTGTGTATGTGAGGGTGAGGTGTGGGATGGGGTACAGTCTGTGTGAGAGGGTGTGGAGTTGGATGGGGTGCAGTCTGTGTGAGAGGGTGCGGAGTTGGATGGGGTACAGGCTGTGTGAGAGGGTGTGGAGTCAGATGGCGTACAGTGTGTGTGTGAGCTGGTGGGTGTTTGATGGGGTGCAGAGTGTGTGTGTGTGAGGGTGGGGTGTGAGATGGGGTACAGTTCGTGGGTGTGTGAGGGTGGGGTGTTAGATGGGGTACAGTCTGTGTGTGAGAGGGTGGGAAGTTGGATGGGGTACAGTGTGTGTGTGTGAGGCTGTGGTGTTGGATGGGGTACAGTGTGTGTGTGAGATGGTGGGGAGTTGGATGGGTTACAGTGTGTGTGTCAGAGGGTGGGGAGTTGGATGGGGTACAGTGTGTGTGTGAGAGGGTGGGTTGTTGGATAGGGTACAGTGTGTGTGTGAGAGGGTGGGGAGTTGGATGGGGTGCAGTGTGTGTGTGAGAGGGTGGGGAGTTGGATGGGGTACAATCTGTGTGTGTTTGTGAGGGTGGGGTGTTGGATGGGGTACAGTGTGCGTGTGAGGGTGAAGTGTTGGATGGGGTACAGTGTGTGTGTGTGTGAAGGTGAGGTGTTGGATGGGGAACAGTGTGTGTGTGTGTGTGAGGGTGAGGTGTTGGATGGGGTGCAGTGTGTGTGTCTGTCACAGTGGGGAGTTGGATGGGGTACCGTGTGTGTGTGAGTGAGAGGGCGGGGTGTTGGATGGGGTACAGTCTGTGTGTGAGAGTGTGGGGAGTCAGATGGGGTACAGTGAGTGTCTGTGTGAGGGTGGGGAGTTGGATGGGGTACAGTGTGTGTGTGTGTGTGAGGGTGATGTGTTGGATGGGGGACAGAGTGCGGGCGAGAGGGTGTGTGTTTGATGGGGTACAGAGTGTGTGTGTGCAGGTGGGGTGTTGGATGGGGTACAGTGAGTGTGTTTGTGAGGGTGGGCTGTTGGATTGGGTACAGTGAGTGTGTGTGTGAGGGTGGGGTACAGTGTGTGTGTGAGAGGGTGGGGAGTTGGATGGGGTACAGTGTGTGCGTGAGAGGGTGGGGTGTTGGATGGGGTACAGTCTGTGTTTGAGAGGGTGGGGAGTTGGATGGGATACAGTGTGTGTGTGAGGGTGGGGTGTTGGATGGGGTACAGTGAGTGTGTGTGTGAGGGTGGGGTGTTGGATGGGGTACAGTCTGTGTTTGAGAGGGTGGGGAGTTGGATGGGTTACAGTGTGTGTGTGAGAGGGTCGGGAGTTGGATGGGGTACAGTGTGTGTGTGAGAGGGTGGGGAGTTGGATGGGGTGCAGTGTGTGTGTGAGTGGGTGGGGAGATGGATGGGGTGCAGTGTGTGTGTGACTGGGTGGGGAGTTGGATGGGGTACAGTGTGTGCGTGAGAGGGTGGGGAGTTGGATGGGGTACAGTGTGTGTGAGTGGGTGGGGAGTTGGATGGGGTGCAGTGTGTGCGTGAGAGGGTGGGGTGTTGGATGGGGTACAGTCTGTGTTTGAGAGGGTGGGGAGTTGGATGGGATACAGTGTGTGTGTGAGGGTGGGGTGTTGGATGGGGTACAGTGAGTGTGTGTGTGAGGGTGGGGTGTTGGATGGGGTACACTCTGTGTTTGAGAGGGTGGGGAGTTGTATGGGTTACAGTGTGTGTGTGAGAGGGTCGGGAGTTGGATGGGGTACAGTGTGTGTGTGAGAGGGTGGGGAGTTGGATGGGGTGCAGTGTGTGTGTGAGTGGGTGGGGAGTTGGATGGGGTGCAGTGTGTGTGTGACTGGGTGGGGAGTTGGATGGGGTACAGTGTGTGCGTGAGAGGGTGGGGAGTTGGATGGGGTACAGTGTGTGCGTGAGAGGGTGGGGAGTTGGATGGGGTGCAGTGTGTGTGAGTGGGTGGGGAGTTGGATGGGGTGCAGTGTGTGTGTCTGTCACAGTGGGGATTTGGATGGGGTACCGTGTGTGTGTGCGTGAGAGGGCGGGGTGTTGGATGGGGTACAGTCTATGTGTGAGAGTGTGGGGAGTCAGATGGGGTACAGTGAGTGTCTGTGTGAGGTTGGGGAGTTGGATGGGGTACAGTGTGTGTGTGTGTGAGGGTGATGTGTTGGATGGGGGACAGAGTGTGTGTGTGTGCAGGTGGGGTGTTGGATGGGGTACAGTGAGTGTGTTTGTGAGGGTGGGCTGTTGGATTGGGTACAGTGAGGTGTGTGTGTGAGGGTGGGGTACAGTGTGTGTGTGAGAGGGTGGGGAGTTGGATGGGGTACAGTGTGTGTGTGTGTGAGGGTGATGTGTTGGATGGGGTACAGTGAGTGTGTGTGTGAGGGTGGGGTGTTGGATGGGGTACAGTCTGTGTTTGAGAGGGTGGGGAGTTGGATGGGATACAGTGTGTGTGTGAGAGGGTGGGGAGTTGGATGGGGTGCAGTGTGTGTGTGAGTGGGTGGGGAGTTGGATGGGGTACAGTGTGTGTGTGAGAGGGTGGGGAGTTGGATGGGGTGCAGTGTGTGTGTGAGTGGGTGGGGAGTTGGATGGGGTGCAGTGTGTGTGTGAGAGGGTGGGGAGTTGGATGGGGTGCAGTGTGTGTGTGAGTGGGTGGGGAGTTGGATGGGGTGCAGTGTGTGTGTGAGAGGGTGGGGAGTTGGATGGGGTACAGTGTGTGCGTGAGAGGGTGGGGAGTTGGATGGGGTACAGTGTGTGCGTGAGAGGGTGGGGAGTTGGATGGGGTACAGTGTATGTGTGTGTGAGGAAGCTGTGTTGGATGGGGTACAGTGTGTGTGTGAGAGGGTGGGGAGTTGGATGGGGTACAGTGTGTGCGTGAGAGGGTGGGGAGTTGGATGGGGTACAGTGTATGTGTGTGTGAGGAAGCTGTGTTGGATGGGGTACAGTGTATGTGTGAGAGGGTGGGGAGTTGGATGGGGTACAGTGTGTGTGTGTGTATGAGGGTGAGGTGTTCGATGGGGTACAGTGGTTGTGCGTGTGAGGGTGATGTGTTTGATGGGGTACAGAGTGTGTGTGTGCTGGTGGGGTGTTGGATGGGGTACAGTGTGTGTGTGAGAGGGTGGGGAGTTGGATGGGGTACAGTTTGTGTGGGAGAGAGGGGAGTTGGATGGGGCACAGTGAGTGTGTGTGTGTGTGTGTGTGAGGGTGGGCTGTTGGATGGGGTACAGTGTTTGTGTGTGCGAGCATGGGGAGTTGGATGGGGTACAGTGTGTGTGTGAGATGGTGGGGAGTTGGATGGGGTACAGTGTGTGAGTCTGTGCGGGTGAGGTGTTGGATGGGGTACAGTGTGTGTGTGAGAGGTTGGGGAGTTGGATGGGGTACAGTCTGTGTGTGAGAGCGTGGGAAGTTGGATGGGGTAAAGTGTCTGTGTGTGAGGGTGGGGTGTGGGATGTGATACAGTGAGTGTGTGTGTGAGGGTGGGGTGTTGGATGGGGTACAGTGCGTGTTTGAGAGGGTGGGGAGCTGTATGGGGTACAGTGTGTGTGTGTGAGGGTGGGGAGTTTGATGGCGTACAGTGTGTGTGTGAGAGGGTGGGGAGTTGGATGGGGTACAGTCTGTGTTTGAGAGGGTGGGGAGTTGAATGGGGCACGATGTGTGTGTGAGAGGGTGGGGAGTTGGATGGGGTACAGTCTGTGTGTGAGAGGGTGGGGAGTTGTATGGCGTACAGTGTGTGTGTGAGAGGGTGGGGAGTTTGATGACGTACAGTGTGTTTGTGAGAGGGTGGGGAGTTGGATGGGGTACAGTGTGTGTGTGTGTGAGGGTGGGGCGTTGGATGGGGTACAGTTTGTGTGTGAGAGGGTGGGGAGTTGGATGGGGTGCAGTGTGTGTGTGAGAGGGTGGGGAGCTGGATGGGGTACAGAGTGTGTGTGAGAGGGTGGGTGTTTGATGGGGTACAGTGTGTGTGTGAGAGGGTGGGGAGTTGGATGGGGTACAGTGTGTGTGTGTGTGAGTGTGATGTGTTGGATGGGGTACAGAGTGCGTGCGAGAGGGTGGGAAGTTGGATGGGGTACAGAGTGCGTGCAAGAGGGTGGGTGTTTGATGGGGTACAGTGTTTGCGTGAGAGGGTGGGGAATTGGATGGGGTCCTGTGTGTGTGTGAGAGGGTGGGGAGTTGGATGGGGTACACTGAGTGTGTGTGTGAGGGTGGGCGGTTGGATGGGGTACCGTGTGTGTGTGTGTGAGGGTGGGGAGTTGGATGGGGCACAGTGAGTGTGTGTGTGTGTGAGGGTGGGGTGTTGGATGGGGTACAATCTGTATGTGAGAGGGTGGGGAGCTGGATGTGGTACAGTTTGTGTGTGAGAGGGTGGGTGTTTCATGGGGTACAGTCTGTGTTTGAGAGGGTGGGGAGTTGGATGGGGTACAGTGTGTGTGTGAGAGGGTGGGGTGTTGGATGGGGTGCAGTGTGTGTGTGAGAGGGTGGGGGGTTGGATGGGGTACTGTGTGTGTGTGAGAGAGTGGGTGTTTGATGGAGTACAGTTCGTGTGTGTGTGAGGGTGGGGTGCTGAATGGGTTACAGTAAGTTTGTGTGTGAGGGTGGGGTTTTGGATGGGGTACATTGTGTGTGAGAGGGTGGGGAGTTGGATGGGGTACAGTGTGTGTGGGAGAGAGGGGAGTTGGATGGGGTTCAGTGTGTGAGTGTGAGAGGGTGGGGAGTTGGATAGGTTACGTTGTGTGTGTGAGAGTGTGGGGAGTTGGATGGGGTACAGTGTGTGTGTGTGTGAGGGTGGGGAGTTGGATGGGGTACAGTGAGTGTGTGTGTGAGGGTGGGGTGTTGGATGGGGTACTGTGTGTGTGTGGGTGAGGGTGGGGAGTTGGATGAGGTACGGTGTCTGGGAGTGGGTGGGGAGTTGCATGGGGTACACTGCTTGTGTGTGTGAGAGGGTGGTCAGCCGGATGGGGTACAGTCTGTGAGTGTGGGGAGTTGGATGGGGTACTGTGTGTGTTTGTGAGGGTGGGGAGTTGGATGGGGTACAGTGTGTGTGTGTGAGGGTGGGCAGTTGGATGGGGAACAGTGTGTGCGTGAGAGGGTGGGGAGTTGGATGGGGTACAGTGAGTGTGTGAGAAGGTGGGGAGTTGGATGGGGTACAGTGTCTGTGTGTGAGGGTGGGTGTTTGCTGGGGTGCAGTGTGTGTGTGTGTGTGAGGGTGGGGTGTTGGAAGGAGTACAGTGTTTGTGTGTGCGAGCATGGGGAGTTGGATGGGGTGCAGTGTGTGTGAGATAGAGGGTGGGGAGTTGGATGGGGTACAGTGTGTGTGTGAGAGGGTGGGTGTTTGATGGGGTACAGTTCGTGGGAGTGTGAGGGTGGGGTGTGGGATGGGGTACAGTGTGTGTGTGTGTGAGGATGGGGTGTTAGATGGGGTACAGTCTGTGTGTGAGAGGGTGGGGAGTTGGATGGGGTACAGTGTCCGTGTGAGACGGTCGGGAGTTGGATCGGGTACATTGTGTGTGTGAGAGGGTGGGTAGTTGGATGGGGTACAGTGTGTGTGAGAGGGTGGGTGTTTGATGGGGTGCAGTGTGTGTGAGAGGGTGGGGAGTTGGATGGGGTACAGTATGTGTGTGTATGAGGGTGGGGAGTTGGATGGGGTACAGTGTGCGTGTGTGTGAGGGGGTGTTGTTGGATGGGGTACAGTGTGTGTGTGAGAGGGTGGGTAGTTGGATAGGGTACAGTGTGTGTGTGAGAGGGTGGGGAGTTGGATGGGGTGCAGTGTGTGTGTGTGTGAGGGTGAGGTGTTGGATGGGGAACAGTGTGTGTGTGTGTCAGGGTGAGGTGTTGGATGGGAAACAGTGTGTGTGTGTGTGTGTCAGGGTGAGGTGTTGGATGGGGTACAGTGTGTGTGTGTGTGAGGGTGAGGTGTTGGATGGGGTACAGTGTGTGTGTCTGTCACGGTGGGGAGTTGGATGGGGTTCCGTGTGTGTGTGTGTGAGAGGGCGGGGTGTTGGATGGGGTACAGTGTGTGTGTGAGAGTGTGGGGAGTCAGAAGGGGTACAGTGAGTGACTGTGTGAGGGTGGGGTGTTGGATGGGGTACAGACTGTGTGTGAGAAGGTGGGGAGTTGGATGGGGTACAGTCTGTGTGAGAGGGTGGGGAGTTGCATGGGGTACAGTCTGTGTGAGAGAGTGCGGAGTTGGATGGGTTACAGTCTGTGTGAGAGGGTGGGGAACCGGATGGGGTACAGTCTGTGTGTGAGAGGGTGTGGAGTCAGGTGGCGTACATTGTGTGTGTGAGCGGGTGGGGAGTTGGATGGGGTGCAGAGTGTGTGTGTGTGAGGGTGGGGTGTTGGATGGGGTACAGTTCGTGGGTGTGTGAGGGTGGGGTGTGCGATGGAGTACAGTGTCTGTGTGTGTGAGGGTGGGGTGTTAGATGGGGTACAATCTGTGTGTGAGAGGGTGGGGAGTTGGATGGGGTGCAGTGTGTGTGTGAGGATGAAGTGTTGGATGGGGAACAGTGTGTGTGTGTGTGTGACGGTGAGGTGTTGGATGGGGTACAGTGGTTGTGCGTGTGAGGGTGAGGTATTGGATGGGGTAGAGTGTGTGTGTCTGTCACGGTGGGGAGTTGGATGCGGTACCGTGTGTGTGTGTGAGAGGGCGGGGTGTTGGATGGGGTACAGTGTGTGTGCGAGAGTGTGGGGAGTCAGATGGGGTACATTGAGTATCAGTGTGAGGGTGGGGTGTTGGATGGGGTACAGACTGTGTGTGAGAAGGTGGGGAGTTGGATCTGGTACAGTCTGTGTGAGAGGGTGTGGAGTTGGATGGGGTACAGTCTGTGTGAGAGGGTGGGGAGTTGGATGGGTTACAGTCTTTGTTAGAGGGTGCGGAGTTGGATGGGGTACAGGCTGTGTGAGAGGGTGGGGAACCGGATGGGGTACAGTCTGTGTGTGAGAGGGTGTGGAGTCAGATGGCGTACAGTGTGTGTTTGTGAGGGTGGGGTGTTGGATGGGGTACAGTGAGTGTGTGTGAGCGGGTGGGTGTTTGATGGGGTGCAGAGTGTGTGTGTGTGACGGTGGGGTGTGGGATGGGGTACAGTGAGTGTGTGTGTGAGGGTGGGTGTTTGATGGGGTACAGTTCGTGGGTGTGTGAGGGTGGGGTGTGGGATGGGGTACAGTGTGTGTGTGTGTGTGTGTGTGTGTGTGTGTGAGGGTGGGGTGTTGGATGGGGTACAGTGTGTGTGTGAGAGGGTGGGTGTATGATGGGGTACAGTTCGTGGGTGTGTGAGGGTGGGGTGTGGGATGGGGTACAGTGTGTGTGTGTGTGAGGGTGGGGTGTTCGATGGGGTACAGTCTGTGTGTGAGAGGGTGGGGAGTTGGATGGGGTACAGTGTGTGTGTGACAGAGTCGGGAGTTGGATGGGGTACAGTGTGTGTGTGAGAGGGTGGGTAGTTGGATGGGGTACAGTGTGTGTGTGAGAGGGTGGGTAGTTGGATGGGGTACAGTGTGTGAGAGGATGGGTGTTTGATGGGGTGCAGTGTGTGTGAGAGGGTAGGGCGTTGGATGGGGTACAGTATGTGTGTGTATGAGGGTGGGGAGTTGGATGGGGTTCAGTGTGCGTGTGTGTGAGGGGGGTGTGTTGGATGGGGTAGAGTGTGTGTGTGAGAGGGTGGGTAGTTGGATGGGGTACAGTGTGTGTGTGAGAGGGTGGGGTGTTGGATGGGGTGCAGTGTGTGTGTGAGAGGGTGGGGGGTTGGATGGGGTACTGTGTGTGTGTGAGAGAGTGGGTGTTTGATGGAGTACAGTTCGTGTGTGTGTGAGGGTGGGGTGCTGAATGGGTTACAGTAAGTTTGTGTGTGAGGGTGGGGTTTTGGATGGGGTACATTGTGTGTGAGAGGGTGGGGAGTTGGATGGGGTACAGTGTGTGTGGGAGAGAGGGGAGTTGGATGGGGTTCAGTGTGTGAGTGTGAGAGGGTGGGGAGTTGGATAGGTTACGTTGTGTGTGTGAGAGTGTGGGGAGTTGGATGGGGTACAGTGTGTGTGTGTGTGAGGGTGGGGAGTTGGATGGGGTACAGTGAGTGTGTGTGTGAGGGTGGGGTGTTGGATGGGGTACTGTGTGTGTGTGGGTGAGGGTGGGGAGTTGGATGAGGTACGGTGTCTGGGAGTGGGTGGGGAGTTGCATGGGGTACACTGCTTGTGTGTGTGAGAGGGTGGTCAGCCGGATGGGGTACAGTCTGTGAGTGTGGGGAGTTGGATGGGGTACTGTGTGTGTTTGTGAGGGTGGGGAGTTGGATGGGGTACAGTGTGTGTGTGTGAGGGTGGGCAGTTGGATGGGGAACAGTGTGTGCGTGAGAGGGTGGGGAGTTGGATGGGGTACAGTGAGTGTGTGAGAAGGTGGGGAGTTGGATGGGGTACAGTGTCTGTGTGTGAGGGTGGGTGTTTGCTGGGGTGCAGTGTGTGTGTGTGTGTGAGGGTGGGGTGTTGGAAGGAGTACAGTGTTTGTGTGTGCGAGCATGGGGAGTTGGATGGGGTGCAGTGTGTGTGAGATAGAGGGTGGGGAGTTGGATGGGGTACAGTGTGTGTGTGAGAGGGTGGGTGTTTGATGGGGTACAGTTCGTGGGAGTGTGAGGGTGGGGTGTGGGATGGGGTACAGTGTGTGTGTGTGTGAGGATGGGGTGTTAGATGGGGTACAGTCTGTGTGTGAGAGGGTGGGGAGTTGGATGGGGTACAGTGTCCGTGTGAGACGGTCGGGAGTTGGATCGGGTACATTGTGTGTGTGAGAGGGTGGGTAGTTGGATGGGGTACAGTGTGTGTGAGAGGGTGGGTGTTTGATGGGGTGCAGTGTGTGTGAGAGGGTGGGGAGTTGGATGGGGTACAGTATGTGTGTGTATGAGGGTGGGGAGTTGGATGGGGTACAGTGTGCGTGTGTGTGAGGGGGTGTTGTTGGATGGGGTACAGTGTGTGTGTGAGAGGGTGGGTAGTTGGATAGGGTACAGTGTGTGTGTGAGAGGGTGGGGAGTTGGATGGGGTGCAGTGTGTGTGTGTGTGAGGGTGAGGTGTTGGATGGGGAACAGTGTGTGTGTGTGTCAGGGTGAGGTGTTGGATGGGAAACAGTGTGTGTGTGTGTGTGTCAGGGTGAGGTGTTGGATGGGGTACAGTGTGTGTGTGTGTGAGGGTGAGGTGTTGGATGGGGTACAGTGTGTGTGTCTGTCACGGTGGGGAGTTGGATGGGGTTCCGTGTGTGTGTGTGTGAGAGGGCGGGGTGTTGGATGGGGTAGAGTGTGTGTGTGAGAGGGTGGGTAGTTGGATAGGGTACAGTGTGTGTGTGAGAGGGTGGGGAGTTGGATGGGGTGCAGTGTGTGTGTGAGAGGGTGGGGAGTTGGATGGGGTACAGTGTGTGTGTGTGTGAGGGTGGGGTGTTGGATGGGGTACAGTGTGTGTGTGAGGGTGAAGTGTTAGATGGGGTACAGTGTGTGTGTGTGTGAGGTGTTGGATGGGGAACAGTGTGTGTGTGTGTCAGGGTGAGGTGTTGGATGGGAAACAGTGTGTGTGTGTGTCAGGGTGAGGTGTTGGATGGGGTACAGTGTGTGTGTATGTGAGGGTGAGGTGTGGGATGGGGTACAGTCTGTGTGAGAGGGTGTGGAGTTGGATGGGGTGCAGTCTGTGTGAGAGGGTGCGGAGTTGGATGGGGTACAGGCTGTGTGAGAGGGTGTGGAGTCAGATGGCGTACAGTGTGTGTGTGAGCTGGTGGGTGTTTGATGGGGTGCAGAGTGTGTGTGTGTGAGGGTGGGGTGTGAGATGGGGTACAGTTCGTGGGTGTGTGAGGGTGGGGTGTTAGATGGGGTACAGTCTGTGTGTGAGAGGGTGGGAAGTTGGATGGGGTACAGAGTGTGTGTGTGAGGCTGTGGTGTTGGATGGGGTACAGTGTGTGTGTGAGATGGTGGGGAGTTGGATGGGTTACAGTGTGTGTGTCAGAGGGTGGGGAGTTGGATGGGGTACAGTGTGTGTGTGAGAGGGTGGGTTGTTGGATAGGGTACAGTGTGTGTGTGAGAGGGTGGGGAGTTGGATGGGGTGCAGTGTGTGTGTGAGAGGGTGGGGAGTTGGATGGGGTACAATCTGTGTGTGTTTGTGAGGGTGGGGTGTTGGATGGGGTACAGTGTGCGTGTGAGGGTGAAGTGTTGGATGGGGTACAGTGTGTGTGTGTGTGAAGGTGAGGTGTTGGATGGGGAACAGTGTGTGTGTGTGTGTGAGGGTGAGGTGTTGGATGGGGTGCAGTGTGTGTGTCTGTCACAGTGGGGAGTTGGATGGGGTACCGTGTGTGTGTGAGTGAGAGGGCGGGGTGTTGGATGGGGTACAGTCTGTGTGTGAGAGTGTGGGGAGTCAGATGGGGTACAGTGAGTGTCTGTGTGAGGGTGGGGAGTTGGATGGGGTACAGTGTGTGTGTGTGTGTGAGGGTGATGTGTTGGATGGGGGACAGAGTGCGGGCGAGAGGGTGTGTGTTTGATGGGGTACAGAGTGTGTGTGTGCAGGTGGGGTGTTGGATGGGGTACAGTGAGTGTGTTTGTGAGGGTGGGCTGTTGGATTGGGTACAGTGAGTGTGTGTGTGAGGGTGGGGTACAGTGTGTGTGTGAGAGGGTGGGGAGTTGGATGGGGTACAGTGTGTGCGTGAGAGGGTGGGGTGTTGGATGGGGTACAGTCTGTGTTTGAGAGGGTGGGGAGTTGGATGGGATACAGTGTGTGTGTGAGGGTGGGGTGTTGGATGGGGTACAGTGAGTGTGTGTGTGAGGGTGGGGTGTTGGATGGGGTACAGTCTGTGTTTGAGAGGGTGGGGAGTTGGATGGGTTACAGTGTGTGTGTGAGAGGGTCGGGAGTTGGATGGGGTACAGTGTGTGTGTGAGAGGGTGGGGAGTTGGATGGGGTGCAGTGTGTGTGTGAGTGGGTGGGGAGTTGGATGGGGTGCAGTGTGTGTGTGACTGGGTGGGGAGTTGGATGGGGTACAGTGTGTGCGTGAGAGGGTGGGGAGTTGGATGGGGTACAGTGTGTGTGAGTGGGTGGGGAGTTGGATGGGGTACAGTGTGTGCGTGAGAGGGTGGGGTGTTGGATGGGGTACAGTCTGTGTTTGAGAGGGTGGGGAGTTGGATGGGATATAGTGTGTGTGTGAGGGTGGGGTGTTGGATGGGGTACAGTGAGTGTGTGTGTGAGGGTGGGGTGTTGGATGGGGTACAGTCTGTGTTTGAGAGGGTGGGGAGTTGGATGGGTTACAGTGTGTGTGTGAGAGGGTCGGGAGTTGGATGGGGTACAGTGTGTGTGTGAGAGGGTTGGGAGTTGGATGGGGTGCAGTGTGTGTGTGAGTGGGTGGGGAGTTGGATGGGGTGCAGTGTGTGTGTGACTGGGTGGGGAGTTGGATGGGGTACAGTGTGTGCGTGAGAGGGTGGGGAGTTGGATGGGGTACAGTGTGTGCGTGAGAGGGTGGGGAGTTGGATGGGGTGCAGTGTGTGTGAGTGGGTGGGGAGTTGGATGGGGTGCAGTGTGTGTGTCTGTCACAGTGGGGATTTGGATGGGGTACCGTGTGTGTGTGCGTGAGAGGGCGGGGTGTTGGATGGGGTACAGTCTATGTGTGAGAGTGTGGGGAGTCAGATGGGGTACAGTGAGTGTCTGTGTGAGGTTGGGGAGTTGGATGGGGTACAGTGTGTGTGTGTGTGAGGGTGATGTGTTGGATGGGGGACAGAGTGTGTGTGTGTGCAGGTGGGGTGTTGGATGGGGTACAGTGAGTGTGTTTGTGAGGGTGGGCTGTTGGATTGGGTACAGTGAGGTGTGTGTGTGAGGGTGGGGTACAGTGTGTGTGTGAGAGGGTGGGGAGTTGGATGGGGTACAGTGTGTGTGTGTGTGAGGGTGATGTGTTGGATGGGGTACAGTGAGTGTGTGTGTGAGGGTGGGGTGTTGGATGGGGTACAGTCTGTGTTTGAGAGGGTGGGGAGTTGGATGGGATACAGTGTGTGTGTGAGAGGGTGGGGAGTTGGATGGGGTGCAGTGTGTGTGTGAGTGGGTGGGGAGTTGGATGGGGTACAGTGTGTGTGTGAGAGGGTGGGGAGTTGGATGGGGTGCAGTGTGTGTGTGAGTGGGTGGGGAGTTGGATGGGGTGCAGTGTGTGTGTGAGAGGGTGGGGAGTTGGATGGGGTGCAGTGTGTGTGTGAGTGGGTGGGGAGTTGGATGGGGTGCAGTGTGTGTGTGAGAGGGTGGGGAGTTGGATGGGGTACAGTGTGTGCGTGAGAGGGTGGGGAGTTGGATGGGGTACAGTGTGTGCGTGAGAGGGTGGGGAGTTGGATGGGGTACAGTGTATGTGTGTGTGAGGAAGCTGTGTTGGATGGGGTACAGTGTGTGTGTGAGAGGGTGGGGAGTTGGATGGGGTACAGTGTGTGCGTGAGAGGGTGGGGAGTTGGATGGGGTACAGTGTATGTGTGTGTGAGGAAGCTGTGTTGGATGGGGTACAGTGTATGTGTGAGAGGGTGGGGAGTTGGATGGGGTACAGTGTGTGTGTGTGTATGAGGGTGAGGTGTTCGATGGGGTACAGTGGTTGTGCGTGTGAGGGTGATGTGTTTGATGGGGTACAGAGTGTGTGTGTGCTGGTGGGGTGTTGGATGGGGTACAGTGTGTGTGTGAGAGGGTGGGGAGTTGGATGGGGTACAGTTTGTGTGGGAGAGAGGGGAGTTGGATGGGGCACAGTGAGTGTGTGTGTGTGTGTGTGTGAGGGTGGGCTGTTGGATGGGGTACAGTGTTTGTGTGTGCGAGCATGGGGAGTTGGATGGGGTACAGTGTGTGTGTGAGATGGTGGGGAGTTGGATGGGGTACAGTGTGTGAGTCTGTGCGGGTGAGGTGTTGGATGGGGTACAGTGTGTGTGTGAGAGGTTGGGGAGTTGGATGGGGTACAGTCTGTGTGTGAGAGCGTGGGAAGTTGGATGGGGTAAAGTGTCTGTGTGTGAGGGTGGGGTGTGGGATGTGATACAGTGAGTGTGTGTGTGAGGGTGGGGTGTTGGATGGGGTACAGTGCGTGTTTGAGAGGGTGGGGAGCTGTATTGGGTACAGTGTGTGTGTGTGAGGGTGGGGAGTTTGATGGCGTACAGTGTGTGTGTGAGAGGGTGGGGAGTTGGATGGGGTACAGTCTGTGTTTGAGAGGGTGGGGAGTTGAATGGGGCACGATGTGTGTGTGAGAGGGTGGGGAGTTGGATGGGGTACAGTCTGTGTGTGAGAGGGTGGGGAGTTGTATGGCATACAGTGTGTGTGTGAGAGGGTGGGGAGTTTGATGACGTACAGTGTGTTTGTGAGAGGGTGGGGAGTTGGATGGGGTACAGTGTGTGTGTGTGTGAGGGTGGGGCGTTGGATGGGGTACAGTTTGTGTGTGAGAGGGTGGGGAGTTGGATGGGGTGCAGTGTGTGTGTGAGAGGGTGGGGAGCTGGATGGGGTACAGAGTGTGTGTGAGAGGGTGGGTGTTTGATGGGGTACAGTGTGTGTGTGAGAGGGTGGGGAGTTGGATGGGGTACAGTGTGTGTGTGTGTGAGTGTGATGTGTTGGATGGGGTACAGAGTGCGTGCGAGAGGGTGGGAAGTTGGATGGGGTACAGAGTGCGTGCAAGAGGGTGGGTGTTTGATGGGGTACAGTGTTTGCGTGAGAGGGTGGGGAATTGGATGGGGTCCTGTGTGTGTGTGAGAGGGTGGGGAGTTGGATGGGGTACACTGAGTGTGTGTGTGAGGGTGGGCGGTTGGATGGGGTACCGTGTGTGTGTGTGTGAGGGTGGGGAGTTGGATGGGGCACAGTGAGTGTGTGTGTGTGTGAGGGTGGGGTGTTGGATGGGGTACAATCTGTATGTGAGAGGGTGGGGAGCTGGATGTGGTACAGTTTGTGTGTGAGAGGGTGGGTGTTTCATGGGGTACAGTCTGTGTTTGAGAGGGTGGGGAGTTGGATGGGGTACAGTGTGTGTGTGAGAGGGTGGGGTGTTGGATGGGGTGCAGTGTGTGTGTGAGAGGGTGGGGGGTTGGATGGGGTACTGTGTGTGTGTGAGAGAGTGGGTGTTTGATGGAGTACAGTTCGTGTGTGTGTGAGGGTGGGGTGCTGAATGGGTTACAGTAAGTTTGTGTGTGAGGGTGGGGTTTTGGATGGGGTACATTGTGTGTGAGAGGGTGGGGAGTTGGATGGGGTACAGTGTGTGTGGGAGAGAGGGGAGTTGGATGGGGTTCAGTGTGTGAGTGTGAGAGGGTGGGGAGTTGGATAGGTTACGTTGTGTGTGTGAGAGTGTGGGGAGTTGGATGGGGTACAGTGTGTGTGTGTGTGAGGGTGGGGAGTTGGATGGGGTACAGTGAGTGTGTGTGTGAGGGTGGGGTGTTGGATGGGGTACTGTGTGTGTGTGGGTGAGGGTGGGGAGTTGGATGAGGTACGGTGTCTGGGAGTGGGTGGGGAGTTGCATGGGGTACACTGCTTGTGTGTGTGAGAGGGTGGTCAGCCGGATGGGGTACAGTCTGTGAGTGTGGGGAGTTGGATGGGGTACTGTGTGTGTTTGTGAGGGTGGGGAGTTGGATGGGGTACAGTGTGTGTGTGTGAGGGTGGGCAGTTGGATGGGGTACAGTGTATGTGTGTGTGAGGAAGCTGTGTTGGATGGGGTACAGTGTATGTGTGAGAGGGTGGGGAGTTGGATGGGGTACAGTGTGTGTGTGTGTATGAGGGTGAGGTGTTCGATGGGGTACAGTGGTTGTGCGTGTGAGGGTGATGTGTTTGATGGGGTACAGAGTGTGTGTGTGCTGGTGGGGTGTTGGATGGGGTACAGTGTGTGTGTGAGAGGGTGGGGAGTTGGATGGGGTACAGTTTGTGTGGGAGAGAGGGGAGTTGGATGGGGCACAGTGAGTGTGTGTGTGTGTGTGTGTGAGGGTGGGCTGTTGGATGGGGTACAGTGTTTGTGTGTGCGAGCATGGGGAGTTGGATGGGGTACAGTGTGTGTGTGAGATGGTGGGGAGTTGGATGGGGTACAGTGTGTGAGTCTGTGCGGGTGAGGTGTTGGATGGGGTACAGTGTGTGTGTGAGAGGTTGGGGAGTTGGATGGGGTACAGTCTGTGTGTGAGAGCGTGGGAAGTTGGATGGGGTAAAGTGTCTGTGTGTGAGGGTGGGGTGTGGGATGTGATACAGTGAGTGTGTGTGTGAGGGTGGGGTGTTGGATGGGGTACAGTGCGTGTTTGAGAGGGTGGGGAGCTGTATGGGGTACAGTGTGTGTGTGTGAGGGTGGGGAGTTTGATGGCGTACAGTGTGTGTGTGAGAGGGTGGGGAGTTGGATGGGGTACAGTCTGTGTTTGAGAGGGTGGGGAGTTGAATGGGGCACGATGTGTGTGTGAGAGGGTGGGGAGTTGGATGGGGTACAGTCTGTGTGTGAGAGGGTGGGGAGTTGTATGGCGTACAGTGTGTGTGTGAGAGGGTGGGGAGTTTGATGACGTACAGTGTGTTTGTGAGAGGGTGGGGAGTTGGATGGGGTACAGTGTGTGTGTGTGTGAGGGTGGGGCGTTGGATGGGGTACAGTTTGTGTGTGAGAGGGTGGGGAGTTGGATGGGGTGCAGTGTGTGTGTGAGAGGGTGGGGAGCTGGATGGGGTACAGAGTGTGTGTGAGAGGGTGGGTGTTTGATGGGGTACAGTGTGTGTGTGAGAGGGTGGGGAGTTGGATGGGGTACAGTGTGTGTGTGTGTGAGTGTGATGTGTTGGATGGGGTACAGAGTGCGTGCGAGAGGGTGGGAAGTTGGATGGGGTACAGAGTGCGTGCAAGAGGGTGGGTGTTTGATGGGGTACAGTGTTTGCGTGAGAGGGTGGGGAATTGGATGGGGTCCTGTGTGTGTGTGAGAGGGTGGGGAGTTGGATGGGGTACACTGAGTGTGTGTGTGAGGGTGGGCGGTTGGATGGGGTACCGTGTGTGTGTGTGTGAGGGTGGGGAGTTGGATGGGGCACAGTGAGTGTGTGTGTGTGTGAGGGTGGGGTGTTGGATGGGGTACAATCTGTATGTGAGAGGGTGGGGAGCTGGATGTGGTACAGTTTGTGTGTGAGAGGGTGGGTGTTTCATGGGGTACAGTCTGTGTTTGAGAGGGTGGGGAGTTGGATGGGGTACAGTGTGTGTGTGAGAGGGTGGGGTGTTGGATGGGGTGCAGTGTGTGTGTGAGAGGGTGGGGGGTTGGATGGGGTACTGTGTGTGTGTGAGAGAGTGGGTGTTTGATGGAGTACAGTTCGTGTGTGTGTGAGGGTGGGGTGCTGAATGGGTTACAGTAAGTTTGTGTGTGAGGGTGGGGTTTTGGATGGGGTACATTGTGTGTGAGAGGGTGGGGAGTTGGATGGGGTACAGTGTGTGTGGGAGAGAGGGGAGTTGGATGGGGTTCAGTGTGTGAGTGTGAGAGGGTGGGGAGTTGGATAGGTTACGTTGTGTGTGTGAGAGTGTGGGGAGTTGGATGGGGTACAGTGTGTGTGTGTGTGAGGGTGGGGAGTTGGATGGGGTACAGTGAGTGTGTGTGTGAGGGTGGGGTGTTGGATGGGGTACTGTGTGTGTGTGGGTGAGGGTGGGGAGTTGGATGAGGTACGGTGTCTGGGAGTGGGTGGGGAGTTGCATGGGGTACACTGCTTGTGTGTGTGAGAGGGTGGTCAGCCGGATGGGGTACAGTCTGTGAGTGTGGGGAGTTGGATGGGGTACTGTGTGTGTTTGTGAGGGTGGGGAGTTGGATGGGGTACAGTGTGTGTGTGTGAGGGTGGGCAGTTGGATGGGGAACAGTGTGTGCGTGAGAGGGTGGGGAGTTGGATGGGGTACAGTGAGTGTGTGAGAAGGTGGGGAGTTGGATGGGGTACAGTGTCTGTGTGTGAGGGTGGGTGTTTGCTGGGGTGCAGTGTGTGTGTGTGTGTGAGGGTGGGGTGTTGGAAGGAGTACAGTGTTTGTGTGTGCGAGCATGGGGAGTTGGATGGGGTGCAGTGTGTGTGAGATAGAGGGTGGGGAGTTGGATGGGGTTCAGAGTGCGTGTGGGAGGGAGGGGAGTTGGATGGGGTACGTTGTGCGTGTGAGAGGGAGGGGAGTTGGATCGGGTACGTTGTGTGTGTGAGAGTGTGGCGAGTTGGATGGGGTACAGTGTGTGTGTGTGTGAGGGTGGGGTGTTTGATGGGGTAAAGTGTGCATGTGAGAGTTTGGGGAGTTGGTGGGGTACAGTGTGTGTATGTGAGGTTGGGGTGTTGGATGGGAGACAGGGAGTGTGTGTGTGAGGGTGGGGTGTTGGATGGGGTACAGTCTGTGTGTGAGAGGGTGGGGAGTTGGATGGGGTACAGTGTGTGTGTGAGAAGGTGGGGAGTTGGATGGGGTACAGTGTGTGTGTGAGAGGGTGGGGAGTTGGATGGGGAACAGTGAGTGTGTGACAGGGTGGGTGTTTGATGGGGTACCGTGAGTGTGTGTGTGAGGGTGGGGTGTTTGATGGGGTACAGAGTGCGTGTGAGAGGGAGGGGAGTTGGATCGGGTACGTTGTGTGTGTGAGAGTGTGGCGAGTTGGATGGGGTACAGTGTGTGTGTGGGTGAGGGTGGAGAATTGGATGGGGTAAAGTGTGCATGTGAGAGGTTGGGGAGTTGGTGGGGTACAGTGTGTGTATGTGAGGTTGGGGTGTTGGATGGGGGACAGGGAGTGTGTGTGTGAGGGTGGGGTGTTGGATGGGGTACAGTGTGTGTGTGAGAGGGTGGGGCGTGGGTTGGGGTTCAGTCAGTGTATCTGTGAGAGGGTGGGGTGTTGGATGGGGTACAGTCTGTGTGTGAGAGGGTGGGAAGTTGCATGGGGTACAGTGTGTGTGTGTGAGGGTGGGGTGTTGGATGGGGTACAGTGTGTGTGTGAGAGGGTGGGAAGTTGCATGGGGTACAGTCTGTGTGTGTGAGGGTGGGGTGTTGGATGGGGTACAGTGTGTGTGTGTGAGCGTGGAGTGTTGGAAGGGGTACAGTGTGTGTGTGAGAGGGTGGGGAGTTGGATGGGGTACAGTGTGTGTGTCAGAGGGTGGGTATTTGGATGGGGTACAGTGTGTGTGCGAGAGGGTGGGTGTTTGATGGGGTACAGTGTGTGTGTGAGAGGGACGGGAGTTGGATGGGGTACACTGTGTGTGTGAGAGGGTGGGGAGTTGGATGGGTGCAATGTGTGTGTGAGAGGGTGGGGAGTTGGATGGGGTACAGTGTGTGTGTGTGAGGGTGGGGTGTTGGATGGGGTACAGTGTGTGTGTGTGAGCGTGGAGTGTTGGAAGGGGTACAGTGTGTGTGCGAGAGGGTGGGTGTTTGATGGGGTACAGTGTGTGTGTGAGAGGGTCGGGAGTTGGATGGGGTACACTGTGTGTGTGAGAGGGTGGGGAGTTGGATGGGTGCAATGTGTGTGTGAGAGGGTGGGGAGTTGGATGGGGTACAGTGTGTGTGTGAGAGGGTCGGGAGTTGGATGGGGTACACTGTGTGTGTGAGAGGGTGGGGAGTTGGATGGGTGCAATGTGTGTGTGAGAGGGTGGGGAGTTGGATGGGGTACAGTGTGTGTGTGTGAGGGTGGGGTGTTGGATGGGGTGCAGTGTGTGTGTGAGAGGGTCGGTGTTTGATGGGGTACAGTTCGTCTGTTTGTGAGGGTGGGTTGTGGGATGGGGGACAGTGAGTGTGTGTGTGTGAGGGTGGGTTGTTGGATGTGGTACAGTCTGTGTTTGAGAGGGTGTTGAGTTGGATGTGGTACAGTGTGTGTGTGTGAGGGTGGGGAGTTGGATGGGGTACAGTGTGTGTGTGAGAGGGTGGGGAGTTGGATGGGGTACAGTGTGTGTGTGAGAGGGTGGGGAGTTGGATGGGGTGCAATGTGTGTGTGAGAGGGTGGGGAGTTGGATGAGGTACGGTGTGTGTGTGAAGATGGGGACTTGGATGGGGTACAGAGTGTGTGTGCGAGCATGGGGAGTCAGATGGGGTACTGTGTGTGTTTGTGAGGGTGGGGAGTTGGATGGGGTACAGTGTGTGTGTGTGAGGGTGGGCAGTTGGATGGGGTACAGTGAGTGTGTGAGAAGGTGGGGAGTTGGATGGGGTACAGTGTGTGTGTGAGAGGGTGGGGAGTTGGATGGGGTGCAATGTGTGTGTGAGAGGGTGGGGAGTTGGATGAGTTACGGTGTGTGTGTGAAGATGGGGACTTGGATGGGGTACAGAGTGTGTGTGCGAGCATGGGGAGTCAGATGGGGTACTGTGTGTGTTTGTGAGGGTGGGGAGTTGGATGGGGTACAGTGTGTGTGTGTGAGGGTGGGCAGTTGGATGGGGTACAGTGAGTGTGTGAGAAGGTGGGGAGTTGGATGGGGTACAGTGTCTGTGTGTGAGGGTGGGTGTTTGCTGGGGTGCAGTGTGTGTGTGTGTGAGGGTGGGGTGTTGGAGTGAGTACAGTGTTTGTGTGTGCGAGCATGGGGAGTTGGATGGGGTGCAGTGTGTGTGTGTGTGAGGGTGGGGTGTTTGATGGGGTACAGTGTGTGTGTGTGAGAGGGTGGGAAGTTGAATGGGGTACAGTGTGTGTGTGTGAGGGTGGGGTGTTGGATGGGGTACAGTGTGTGTGTGAGAGGGTGGGAAGTTGCATGGGGTACAGTGTGTGTGTGTGAGGGTGGGGTGTTGGATGGGGTACAGTGTGTGTGTGTGAGGGTGGGGTGTTGGAAGGGGTACAGTGTGTGTGTGAGAGGGTGGGGAGTTGGAGGGGGTACAGTGTGTGTGTCGGAGGGTGGGTATTTGGATGGGGTACAGTGTGTGTGTGACAGGGTGGGGAGTTGGATGGGGTACAGTGTGTGTGTGTGTGAGGGTGGGCAGTTGGATGGGGAACAGTGTGTGTGTGAGTGGGTGGGGAGTTGGATGGGGTACAGTGAGTGTGTGAGAAAGTGGGGAGTTGGATGGGGTACAGAGTGAGTGTGCGAGCATGGGGAGTCAGATGGGGTACTGTGTGTTTGTGAGGGTGGGGAGTTGGATGGGGTACAGTGTGTGTGTGTGAGGGTGGGCAGTTGGATGGGGTACAGTGAGTGTGTGAGAAGGTGGGGAGTTGGATGGGGTACAGTGTCTGTGTGTGAGGGTGGGTGTTTGCTGGGGTGCAGTGTGTGTGTGTGTGAGGGTGGGGTGTTGGAGTGAGTACAGTGTTTGTGTGTGCGAGCATGGGGAGTTGGATGGGGTGCAGTGTGTGTGTGTGTGAGGGTGGGGTGTTTGATGGGGTACAGTGTGTGTGTGTGAGAGGGTGGGAAGTTGCATGGGGTACAGTGTGTGTGTGTGAGGGTGGGGTGTTGGATGGGGTACAGTGTGTGTGTGAGAGGGTGGGAAGTTGCATGGGGTACAGTGTGTGTGTGTGAGGGTGGGGTGTTGGATGGGGTACAGTGTGTGTGTGTGAGGGTGGGGTGTTGGAAGGGGTACAGTGTGTGTGTGAGAGGGTGGGGAGTTGGAGGGGGTACAGTGTGTGTGTCGGAGGGTGGGTATTTGGATGGGGTACAGTGTGTGTGTGACAGGGTGGGGAGTTGGATGGGGTACAGTGTGTGTGTGTGTGAGGGTGGGCAGTTGGATGGGGAACAGTGTGTGTGTGAGTGGGTGGGGAGTTGGATGGGGTACAGTGAGTGTGTGAGAAAGTGGGGAGTTGGATGGGGTACAGAGTGAGTGTGCGAGCATGGGGAGTCAGATGGGGTACTGTGTGTTTGTGAGGGTGGGGAGTTGGATGGGGTACAGTGTGTGTGTGTGAGGGTGGGCAGTTGGATGGGGTACAGTGAGTGTGTGAGAAGGTGGGGAGTTGGATGGGGTACAGTGTCTGTGTGTGAGGGTGGGTGTTTGCTGGGGTGCAGTGTGTGTGTGTGTGAGGGTGGGGTGTTGGAGTGAGTACAGTGTTTGTGTGTGCGAGCATGGGGAGTTGGATGGGGTGCAGTGTGTGTGTGTGTGAGGGTGGGGTGTTTGATGGGGTACAGTGTGTGTGTGTGAGAGGGTGGGAAGTTGCATGGGGTACAGTGTGTGTGTGTGAGGGTGGGGTGTTGGATGGGGTACAGTGTGTGTGTGAGAGGGTGGGAAGTTGCATGGGGTACAGTGTGTGTGTGTGAGGGTGGGGTGTTGGATGGGGTACAGTGTGTGTGTGTGAGGGTGGGGTGTTGGAAGGGGTACAGTGTGTGTGTGAGAGGGTGGGGAGTTGGAGGGGGTACAGTGTGTGTGTCGGAGGGTGGGTATTTGGATGGGGTACAGTGTGTGTGTGACAGGGTGGGGAGTTGGATGGGGTACAGTGTGTGTGTGTGTGAGGGTGGGCAGTTGGATGGGGAACAGTGTGTGTGTGAGTGGGTGGGGAGTTGGATGGGGTACAGTGAGTGTGTGAGAAGGTGGGGAGTTGGATGGGGTACAGTGTCTGTGTGTGAGGGTGGGTGTTTGCTGGGGTGCAGTGTGTGTGTGTGTGAGGGTGGGGTGTTGGAGTGAGTACAGTGTTTGTGTGTGCGAGCATGGGGAGTTGGATGGGGTGCAGTGTGTGTGTGTGTGAGGGTGGGGTGTTTGATGGGGTACAGTGTGTGTGTGAGAGGGTGGGGAGTTGGTGGGGTACAGTGTGTGTATGTGAGTTTGGGGTGTTGGATGGAGTACAGTCTGTGTGTGAGAGGGTGGGGAGTTGGATGGGGTACAGTGTGTGTGTGAGAAGGTGGGGAGTTGGATGGGGTACAGTGTGTGTGTGACAGGGTGGGTGTTTGATGGGGTACAGTGAGTGTGTGTGTGATGATGGGGTGTTGGATGGGGTACAGAGTGCATGCGAGAGGGTGGGTGTTTGATGGGGTACAGTGTGTGTGTGAGGGTGGGGTGTTGGATGGGGTACAGTGTGTGTGAGAGGGTGGGGAGTTGGATGGGGTACAGTGTGTGTGAGAGGGAGGGGTGTGGGTTGGGGTTCTGTCAGTGTGTGTGTGAGGGTGGGGTGTGGGATGGGGTACAGTCTGTGTGTGAGAGGGTGGGAAGTTGGATGGGGTACAGTGTGTGTGTGAGAGGGTGGGGTGTTGGACGGGGTACAGTGTGTGTGTCAGAGGAGGGTATTTGGATGGGGTACAGAGTGTGTGTGTGTTAGGGTGGGGTGTTGGATGGGGTACAGTGTGTGTATGAGAGGGTGGGTGTTTGATGGGGTACAGTTCGTGTGTGTGTGAGGGTAGGGTGTGGGATGGGGCATAGTGAGTGTGTGTGTGAGGGTGGGGATTTGGATGGGGTACAGTGTGTGTGAGAGGGTGGGGAGTTGGATGGGGTACAGTATGTGTGTGTGTGAGGGTGGGGTGTTGGATGGGATACAGTGAGTGTGTGTGTGAGGGTGGGGTGTTGGATGGGGTCCAGGCTGTGTGAGAGAGGGTGGGGAGCTGGTGGGGTACAGTGTGTGTGTGTGTGTGTGCATGTGTGTGTGAGGGTGTGGTGGTGAACGGGGTACAGTGTGTGTATGTGAGGTTGGGGTGTTGGATGGGGTACAGTGAGTGTGTGTGTGAGGGTGGCGTGTTGGATGGGGTACAGTCAGTGCGTGAGAGGGTGGGAATTTGGATGGGGTACCGTGCGCGTCTGAGAGGGTCGGGTGTTGGATGGGGTACAGAGTGAGTGCGAGAGGGTGGGTGTTTGATGGGGTACAGTGTGTGTGTGAGAGGGTGGGGAGTTGGATGGGGTACGGTGTGTGTGTGAGAGGGTCGGGAGTTGGATGGGGTACAGTGTGTGTGTGAGAGGGTGGGGAGTTGGATGGGGTACGGTGTGTGTGTGAGAGGGTCGGGAGTTGGATGGGGTACAGTGTGTGTGTGAGAGGGTGGGGAGTTGGATGGGTGCAATGTGTGTGTGAGAGGGTGGGGAGTTGGATGGGGTACAGTGTGTGTGTGTGTGTGTGGGTGGGGTGTTGGATGGGGTGCAGTGTGTGTGTGAGAGGGTGTTGAGTTGGATGTGGTCCAGTGTGTGTGTGTGAGGGTGGGGTGTTGGATGGGGTACAGAGTGTGTGTGTGAGGGTGGGGTGTTGGATGGGGTAAAGTGTGCGTGTGAGAGGGTGGGGAGTTGGATGGGGTGCAATGTGTGTGTGAGAGGGTGGGGAGTTGGATGGGGTACAGTGTGTGTGTGTGTGTGAGGTTGGGGTGTTGGATGGGGGACAGTGAGTGTGTGTGTGAGGGTGGGGTGTTGGAATGAGTACAGTGTTTGTGTGTGCGAGCATGGGGAGTTGGATGGGGTGCAGTGTGTGTGAGATAGAGGGTGGGGAGTTGGATGGAGTTCAGAGTGCGTGTGAGAGGGAGGGGAGTTGGATGGGGTACGTTGTGCGTGTGAGAGGGAGGGGAGTTGGATGGGGTACGTTGTGTGTGTGAGAGTGTGGCGAGTTGGATGGGGTACAGTGTGTGTGTGTGTGAGGGTGTGGTGTTTGATGGGGTACAGTGTGTGTGTGGGTGAGGGTGGAGAGTTGGTGGGGTACAGTGTGTTTATGTGAGGTTGGGGTGTTGGATGGGGGACAGGGAGTGTGTGTGTGAGGGTGGGGTGTTGGATGGGGTACAGTCTGTGTGTGAGAGTGGGGGAGTTGGATGGGGTACAGTGTGTGTGTGAGAAGGTGGGGAGTTGGATGGGGTACAGCGTGTGTGTGTGAGGGTGGGGAGTTGGATGGGGTACAGTGTGTGTGTGAGGGTCGGGAGTTGGATGGCGTACAGTGTGTGTGTGACAGGGTGGGGAGTTGGATGGGGAACAGTGTGTGTGTGACAGGGTGGGTGTTTGATGGGGTACAGAGTGCGTGCGAGAGGGTGGGTGTTTGATGGGGTACAGTGTTTGTGTGAGAGGGTGGGGCGTTGGATGGGGTACAGTGTGTGTGTGAGAGGGTGGGGAGTTGGATGGGGTACAGTGTGTGTGTGAGAGGGTCGGGAGTTGGATGGGGTACAGTTTGTGTGAGAGGGTGGGGTGTGGGTTGGGGTACAGTCAGTGTGTGTGTGAGGGTGGGGTGTTGGACGGGGTACAGTGTGTGTGTGAGAGGGTGGGGAGTTGGATGGGGTACAGTGTGTGTGTCAGAGGGTGGGTATTTGGATGGGGTACAGTGTGTGTGTGACAGGGTGGGGTGTTGGATGGGGTACAGTGTGTGTGTGTGTGAGGGTAGGGTGTGGGATGGGGCATAGTGAGTGTGTGTGTGAGGGTGGCTTGTTGGATGGGGTACAGTCTGTGTGTGAGAGGGTGGGAATTTGGATGGGGTACCTTGCGTGTCTGTGAGGGTGGGGTGTTGGATGGGGAACAGTGTGTGTGTGACAGGGTGGGTGTTTGATGGGGTACAGTGAGTGTGGGTGTACGGGTGGTTTGTTGGATGGGGTACAGTGAGTGTGTGTGTGAGGGTGGGGTGTTGGATGGGGTACAGAGTGCGTGCGAGAGGGTGGGTGTTTGATGGGGTACAGTGTGTGTGTGAGAAGGTGGGGCGTTGGATGGGGTACAGTGTGTGTGTGAGAGGGTCGGGAGTTGGATGGGGTACAGTGTGTGTGAGAGGGTGGTGTGTGGGTTGGGGTTCTGTCAGTGTGTGTGTGAGGGTGGGGTGTGGGATGGGGTACAGTCTGTGTGTGAGAGGGTGGGAAGTTGGATGGGGTACAGTGTGTGTGTGTGAGGGTAGGGAGTTGGAGGGGGTACAGTGTGTGTGTCAAAGGGTGGGTATTTGGATGGGGTACAGTGTGTGTGTGACAGGGTGGGGAGTTGGATGGGGTACAGTGTGTGTGTGTGTTAGGGTGGGGTGTTGGATGGGGTACAGTGTGTGTATGAGAGGGTGGGTGTTTGATGGGGTACAGTTCGTGTGTGTGTGAGGGTAGGGTGTGGGATGGGGCATAGTGAGTGTGTGTGTGAGGGTGGCGTGTTGGATGGGGTACAGTCAGTGTGTGAGAACGTGGGAATTTGGATGGGGTACAGAGTGAGTGCGAGAGGGTGGCTGTTTGATGGGGTACAGTGTGTGTGTGAGAGGGTGGGGAGTTGGATGGGGTACAGTGTGTGTGTGAGAGGGTGGGGAGTTGGATGGGGTACGGTGTGTGTGTGAGAAGGTCGGGAGTTGGATGGGGTACAGTGTGTGTGTGAGAGGGTGGGGAGTTGGATGGGTGCAATGTGTGTGTGAGAGGGTGGGGTGTTGGATGGGGTACAGTGTGTGTGTGTGTGAGGGTGGGGTGTTGGATGGGGTGCAGTGTGTGTGTCAGAGGGTGGGTGTTTGATGGGGTACAGTTCTTCTGTTTGTGAGGGTGGGGTGTGGGATGGGGGACAGTGAGTGTGTGTGTGTGAGGGTGGGTTGTTGGATGGGGTACAGTCTGTGTTTGAGAGGGTGTTGAGTTGGATGTGGTACAGTGTGTGTGTGTGAGGGTGGGGAGTTGGATGGGGTGCAGTGTGTGTGTGAGAGGGTGGGGAGTTGGATGGGGTGCAATGTGTGTGTGAGAGGGTGGGGAGTTGGATGGGGTACAGTGTGTGTGTGTGTGTGAGGTTGGGGTGTTGGATGGGGGACAGTGAGTGTGTGTGTGAGGGCGGGGTGTTGGAAGGAGTACAGTGTTTGTGTGTGCGAGCATGGGGAGTTGGATGGGGTGCAGTGTGTGTGAGATAGAGGGTAGGGAGTTGGATGGGGTTCAGAGTGCGTGTGAGAGGGAGGGGAGTTGGATGGGGTACGTTGTGCGTGTGAGAGGGAGGGGAGTTGGATGGGGTACAGTGTGTGTGTGTGTGAGGGTGTGGTGTTTGATGGGGTACAGTGTGTGTGTGGGTGAGGGTGGAGAGTTGGATGGGGTACAGTGTGCATGTGAGAGGGTGGGGAGTTGGTGGTGTACAGTGTGTGTATGTGAGGTTGGGGTGTTGGATGAGGGACAGGGAGTGTGTGTGTGAGGGTGGGGTGTTGGATGGGGTACAGTCTGTGTGTGAGAGGGTGGGGAGTTGGATGGGGTATAGTGTGTGTGTGAGAAGGTGGGGAGTTGGATGGGGAACAGTGTGTGTGTGACAGGGTGGGTGTTTGATGGGGTACAGTGAGTGTGTGTGTGAGGGTGGGGTGTTGGATGGGGTACGGAGTGCGTACGAGAGGGTGGGTGTTTGATGGGGTACAGTGTGTGTGTGAGAGGGTGGTCTTGGATGGGGTACAGTGTGTGTATGTGAGGTTGGGGTGTTGGATGGGGTGCAGGGAGTGTGTGTGCGAGGGTGGGGTGTTGGATGGTTAACAGTCTGTGTGTGAGAGGGTGGGGAGTTGGCTTGGGTACAGTGTGTGTGTGAGAGGGTGGGGAGTTGGATGGGGAACAGTGTGTGTGTGACAGGGTGGGTGTTTGATGGGGTACAGTGAGTGTGTGTGTGAGGGTGGGGTGTTGGATGGGGTACGGAGTGCGTGCGAGAGGGTGGGTGTTTGATGGGGTACAGTGTGTGTGTGAGAGGGTGGGGCGTTGTATGGGGTACAGTGTGTGTGTGAGAGGGTGGGGAGTTGGATGGGGTACAGTGTGTGTGTGAGAGGGTCGGGAGTTGGATGGGATACAGTTTGTGTGAGAGGGTGGGGTGTGGGTTGGGGTACAGTCAGTGTGTGTGTGAGGGTGGGGTGTTGGACTGGGTACATTGTGTGTGTGTGAGGGTGGGGTGTTGGACGGGGTACAGTGTGTGTGTGTGAGGGTGGGGAGTTGGATGGGGTACAGTGTGTGTGTCAGAGGGTGGGTATTTGGACGGGGTACAGTGTGTGTGTGACAGGGTGGGGTGCTGGATGGGGTACAGTGTGTGTATGAGAGGGTGGGTGTTTGATGGGGTACAGTTCGTGTGTGTGTGAGGGTAGGGTGTGGGATGGGGCATAGTGAGTGTGTGTGTGAGGGTGGCTTGTTGGATGGGGTACAGTATGTGTGTGAGAGGGTGGGAATTTGGATGGGGTACCGTGCGTGTCTGTGAGGGTGGGGTGTTGGATTGGGTACAGTGTGTGTGTGAGAGGGTGGGGATTTGGATGGGTTACGGTGTGTGTGTGAGAGGGTGGGGAGTTGGATGGGTGCAATGTGTGTGTGAGAGGGTGGGGAGTTGGATGGGGTACAGTGTGTGTGTGTGTGAGGGTGGGGTGCTGGATGGGGTGCAGTGTGTGTGTGAGAGGGTGGGTGTTTGATGGGGTACAGTTCATCTGTTTGTGAGGGTGGGGTGTTGGATGGGGGACAGTGAGTGTGTGTGTGTCAGGTTGGGGTGTTGGATGGGGTACAGTCTTTGTTTGAGAGGGTGTTGAGTTGGATGTGGTACAGTGTGTGTATGTGAGGGTGGGGAGTTGGATGGGGTACAGTGTGTGTGTGAGAGGGTGGGGAGTTGGATGGGGTGCAATGTGTGTGTGAGAGGGTGGGGAGTTGGATGGGGTACAGTGTGTGTGTGTGTGAGGTTGGGGTGTTGGATGGGGGACAGTGAGTGTGTGTGTGTGGGTGGGTGTTTGATGGGGTACAGTGTGTGTGTGAGAGGTTGGGTGTTTGATGGGGTACAGTTCGTCTGTGTGTGAGGTTGGGGTGTTGGATGGGGGACAGGGAGTGTGTGTGTGAGGGTGGGTGTTTGATGGGGTACAGTGTGTGTGTGAGACGGTGGGTGTTTGATGGGGTACAGTGAGTGTGTGTGTGAGGGTGGGGTGTTGTATGGGGTACTGTGTGTGTGTGGGTGAGGGTGCAGAGTTGGATGGGGTAACGTGTGCATGTGAGAGGGTGGGGAGTTGGTGCGGTACAGTATGTGTGTGCGTGAGTGTGAGGGTGTGGTCTTGGATGGGGTACAGTGTGTGTGAGTGTTGTTGGGGTGTTGGAGGGGGACAGGGAGTTTGTGTGTGAGGGTGGGGTGTTGGATGGGGTACTGTGTGTGTGTGAGATGGTGGGGAGTTGGATGGGGTACAGTGTGTGTGGGAGAGAGGGGAGTTGGATGGGGTACAGTCTGTGTGTGTGAGGGTGAGGTGTTGGATGGGGTACAGTGTGTGTGTGACAAGATGAGGAGTTGGATGGGGTACAGTGTGTGTGTGTGTGAGGGTGGGGAGCTGAATGGGGTGCAGTGTGTGTGTGTGGGGGTGGGGAGTTGGATGGCGTACAGTGTGTGTGTGAGAGGGTGGGTGTTGGATCGGGTACAGTGTGTGTGTGTGTGAGGGTGAGGTCTTGGATGGGGTACAGTCTGTGTTTGAGAGGGTGGGGAGTTGGATGGGGTACAGAGTGCGTGCGAGAGGGTCGGTGTTTGATGGGGTACAGAGTGCGTGCAAGAGGGTCGGTGTTTGATGGGATACAGTGTGTGTGTGAGAGGGTGGGGAGTTGCATGGGGTACAATGTGTGTGTGAGAGGGTGGGTGTTTGATGGAGTACAGTTCGTGTGTGTGTGAGGGTGGGGTGTTGAATGGGGTACAGTAAGTTTGTGTGTGAGCATGGGGTTTTGGATGGGGTACAGTGCGTGTGAGAGGGTGGGGAGTTGGATGGGGCTCAGTGTTTGTGTGGGTGAGGGTGGGGAGTTGGATGAGGTACGGTGTCTGGGAGTGGGTGGGGAGTTGCATGGGGTACACTGCTTGTGTGGGTGAGAGGGTGGGCAGCCGGATGTGGTACAGTCTGTGAGTGTGGGGAGTTGGATGGGGTACAGAGTGTGTGTGCGAGCATGGGGAGTCAGATGGGGTACTGTGTGTGTTTGTGAGGGTGGGGAGTTGGATGGGATACAGTGAGTGTGTGAGAAGGTGGGGAGTTGGATGGGGTACAGTGTGTGTGTGAGAGGGTGGGGAGTTGGATGGGGTACAGTATGTGTGTGAGAAGGTGGGTGTTTGATGGGGTACAGTGAGTGTGTGTGTGAGGGTGGGGTGTTGGATGGGGTACAGTCTGTGTTTGAGAGGGTGGGGTGTTGGATGGGGTACAGTCTGAGTGTGAGAGGGATGGGAGTTGGATGGGGTACAGTGTGTGTGTGAGAAGGTGGGGAGTTGGATGGGGTCCAGTGTGTGTGTGTGAGGGTGGGGAGTTGGATGGGGTACAGTGTGTGTGTGTGAGGGTGGGGAGTTGGATGGCGTACAGTGTGTGTGTGAGAGGGTGGGGAGTTGGATGGGGTACAGTGTCTGTGAGAGTTTGGGGAGTTGGATGGGGTACAGTGTCTGTGAGAGTTTGGGGAGTTGGATGGGGTCCAGTGTGTGTGTGAGGGTGGGGAGTTGGATGGGGAACAGTGTGTGTGTGTGAGGGTGGTGTGTTGGACGGGGTACAGTGTGTGTGTGTGAGGGTGGTGTGTTGGACGGGGTACAGTGTGTCTGTGAGAGGGTGGGGAGGTGGATGGGGTACAGTGTGTGTGTCAGAGGGTGGGAATTTGGATGGGGTACAGTGTGTGTGTGTGTTAGGGTAGGGTGTGGGATGAGGCATAGTGAGTGTGTGTCTGAGGGTGGGGTGTTGGATGGAGTACAGTCTGTGTGTGAGAGGGTGGGAATTTGGATGGGGTACCGTGCGTGTGTGTTGGGGGGGGGTGTTGGATGGGGTACAGTCTGTGTGTGAGAGGGTGGGAATTTGGATGGGGTACCGTGCGTGTGTGTGGGGGTGGGGTGTTGGATGGGGTACAGTGAGTGTGTGTGTGAGGGTGGGGTGTTGGATGGGGTACAGAGTGCGTGCAAGAGGGTGGGTGTTTGATGGGGTACAGTGTGTGTGTGAGAGGGTGGGGAGTTGGATCGGGTGCAGTGTGTGTGTGAGAGGGTGGGGAGTTGGATGGGGTGCAGTGTGTGTGTGAGAGGGTGGGGGTTGAATGGGTTACTTTGTGTGTGTGAGAGGGTGGGGAGTTGGATGGGGTACAGTGTGTGAGTCTGCGAGAATGGGGTGTTGGATGGAGTACAGTGTGTGTGTGTGAGAGGGTGGGCAGTTGGTGGGGGACAGTGTGTGTGTGTGAGGGTAGGGAGTTGGATGTGGTACAGTCTGTATGTGAGAGGGTGGGGACTTGGATGGGGTACAGTGTGTGTGTGAGAGGGTGGGGAGTTGGATTGGGTGCAGTGTGTGTGTGAGAGGGTGGGGAGTTGGATGGGGTGTCGTGTGTGTGTGTGAGGTTGGGGTGTTGGATGGGGTACAGTGAGTGTGTGTGTGAGGGTAGGGAGTTGGATGGGTACAGTCTGTATGTGAGAGGGTGGGGGGTTGGATGGGGTACAGTGTGTGTGTGAGAGGGTGGGGAGTTGGATTGGGTGCAGTGTGTGTGTGAGAGGGTGGGGAGTTGGATTGGGTGCAGTGTGTGTGTGAGAAGGTGGGGAGTTGGATGGGTTACAGTGTGTGTGTGAGAGGGTGGGGAGTTGGATTGGGTGCAGTGTGTGTGTGAGAAGGTGGGGAGTTGGATGAGGTACAGTGTGTGTGTGTGAGGGTGGGGAGTTGGATGGGTTACAGTGTGTGTGTGTTAGGGTCGGGAGTTGGATGGCGTACAGTGTGTGTGTGAGAGGGTGGGTGTTTGATGGGGTACAGTGAGCGTGTGTGTGCGGGTGGTTTGTTGGATGGCTTACAGTGAGTGTGTGTGTGAGGGTGGGGTGTTGGATGGGGTGCAGTGTCTGTGTGAGAGGGAGGGGAGTTGGATGGGGTACATTGATTGTGTGAGAGTGTGGGGAGTTGGATGGGGTACAGTGTGTGTGTGAGAGGGTGGGTGTTGGATCGGGTACAGTGTGTGTGTGAGAGGGTGGGGTGTTGGATGTGGTACAGTGAATGTGTGTGTGAGGGTGAGGTGTTGGATGGGGTACAGTGTGTGTGTGAGACGGTGGGTGTTTGATGGGGTACACTGTGTGTGTGGGTGAGGGTGGAGAGTTGGATGGGGTTAAGTGTGCATGTGAGAGGGTGGGGAGTTGGTGGGGTACAGTGTGTGTGTGCGTGTGTGTGAGTGGGTGGTCTTGGATGGGGTACAGTGTGTGTATGTGAGGTTGGGGTGTTGGATGGGGTGCAGGGAGTGTGTGTGTGAGGGTGGGGTGTTGGATGGTTCACAGTCTGTGTGTGAGAGGGTGGGGAGTTGGCTGGGGTACAGTGTGTGTGTGAGAGGGTCGGGAGTTGGATGGGGTACAGTGTGTGTGAGAGGGTGGGGTGTGGGTTGGGGTACAGTCAGTGTGTGTGTGAGGGTGGGGTGTGGGATGAGGTACAGTCTGTGTGTGAGAGGGTGGGAAGTTGGACGGGGTACAGTGTGTGTGTGAGAGGGTGGGGAGTTGGAGGGGGTACAGTGTGTGTGTGAGAGGGTGGGTGTTTGATGGGGTACAGTGAGTGTGTGTGTGAGGGTGGGGTGTTGGATGGGGTACAGTCTGTGTGTGAGAGGGTGGGAATTTGGATGGGGTACAGTGTGTGTGTGAGAGGGTGGGGAGTTGGATGGGGTACGGTGTGTATGTGAGAGGGTGGGGAGTTGGATGGGGTACAGTGTGTGTGTGAGAGGGTGGGGAGTTGGATAGGGTGCAAAGTGTGAGTGAGAGGGTGGGTGTTTGATGGGGTACAGTTCGTCTGTGTGTGAGGGTGGGGTGTGGGATGGGCGACAGTGAGTGTGTGTGTGAGGGTGGGGTGTTGGATGGGGTACAGTGAGTGTGTGTGAGGGTGGGGTGTTGGATGGGGTACAGTGAGTGTGTGAGAGGGTGGGGAGTTGGATGGGGTACAGTGAGTGAGTGAGAGGGTGGGGAGTTGGATGGGGTACAGTGTGTGTGTGAGACGGTGGGGAGTTGGATGGGGTGCAATGTGTGTGTGAGAGGGTGGGGAGTTGGATGGGGGACAGTGAGTGTGTGTGTGAGGGTGGGGTGTTGGATGGGGTACAGTGTGTGTGTGAGACGGTGGGTGTTTGAATTGGTACAGTGAGTGTGTCGGTGAGGGTGCAGAGTTGGATGGGGTAAAGTGTGCATGTGAGAGGGTGGGAAGTTGGTGGGGTACAGTATGTGTGTGCGTGAGTGTGAGGGTGTGGTCTTGGATGGGGTACGGTATGTGTGTGTGAGGTTGGGGTGTTGGATGGGGGACAGGGAGTGTGTGTGTGAGGGTGGGGTGTTGGATGGGGTACAGTCTGTGTGTGAGAGGGTGGGGAATTGGACGGGGTACAGTGTGTGTGGGTGAGGATGGGGTGTTGGATGGCGGACAGTGTGTGTGTGAGAGGGTGGGGAGTTGGATGGGGTACAGTGTGTGTGTGAGAGGGTGGGGAGTTGCATGGGTACAGTGTGTGTGTGAGAGGGTGGGGAGTTGCATGGGGTACAGTAAGTATGTGAGTGAGCATGGGGTTTTGGATGGGGTACAGTGCGTGTGAGAGGGTGGGGAGTTGGATGGGGCTCAGTGTTTGTGTGGGTGAGGGTGGGGAGTTGGATGAGGTACGGTGTGTGTGTGAGAGGGTGGCTGCTTGATGGGGTGCAGTGTGTGTGTGTGAGGGTCGGGAGTTGGATGGGGTACAGTGTGTGTGTGAGAGGGTGGGATGTTGGATGGGGAACAGTGTGTGTGTGTGAGGGTGGGGTGTTGGATGGGGTACAGTCTGTGTGTGAGAGGGTGGGAATTTGGATGGGGTACTGTGCGTGTGTGTGGGGGTGGGGTGTTGGATGGGGTACAGTCTGTGTGTGAGAGGGTGGGAATTTGGATGGGGTACCGTGCGTGTGTGTGGGGGTGGGGTGTTGGATGGGGTACAGTGAGTGTGTGTGTGAGGGTGGGGAGTTGGATCGGGTGCAGTGTGTGTGTGAGAGGGTGGGGGTTGAATGGGTTACTTTGTGTGTGTGAGAGGGTGGGGAGTTGGATGGGGTACAGTGTGTGAGTCTGCGAGAGTGGGGTGTTGGATGGGGTACAGTGTGTGTGTGTGAGAGGGTGGGCAGTTGGTGGGGTACAGTGTGTGTGTGTGTGAGGGTAGGGAGTTGGATGTGGTACAGTCTGTATGTGAGAGGGTGGGGACTTGGATGGGGTACAGTGTGTGTGTGAGAGGGTGGGGAGTTGGATTGGGTGCAGTGTGTGTGTGAGAGGGTGGGGAGTTGGATGGGGTGTCGTGTGTGTGTGTGAGGTTGGGATGTTGGATGGGGTACAGTGAGTGTGTGTGTGAGGGGAGGGAGTTGGATGTGGTACAGTCTGTATGTGAGAGGGTGGGGGGTTGGATGGGGTACAGTGTGTGTGTGAGAGGGTGGGGAGTTGGATTGGGTGCAGTGTGTGTGTGAGAGGGTGGGGAGTTGGATTGGGTGCAGTGTGTGTGTGAGAAGGTGGGGAGTTGGATGGGGTGCAGTGTGTGTGTGAGTGGGTGGGGGGTTGGATGGGGTACAGTGTGTGTGAGAGGAGGTGTGGAGTTGGATGAGGTACAGTGTGTGTGTGTTAGGGTCGGGAGTTGGATGGCGTATAGTGTGTGTGTGAGAGGGTGGGTGTTTGATGGGGTACAGTGAGTGTGTGTGTGAGGGTGGGTGTTTGATGGGGTGCAGTGTCTGTGTGAGAGGGAGGGGAGTTGGATGGGGTACAGTGTGTGTCTGAGAGGGTGGTGTGTTGGATTTGGTGCAGTGTGTGTGTGAGAGGGTGGGTGTTTGATGGAGTGCAGTGTATGTGTAAGAGGGTGGGGAGATGGATGGGCTACAGTGTGTGTGTGACAGGGTCGGGAGTTGGATGGGGTGCAATGTCTGTGTGAGAGGGTAGGGAGTTGAATGGGGTACAGTGTGTGTGTGAGAGGGTGGGTGTTTGATGGGGTACAGTTCGTGTGTGTGTGAGCATGGGGAGTGGGATGGGGCACAGTGAGTGTGTGTGTGCGGGTAGGGTGTTGGATCGGGTACAGTCTGTGTGTGAGAGTTAGGGAAGTTCGATGGGGTACCGTGCGTGTGTGTGAGGGTGGGGAGTTGGATGGGGTACAGTGTGTGTGTGTGAGGGTGGGGAGTTGGATGGGGTACATTGTGTGTGTGAGAGGGTGGGGTGTTGGATGGGGTACAGTGAGTGTGTGGTGAGGGGAGGATGTTGGATGGGGTACAGTCTGTGTTTGAGAGGGTGGGGAGTTTGATGTGGTACAGTGTCTGTTTGAGATGGTGGGGAGTTGGACGGGGTACAGTGTGTGTGTGTGTGAGGGTGGGGTGTTGAATGGGGTACAGTCTGTGTTAGTGAGGGTGGGAAGTTGGATGGGGTACAGTGTGTGTTTGAGAGGGTGGGGAGTTGGATGGGGTACAGTGTGTGTTTGAGAGGGTGGGGAGTTGGATGGGGTACAGTGTGTATGTGTCTGAGTGTAAGGTGTTGGATGGGGTACAGTGTGTGCGTGGGTGAGGGTGGAGAGTTGGATGGGGTAAATTGTGCATGTGAGAGGGTGGGGAGTTGGATGGGGTACAGTGAGTGTGTGAGAGGGTGGGGAGTTGGATGGGGTACCGGGCGTTTGTGTGTGAGGGTGGGGTATTAGATGGGGTACAGTCTGTGTGTGAGAGGGTGGGAAGTTGGATGGGGCACAGTGTGTGTGTGAGGGTGGGGTGTTGGATGGGGTACAGTGTGTGTGTGAGAGTGTGGGGAGTTGGATGGGGTACAGTGTGTGTGTGAGAGGGTGGGGATTTGGATGGGGTACAGTGTGTGTGTGAGAGGGTGGGGAGTGGGATGGTGTTCAATGTGTGTGTGTGAGGGTTGGGTGTTGGATGGGGTACAGTATGTTTTTCAGAGGGTGGGAAGTTGGATGGGGTACAGTGCGTGAGTGTGAGGTTGGGGTGTTGGATGGGTTATCAAGTGCGTGCGAGAGGGCCGGTGTTTGATGGGGTACAGTGTGTGTGTGGGTGGGGTGTTGGATGGGGTGCAGTGTGTGTGTGAGAGGGTGGGGAGTTGGATGGGGTACAGTGTGTCTGTGAGAGGGTGGGGAGTTGGATGGGGTGCAATGTGTGCGTATGTAAGGGTGGGGTGCAGGATGGGGCGCAGTGTGTGTGAGACGGTGGGTTTCTGACGCTGAACAGTTTGTGTGTGTGTGAGGGTGGGGTGTTGGATCGGGTACATTGTGTGTGTGAGAGGGTGGGGTGTTGGATGGGGTACAGTGAATGTGTGTGAGGGGTGGATGTTGGATGGGGTACAGGCTGTGTTTGAGAGGGTGGGGAGTTGGATGGGGCACAGTGTGTGTGTGAGAGGGTGGATGTTGGATGGGGTACAGTCTGTGTTTGAGAGGGTGGGTGTTTGATGGTATACACTTTGTGTGTGGGTGAGAGTGGAGAGTTGGATGGGGTAAAGTGTGCATGTGAGAGTGTGGGGAGTTGGTGGGGTACAGTGTGTGTGTGCGTGTGTGCATGTGTGAGGGTGTGGTCTTGGATGGGGTACAGTGTGTGTGTGTGAGGTTGGGGTGTTTGATTGGGTACAGTGAGTGTGTGTGTGAGGGTGGGGTGTTGGATGGGGTACAGTGAGTGTGTGTGTGAGGGTGGGGTGTTGGATGAGGTACAGTCTGTGTTTGAAAGGGTGGGGAGTTGGATGGGGTACAGTGAGTGTGTGAGAGTGTGTTGAGTTGGATGGGGTACAGTGTGTGTGTGGGAGGGTGGGGATTGGATGGGGTACAGTGTGTGTGTGAGAGGGTTTGATGTTGGATGGGGTACAGTGTGTGTGTGAGAGGGTTTGGAGTTGGATGGGGTACAGTGTGTGTGTGTGTGAGGGTGATGTGTTGGATGGGGTACAGTGTGGGTGTGGGTGGGGTGTTGGATGGGGTACAGTGAGTGTGTGTGTGAGGGTGGACTGTTGGATGAGGAACAGAGTGTGTGTGAGAGGGTGGGTAGTTGGCTGGGGTACATTGTGTGTGTGAGACGGTGGGGTGTTGGATGGGGTACAGTGTGTGTGTGAGAGGGTGGGGAGTTGGTGGGGTACAGTGTGTGTGCGCGTGTGTGCATGTGTGGGGGTGGAGTGTTGGATGGGATACTGTTTGTGTGTGGGTGAGGGTGGAGAGTTGGATGGGGTAAAGTGTGAATGTGAGAGGGTGGGGAGTTGGTGCGGTACAGTGTGTGTGTGTGAGGTTGGGGTGTTTGATGGGGTACCGGGAGTTTGTGTGTGAGGGTGGGGTGTTGGATGGGGTACAGTGTGTGTGTGAGAGGGTGGGGAGTTGGATGGTGTACAGTGTGTGTGTGAGAGGGTGGGGAGTTGGATGGGGTACAGTGTATGTGTGTGAGGGTGGGGATTTGGATGGGGTACAGTGTGTGTGTGAGAGGGTGGGGAGTGGGATGGTGTGCAATGTGTGTGTGTGAGGGTTGGGTGTTGGATGGGGGACAGTATGTGTGTCAGAGGGTGGGAAGTTGGATGGGGTACAGTGCGTGAGTGTGAGGTTGGGGTGTTGGATGGGTTATTGAGTGCGTGCGAGAGGGCCGGTGTTTGATGGGGTACAGTGTGTGTGTGGGAGGGTGGGGAGTTGGATGGGGTACAGTGTGTGTGTGAGAGGGTGGGGAGTTGGATGTGGTACAGTGTGTGTGTGAGAGGGTGGGGAGTTGGACGGGGTACAGTGTGTGTGTGTGTGATGGTGGGGTGTTGGATGGGGTGCAGTCTGTGTTAGTGAGGGTGGGGAGTTGGATGGGGTACACTGTGTGTGTGTGTGTGTTTTTGTGTGTGTGTGTGTGTGAGATGCTGGATGGGGTACAGTGTGTGTGTGAGGGTGTGATGTTGGATGGGGTACAGTGTGTGTGTGTGAGGTTGGGGTGTTGGCTGGGGTACAGTGTGTGTGTGAGGGTGGGGAGTTGGATGGGGTACAGTGAGTGTGTGTGTGAGGGTAGGGTGTTGGATGGGGTACAGTGTGTGTGTGAGGGTGGGGAGTTGGATGGGGTACAGTGTGTGTGTGTGTGAGGGTGGGGAGTTGGATGGGGTACAGTGTGTGTGTGAGAGGGTGGGGAGTTGGATGGGGTACAGTGTGTGTGTGAGAGAGTGGGGAGTTGGATGGGGTACAGTGTGTGTGTGAGAGGGTGGGAAGTTGGATGGGGTACAGTGCGTGAGTGTGAGGTTGGGGTGTTCGACGGGTTATAGAGTGCGTGCGAGAGGGTCGGTGTTTTATGGGGTACAGTGTGTGTGTGGGAGGGTGGGGTGTTGGATGGGGTACAGTGTGTGTGTGAGAGGGTGGAGAGTTGGATGGGGTACGGTGTGTGTGTGAGAGAGTGGGGAGTTGGATGGGGTACAGTGTGTGTGTATGTGTGTGTGTGAGGGTGATGTGTTGGATGGGGTACAGAGTGCGTGTGAGAGGGTGGGTGTTTGATGGGGTACAGTGTGTGTGTGTGTGGGTGGGGTGTTGGATGGGGTACAGTGAGTGTGTGGGTGAGGGTGGGCTGTTGGATGGGGTACAGTGTGTGTGGGTGAGGGTGGGGAGTTGGATGGGGTACAGTGAGTGTGTGGGTGAGGGTGGGCAGTTGGATGGGGTACAGTGTGTGTGGGTGAGGGTGGGGAGTTGGATGGGGTACAGTGAGTGTGGGTGTGAGGGTGGGGTGTTGGATGGGGTACTGTGTGTGTGTGAGAGTGTGGGGAGTTGGATGGGGTACAGTGTGTGTGTGAGAGGGTGGGGTGTTGGATGGGGCACAGTGAGTGTGTGGGTGAGGGTGGGGTGTTGGATGGGGTATAGTGTTTGTGTGAGAGGGTGGGGAGTTGGATGGGGTACAGTGTGTGTGTGTGATTGTGGGGTGTTGGCTGGGGTATAGTGTTTGTGAGAGAGGGTGGGGAGTTGGATGGGGTACCGTGTGCGTGTGCGAGCATGGAGAGACAGATGGGGTACTGTGTGTGTTTGTGAGGGTGGGGAGTTGGATGAGGTACAGTGAGTGTGTGAGAGGGTGGGGAGATGGATGGGGTACAGTGTGTGTGTGAGAGGATGGGGAGGAAGATGGGGTACAGTGAGTGTGTGTGTGTGATTGTGGGGTGTTGGCTGGGGTATAGTGTTTGTGTGGGTGAGGGTGGAGAGTTGGATAGGGAACAGAGTGTGTGTGAGAGGGTGGTGAGTAGGATGGGGTACAGTGTGTGTGTGTCTGTGAGAGGGTGGGGAGTTGGTGGGGTACAGTGTGTGTGTGCGTGTGTGTGTGTCTGTGAGGGTGTGGTCTTGGATGGGGTACAGAGTGTGTGTGCGAGGTTGGGGTGTTGGATGGGGTACGGGGAGTGTGTGTGTGAGGGTGGGGTGTTGGATGGGGTACAGTGTGTGTGTGAGAAGGTGGAGAGTTGGATGGGGTACAGTGTGTTTGTGTGAGGATGGGGTTTTGGATGGGGTACAGTGAGTGTGAGGGTGTGGGTGTTGGATGGTGTCCAGTGTGCGTGTGAGAGGGTGGGGAGTTGGATAGGGAACAGAGTGTGCGTGAGAGTGTGGTGAGTAGGATGGGGTACAGTGTGTGTGTGAGAGGGTGGGGAGTTGGATGGGGTACAGTGTGTGTGTGCGTGTGTGTGTGTCTGTGAGGGTGTGGTCTTGGATGGGGTACAGTGTGTGTGTTCGAGGTTGGGGTGTTGGATGGGGTACAGTGTGTGTTTGAGAGTGTGGGGTGTTGGATGTGGTACAGTATGAGTGTGAGAGGGATGGGAGTTGGATGGGGTACAGTGTGTGTGTGAGAAGGTGGGGGGTTGGATGGGGTACAGTGTGTGTGTGTCAGGGTGGGGAGTTGGATGCGGTACAGTGTGTGTGTGTGAGGGTGGGGAGTTGGATGGCGTACAGTGTGTGTGTGAGAGGGTGGGGAGTTGGATGGGGAGCAGTGTCTGTGTGAGAGGGTGGGTGTTTGATGGGGTACAGTGTGTGTTTGAGAGGGTGGTGATTTGGATGGGGTACAGTGTCTGAGAGAGTTTGGGGAGTTGGATGGGGTACAGTGTGTGTGTGTGCGGGTGGGGTGTTGGATGGCGTACAGTGTGTGTGTGAGAAGGTGGGGAGTTGGATGGGGTACATTGTGTGTGTGAGAGGTTGGGGAGTTGGATGGGGTACCGTGTGTGTGTGTGTGGGTGGGGTGTTGGATGGGGTACAGTGTGTGTGTGAGAGGGTGGGTGTTTGATGGGGTACAGTGTGTGTTTGAGAGGGTGGGTGTTTGATGGGTACAGTGAGTGTGTGTGTGAGGGTGTGGTGTTGGATGGGATAAAGTGTGCATGTGAGAGGGTGGCGAGTTGGTGGGGTACAGTGTGTGTGTGCGTGTGTGAGAGGGTGTGGTATTGGATGGGGTACAGTGTGTGTGTGAGGTTAGGTGTGTTGGATGGGGTACAGGGAGTGTGTGTGTGAGGGTGGGGTGTTGGATGGGGTACAGTCTGTGTGTGAGAGGGTGGGGATTTGGATGGGGTACAGTGTGTGTGAGAGAAGGTGGGGAGTTGGATGGGGTACAGTCTGTGTGTGAGAGGGTGGGGAGTTGGATTGGGTACAGTGTGTGTGTGTGTGAGGGTGGGGAGTTGGATGGGGTACAGTGAGTATGTGTGTGAGGGTGGGGTGTTGGATGGGGTACGGTGTGTGTGTGAGAGGGTGGGGTGTTGGATGGGGTACATTGAGTGTGTGTGTGAGGGTTGGGTGTTGGATGGGGTACAGTGAGTATGTGTGTGCGGGTGGGGTGTTGGATGGGTTACAGTGTGTGTGTGAGAAGGTGTGGAGTTGGATGGGGTTCAGTGTGTGTGTGTGAGGGTGGGGAGTTGGATGGCGTACTGTGTGTGTGTGAGAGGGTGGGGACTTGGATGGGGTACGGTGTGTGTGTGAGAGAGTGGGGAGTTGGATGGGGTACAGTGTGTGTGTATGTGTGTGTGTGAGGGTGATGTGTTGGATGGGGTACAGAGTGCGTGTGAGAGGGTGGGTGTTTGATGGGGTACAGTGTGTGTGTGTGTGGGTGGGGTGTTGGATGGGGTACAGTGAGGGTGTGGGTGAACGTGGGCTGTTGGATGGGGTACAGTGTGTGTGTGGGTTTAGGGTGGGGAGTTGGATAGGGAACAGAGTGTGTGTGAGAGGGTGGGTGGTTGGATGGGGTACATTGTGTGTGTGAGAGGGTGGGGAGTTGGATGGGGTACAGTGTGTGTGTGAGGTTGGGGTGTTGGATGGGGTACAGTGTGTGTGTGTGAGGGTGGGTGTTTGATGGGATACAGTGAATGTGTGTGTGGGGGTGGGGTGTTGGATGGGATACTGTGTGTGTGTGGGTGAGGGTGGGTGTTTCATGGGGTAAAGTGTGTGTGTGAGAGGGTGGGGAGTTGGATGGGGTACCGTGTGTGTGTGTCTGGGTTGGGTGTTGGATGGGGTACAGTCTTTGTGTGTGCGATCATGGGGAGTTGGATAGGGTGCAGTGTGTGTGTAAGAGGGTGGGGAGTTGGATGTGGTACATTGTGTGTGTGAGAGGGTTGGGAGTTTTATGGGGTACTGTCTGTGGGTGAGAGGGTGGGGTGTTTGATGGGGTACAGTGAGTGTGTGTGTGAGGGTGGGGTGTTTTAATGGGGTACAGTGTGTGTGTGAGAGGGTGGGTGTTTGATGGGTACATTGAGTGTGTGTGTGAGGGTGTGGTATTGGATGGGATACAGTGTGTGTGTGTGAGGTTAGGTGTGTTGGATGGGGTACAGGGAGTGTGTGTGTGAGAGTGGGGTGTTGGATGGGGTACAGTGTGTGTGTGAGAAGGTGGGCAGTTGGATGGGGTACAGTCTGTGTGTGAGAGGGTGGGGAGTTGGATGGGGTACAGTGTGTGTGTGAGAAGGTGGGCAGTTGGATGGGGTACAGTGTGTGTGGGTGAGGGTGGGGAGTTGGATGGGGTACAGTGTGTGTGTGAGGGTGGGGAGTTGGATGGTGTACAGTGTGTGTGTGAGAGGGTGGGGAGTTGGATGGGGAACAGTGTGTGTGTGAGAGGGTGGGTGTTTGATGGGTACATTGAGTGTGTGTGTGAGGGTGTGGTATTGGATGGGATACAGTGTGTGTGTGTGAGGTTAGGTGTGTTGGATGGGGTACAGGGAGTGTGTGTGTGAGGGTGGGGTGTTGGATGGGGTACAGTGTGTGTGTGAGAAGGTGGGCAGTTGGATGGGGTACAGTCTGTGTGTGAGAGGGTGGGGAGTTGGATGGGGTACAGTGTGTGTGTGAGAAGGTGGGCAGTTGGATGGGGTACAGTGTGTGTGGGTGAGGGTGGGGAGTTGGATGGCGTACAGTGTGTGTGTGTGATAGGGTGGGGAGTTGGATGGGGAACAGTGTGTGTGTGAGAGGGTGGGTGTTTGATGGGGTACAGTGAGTGTGTGTCTGAGGGTGGAGTGTTGGATGGGGTCCAGTGTGTGTGTGAGAGGGTGGGGAGTTGGATGGGCTACAGTGAGTGTGTGTGTGAGGGTGGGGTGTTGGATGGGGTACCGTGTGTGTGTGTGTGGGTGGGGTGTTGGATGGGGTACAGTGTGTGTGTGAGAGGGTGGGTGTTTGATGGGGTACAGTGTGTGTTTGAGAGGGTGGGTGTTTGATGGGTACAGTGAGTGTGTGTGTGAGGGTGTGGTGTTGGATGGGATAAAGTGTGCATGTGAGAGGGTGGCGAGTTGGTGGGGTACAGTGTGTGTGTGCGTGTGTGAGAGGGTGTGGTATTGGATGGGGTACAGTGTGTGTGTGAGGTTAGGTGTGTTGGATGGGGTACAGGGAGTGTGTGTGTGAGGGTGGGGTGTTGGATGGGGTACAGTCTGTGTGTGAGAGGGTGGGGATTTGGATGGGGTACAGTGTGTGTGAGAGAAGGTGGGGAGTTGGATGGGGTACAGTCTGTGTGTGAGAGGGTGGGGAGTTGGATTGGGTACAGTGTGTGTGTGTGTGAGGGTGGGGAGTTGGATGGGGTACAGTGAGTATGTGTGTGAGGGTGGGGTGTTGGATGGGGTACGGTGTGTGTGTGAGAGGGTGGGGTGTTGGATGGGGTACATTGAGTGTGTGTGTGAGGGTTGGGTGTTGGATGGGGTACAGTGAGTATGTGTGTGCGGGTGGGGTGTTGGATGGGTTACAGTGTGTGTGTGAGAAGGTGTGGAGTTGGATGGGGTTCAGTGTGTGTGTGTGAGGGTGGGGAGTTGGATGGCGTACTGTGTGTGTGTGAGAGGGTGGGGACTTGGATGGGGTACGGTGTGTGTGTGAGAGAGTGGGGAGTTGGATGGGGTACAGTGTGTGTGTATGTGTGTGTGTGAGGGTGATGTGTTGGATGGGGTACAGAGTGCGTGTGAGAGGGTGGGTGTTTGATGGGGTACAGTGTGTGTGTGTGTGGGTGGGGTGTTGGATGGGGTACAGTGAGGGTGTGGGTGAACGTGGGCTGTTGGATGGGGTACAGTGTGTGTGTGGGTTTAGGGTGGGGAGTTGGATAGGGAACAGAGTGTGTGTGAGAGGGTGGGTGGTTGGATGGGGTACATTGTGTGTGTGAGAGGGTGGGGAGTTGGATGGGGTACAGTGTGTGTGTGAGGTTGGGGTGTTGGATGGGGTACAGTGTGTGTGTGTGAGGGTGGGTGTTTGATGGGATACAGTGAATGTGTGTGTGGGGGTGGGGTGTTGGATGGGATACTGTGTGTGTGTGGGTGAGGGTGGGTGTTTCATGGGGTAAAGTGTGTGTGTGAGAGGGTGGGGAGTTGGATGGGGTACCGTGTGTGTGTGTCTGGGTTGGGTGTTGGATGGGGTACAGTCTTTGTGTGTGCGATCATGGGGAGTTGGATAGGGTGCAGTGTGTGTGTAAGAGGGTGGGGAGTTGGATGTGGTACATTGTGTGTGTGAGAGGGTTGGGAGTTTTATGGGGTACTGTCTGTGGGTGAGAGGGTGGGGTGTTTGATGGGGTACAGTGAGTGTGTGTGTGAGGGTGGGGTGTTTTAATGGGGTACAGTGTGTGTGTGAGAGGGTGGGTGTTTGATGGGTACATTGAGTGTGTGTGTGAGGGTGTGGTATTGGATGGGATACAGTGTGTGTGTGTGAGGTTAGGTGTGTTGGATGGGGTACAGGGAGTGTGTGTGTGAGAGTGGGGTGTTGGATGGGGTACAGTGTGTGTGTGAGAAGGTGGGCAGTTGGATGGGGTACAGTCTGTGTGTGAGAGGGTGGGGAGTTGGATGGGGTACAGTGTGTGTGTGAGAAGGTGGGCAGTTGGATGGGGTACAGTGTGTGTGGGTGAGGGTGGGGAGTTGGATGGGGTACAGTGTGTGTGTGAGGGTGGGGAGTTGGATGGTGTACAGTGTGTGTGTGAGAGGGTGGGGAGTTGGATGGGGAACAGTGTGTGTGTGAGAGGGTGGGTGTTTGATGGGTACATTGAGTGTGTGTGTGAGGGTGTGGTATTGGATGGGATACAGTGTGTGTGTGTGAGGTTAGGTGTGTTGGATGGGGTACAGGGAGTGTGTGTGTGAGGGTGGGGTGTTGGATGGGGTACAGTGTGTGTGTGAGAAGGTGGGCAGTTGGATGGGGTACAGTCTGTGTGTGAGAGGGTGGGGAGTTGGATGGGGTACAGTGTGTGTGTGAGAAGGTGGGCAGTTGGATGGGGTACAGTGTGTGTGGGTGAGGGTGGGGAGTTGGATGGCGTACAGTGTGTGTGTGTGATAGGGTGGGGAGTTGGATGGGGAACAGTGTGTGTGTGAGAGGGTGGGTGTTTGATGGGGTACAGTGAGTGTGTGTCTGAGGGTGGAGTGTTGGATGGGGTCCAGTGTGTGTGTGAGAGGGTGGGGAGTTGGATGGGCTACAGTGAGTGTGTGTGTGAGGGTGGGGTGTTGGATGGGGTACAGTGTGTGTGTGTGAGGGTGGGGAGTTGGATGAGGTACAGTGAGTGTGTGAGAGGGTGGGGAGTTGGATGGGGTACAGTGTGTGTGTGTGAGGGTGTGGAGTTGGGTGGGGTACAGTGTGTGTGTGAGAGGGTGGGGAGTTGGATGGGGTACAGTGAGTGTGTGTGTGAGTGTGGGTTGTTGGATGGGGTACTGTGTGTGTGGGTGAGGGTGGAGAGTTGGATGGGGTAAAGTGTGCATATGAGAGGTTGGGGAGTTGGTGGGGTACAGTGTGTGTGTGCGTGTGTGTGAGGGTGTGGTCTTGGATGGGGTACAGTGTGTGTGTGTGTGAGGTTGGTGTGTGTTTGTGAGGGTGGGGAGTTGGGTGGGGGACAGTGTGTGTGTGAGAGGGTCGGGAGTTGGATGGGGTACAGTGTGTGTGTGCGATTGTGGGGAGTTGGATGGGGTACAGTGTATGTGTGTGTGAGGGTGATGTGTTGGATGGGGTACAGAGTGCGTGCGAGAGGGTGGGTGTTTGATTGGGTACAGTGTGTGTGTGAGAGTGTGGCGAGTTGGATGGGGTACAGTGTGTGTGTGAGCAGGATGGGAGTTGGATGGGGTACAGTGTGTGTGTGTGAGGGTGGGGAGTTGGATGGCGTACAGTGTCTGTATGAGAGGGTGGGGAGTTGGATGGGGAACAGTGTGTGTGTGAGAGCGTAGATGTTTGATGGGGTACAGTGAGTGTGTGTGTGCGGGTGGGGTGTTGGATGGGGTACAGTGAGTGTGGGTGTGAGGGTGGGGTGTTGGATGGGGTACTGTGTGTGTGTGAGAGTGTGGGGAGTTGGATGGGGTACAGTGTGTGTGTGAGAGGGTGGGGTGTTGGATGGGGCACAGTGAGTGTGTGGGTGAGGGTGGGGTGTTGGATGGGGTACAGTCTGAGTTTGAGATGGTGGGGAGTTGGACGGGGTACAGTGTGTGCGTGTGATTGTGGGGTGTTGGCTGGGGTATAGTGTTTGTGAGAGAGGGTGGGGAGTTGGATGGGGTACCGTGTGCGTGTGCGAGCATGGAGAGACAGATGGGGTACTGTGTGTGTTTGTGAGGGTGGGGAGTTGGATGAGGTACAGTGAGTGTGTGAGAGGGTGGGGAGTTGGATGAGGTACAGTGTGTGTGTGAGAGGATGGGGAGGAAGATGGGGTACAGTGTGTGTGTGTGTGAGGGTGGTGAGTAGGATGGGGTACAGTGTGTCTGTGAGAGGGTGGGGAGTTGGTGGGGTACAGTGTGTGTGTGCGTGTGTGTGTGTCTGTGAGGGTGTGGTCTTGGATGGGGTACAGAGTGTGTGTGCGAGGTTGGGGTTTTGGATGGGGTACAGTGAGTGTGAGGGTGTGGGTGTTGGATGGTGTCCAGTGTGCGTGTGAGAGGGTGGGGAGTTGGATAGGGAACAGAGTGTGCGTGAGAGTGTGGTGAGTAGGATGGGGTACAGTGTGTGTGTGAGGGTGGGGAGTTGGATGAGGTACAGTGTGTGTGTGAGAAGGTGGAGAGTTGGATGGGGTACAGTGTGTTTGTGTGAGGATGGGGTTTTGGATGGGGTACAGTGAGTGTGAGGGTGTGGGTGTTGGATGGTGTCCAGTGTGCGTGTGAGAGGGTGGGGAGTTGGATAGGGAACAGAGTGTGCGTGAGAGTGTGGTGAGTAGGATGGGGTACAGTGTGTGTGTGAGAGGGTGGGGAGTTGGATGGGGTACAGTGTGTGTGTGCGTGTGTGTGTGTCTGTGAGGGTGTGGTCTTGGATGGGGTACAGTGTGTGTGTTCGAGGTTGGGGTGTTGGATGGGGTACAGTGTGTGTTTGAGAGTGTGGGGTGTTGGATGTGCTACAGTATGAGTGTGAGAGGGATGGGAGTTGGATGGGGTACAGTGTGTGTGTGAGAAGGTGGGGAGTTGGATGGGGTACAGTGTGTGTGTGTCAGGGTGGGGAGTTGGATGCGGTACAGTGTGTGTGTGTGAGGGTGGGGAGTTGGATGGCGTACAGTGTGTGTGTGAGAGGGTGGGGAGTTGGATGGGGAGCAGTGTCTGTGTGAGAGGGTGGGTGTTTGATGGGGTACAGTGTGTGTTTGAGAGGGTGGTGATTTGGATGGGGTACAGTGTCTGAGAGTGTTTGGGGAGTTGGATGAGGTACAGTGTGCGTGTGTGCGGGTGGGGTGTTGGATGGCGTACAGTGTGTGTGTGAGAAGGTGGGGAGTTGGATGGGGTACATTGTGTGTGTGAGAGGTTGGGGAGTTGGATGGGGTACCGTGTGTGTGTGTGTGGGTGGGGTGTTGGATGGGGTACAGTGAGTGTGTGTGTGAGGGTGGGGTGTTGGATGGGGTACAGTGTGTGTGTGAGAGGGTGGGTGTTTGATGGGTACAGTGAGTGTGTGTGTGAGGGTGTGGTGTTGGATGGGATAAAGTGTGCATGTGAGAGGGTGGCGAGTTGGTGGGGTACAGTGTGTGTGTGCATGTGTGAGAGGGTGTGGCATTGGATGGGGTACAGTGTGTGTGTGTGAGGTTAGGTGCGTTGGATGGGGTACAGGGAGTGTGTGTGTGAGGGTGGGGTGTTGGATGGGGTACAGTCTGTGTGTGAGAGGGTGGGGATTTGAATGGGGTACAGTGTGTGTGTGAGAAGGTGGGGAGTTGGATGGGGTACAGTCTGTGTGTGAGAGGGTGGCGAGTTGGTGGGGTACAGTGTGTGTGTGCATGTGTGAGAGGGTGTGGTATTGGATGGGGTACAGTGTGTGTGTGTGAGGTTAGGTGTGTTGGATGGGGTACAGGGAGTGTGTGTGTGAGGGTGGGGTGTTGGATGGGGTACAGTCTGTGTGTGAGAGGGTGGGGATTTGGATGGGGTACAGTGTGTGTGTGAGAAGGTGGGGAGTTGGATGGGGTACAGTCTGTGTGTGAGAGGGTGGGGAGTTGGATTGGGTACAGTGTGTGTGTGTGTGAGGGTGGGGAGTTGGATGGGGTACAGTGAGTATGTGTGTGAGGGTGGGGTGTTGGATGGGGTACGGTGTGTGTGTGAGAGGGTGGGGTGTTGGATGGGGTTCATTGAGTGTGTGTGTGAGGGTTGGGTGTTGGATGGGGTACAGTGAGTATGTGTGTGAGGGTGGGGTGTTGGATGGGGTACAGTCTGTGTTTGAGAGGGTGGGGTGTTGGATGGGGTGCAGTCTGAGTGTGAGAGGGATGGGAGTTGGATGGGTTACAGTGTGTGTGTGAGAAGGTGTGGAGTTGGATGGGGTTCAGTGTGTGTGTGTGAGGGTGGGGAGTTGGATGGCGTACTGTGTGTGTGTGAGAGGGTGGGGAGTTGGATGGGGAGCAATGTCTGTGTGAGAGGGTGGGTGTTTGATGGGGTACAGTGTGTGTGTGAGAGGGTGGTGATTTTGATGGGGTACAGTGTCTGTGAGAGTTTGGGGAGTTGGATGGCGTACAGTGTGTGTGTGAGAAGGTGGGGAGTTGGATGGGGTACATTGTGTGTGTGAGAGGGCGGGGAGTTGGATGGGGTACCGTGTGTGTGTGTGTGGGTGGGGTTAAGATGGGGTACAGTGTGTGTGTGAGAGGGTGGGTGTTGGATGGGGTACAGTGTGTGTGTGAGAGGGTGGGTGTTTGCTGGGTACAGTGAGTGTGTGTGTGAGGGTGTGGTGTTGGATGGGATAAAGTGTGCATGTGAGAGGGTGGGGAGTTGGTGGGGTACAGGGTGTGTGTGCGTGTGTGTGAGGGTGTGGTATTGGATGGGGTTCAGTGTGTGTGTGTGAGGTTAGGTGTGTTGGATGGGGTACAGGGAGTGTGTGTGTGAGGGTGGGGTGTTGGATGGGGTACAGTCTGTGTGTGAGTGGGTGGGGATTTGGATGGGGTACAGTGTGTGTGTGAGAAGGTGGGGAGTTGGATGGGGTACAGTGTGTGTGTGGGTGAGGGTGGGGAGTTGGATGGGGTACATTGAGTGTGTGTGTGAGTGTAGGGGTGTTGGATGGGGTGCAGTCTGTGTTTGAGAGGGTGGGGTGTTGGATGGGGTACAGTCTGAGTGTGAGAGGGATGGGAGTTGGATGGGGTACAGTGTGTGCGTGTGAGGGTGGGGTGTTGGATGGGGTGCAGTGTGTGTGTGTGCGGGTGGGGTGTTGGATGGCGTACAGTGTGTGTGTGAGAAGGTGGGGAGTTGGATGGGGTACATTGTGTGTGTGTGAAGGTGGGGAGTTGGATGGGGAGCAGTGTCTGTGTGAGAGGGTGGGTGTTTGATGGGGAGCAGTGTCTGTGTGAGAGGGTGGGTGTTTGATGGGGTACAGTGTGTGTGTGAGAAGGTGGGGAGTTGGATGGGGTACAGTGTCTGTGAGAGTTTGGGGAGTTGGATGGGGTACAGTGTGTGTGTGTGCGGGTGGGGTGTTGGATGGCGTACAGTGTGTGTGTGAGAAGGTGGGGAGTTGGAGGGGGTACCGTGTGTGTGTGTGTGGGTGGGGTGTTGGATGGGGTACAGTGTGTGTGTGAGAGGGTGGGTGTTTGATGGGGTACAGTGTGTGTGGGTTAGGGTAAGGAGTTGGATGGGGTACAGTGTGTGTGTGTGTGAGGGTGGGGAGTTGCATGGCGTACAGTGTGTGTGTGAGAGGGTGGGGAGTTGGATGGGGTACAGTGTCTGTGAGAGTTTGGGGAGTTGGATGGGGTACAGTGTGTGTGTGTGCGGGTGGGGTGTTGGATGGCGTACAGTGTGTGTGTGAGAAGGTGGGGAGTTGGAGGGGGTACCGTGTGTGTGTGTGTGGGTGGGGTGTTGGATGGGGTACAGTGTGTGTGTGAGAGGGTGGGTGTTTGATGGGGTACAGTGTGTGTGGGTTAGGGTAAGGAGTTGGATGGGGTACAGTGTGTGTGTGTGTGAGGGTGGGGAGTAGGATGGGGTACAGTGTGTGTGTGAGGGTGGGGTGTTGGATGGGGAACTGAGAGTGTGTGGATGAGGGTGCAGAGTTGGATGGGGTAAAGTGTGCATGTGAGAGGGTGGGGAGTTGGTGGGGTACAGTGTGTGTGTGTGTGTGTGTGTGTGTGAGGGTGTGGTCTTGGTTGGGGTAAAGTCTGTGTGTGAGAGGGTGGTGAGTTGGATGGGGTACATTGAGTTTGTGTGTGAGGGTGTGGAGTTGGATGGGGTACAGTGTGTTTGTGTGAGGTTGGGGAGTTTGATGGCGTACAGTGTGTGTGTGAGAGGGTGGGTGTTTGATAGGGTACAGTGAGTGTGTGTGTGAGGGTGGGTTGTTGGCTGGGGTACGGTGTGTGTGTGAGAGGGTGGGGTGTTCGATGGGGTACATTCTCTGTTTGAGAGGGTGGGGTGTTGGATGGGGTACACTATGAGTGTGAGAGGGATGGGAGTTGGATGGGGTACAGTGTGTGTGTGTGAGGGTGGGGAGTTGGATGCGGTACAGTGTGTGTGTGTGAGGATGGGGAGTTGGATGGCATACAGTGTGTGTGTGAGAGGGTGGGTGTTTTATGGGGTACAGTGTGTGTGTGAGAGGGTGGTGATTTGGATGGGGTACAGTGTGTGTGTGTGCGGGTCGGGTGTTGGATGGCGTACAGTGTGTGTGTGAGAAGGTGGGTGTTTTATGGGGTACAGTGTGTCTGAGAGAGTTTGGGGAGTTGGATCGGGTACAGTGTGTGTGTGTGCGGGTCGGGTGTTGGATGGGGTACAGTGTGTGTGAGAGGGTGGGTGTTTGATGGGGTACAGTGAGTGTGTGTGTGAGGGTGGGGTGTTGGATGGGGTACAGTGTGTGTGTGCGTGTGTTAGAGGGTGTGGTATTGGATGGGGTACAGTGTGTGTGTGAGAGGGTGGGGATTTGAATGGGATAAAGTGTGCATGTGAGAGGGTGGGGAGTTGGTGTGGTACAGTGTGTGTGTGCGTGTGTGAGAGGGTGTGGTATTGGATGGGGTACAGTGTGTGTGTGTGAGGTTAGGTGTGTTGGATGGGGTACAGGGAGTGTGTGTGTGAGGGTGGGGTGTTGGATGGGGTACAGTCTGTGTGTGAGAGGGTGGGGATTTGGATGGGGTACAGTGTGTGTGGGTGAGGGTGGGGAGTTTGATTGGGTACAGTGTGTGTGTGTGAGGGTGGGGAGTTGGATGGGGTACAGTGAGTGTGTGTGTGAGGGTGGGGTGTTGGATGGGGTACGGTGTGTGTGGGTGAGGGTGGGGAGTTGGATTGGGTACAGTGTGTGTGTGTGAGGGTGGGGAGTTGGATGGGGTACAGTGAGTGTGTGTGTGAGGGTGGGGTGTTGGATGGGGTACGGTGTGTGTGTGAGAGGGTGGGGTGTTGGATGGGGTACATTGAGTGTGTGTGTGAGGGTGGGGTGTTGGATGGGGAACAGTCTGTGTTTGAGAGGGTGGGGTGTTGGATGGGGTACAGTCTGAGTTTGTGAGGGATGGGAGTTGGATGGGTTACAGTGTGTGTGTGAGAAGGTGGGGAGTTGGATGGGGTACAGTGTGTGTGGGTGAGGGTGGGGAGTTGGATTGGGTACAGTGTGTGTGTGTGAGGGTGGGGAGTTGGATGGGGTACAGTGAGTGTGTGTGAGAGGGTGGGGTGTTGGATGGGGTACATTGAGTGTGTGTGTGAGGGTGGGGTGTTGGATGGGGAACAGTCTGTGTTTGAGAGGGTGGGGTGTTGGATGGGGTACAGTCTGAGTTTGAGAGGGATGGGAGTTGGATGGGTTACAGTGTGTGTGTGAAAGGGTGGTGATTTTGATGGGGTACAGTGTGTGTGTGTGCGGGTGGGCTGTTGGATGGCGTACAGTGTGTGTGTGAGAAGGTGGGGAGTTGGATGGGGTACAGTGTGTGTGTGAGAGGGTGGGTGTTTGATGGGGTACAGTGTGTGTGTGTGTGAGGGTGGTGTGTTGGATGGGGTACAGTGTGTGTGTGAGAGGGTGGGTGTTTGATGGGTACAGTGAGTGTGTGTGTGAGGGTGTGGTGTTGGATGGGATAAAGTGTGCATGTGCGAGTTTGGGGAGTTGGTGGGGTACAGTGTGTGAGTGCGTGTGTGTGAGGGTGTGGTCTTGGATGGGGTACAGTGTGTGTGTGTGAGGTTAGGTGTGTTGGATGGGGTACAGGGAGTGTGTGTGTGAGGGTGGGGTGTTGGATGGGGTACAGTCTGTGTGTGAGAGGGTGGGGAGTTGGATGGGGTACAGTGTGTGTGGGTGAGGGTGGAGAGTTGGATAGGGAACAGAGTGTGTGTGAGAGTGTGGTGAGTAGGATGGGGTACAGTGTGTTTGTGTATGTCTGAGGGTGGGGTGTTGGATGGGGTAAAGTGTGTGTGTGAGAGGGTGGGTGATTGATGTGGTACAGTGAGTGTGTGTGTGAGGGTGGGGTGTTGGATGGGGAACTGTGTGTGTGTGGGTGAGGGTGGAGAGTTGGATGGGGTAAAGTGTGCATGTGAGAGTGTGGGGAGTTGGTGGGGTACAGTGTGTATGCGCTTGTGTGTGTGTGTGTGTGTGTGAGGGTGTGGTCTTGGATGGGGTACAGTGTGTGTGTGCGAGGTTGGGGTGTTGGATGGGGTACGGGGAGTGTGTGTGTGAGGGTGGCGTTTTGGATGGGGTACAGTCTGTGTGTGAGAGGGTGGGAGTTGGCTGGGGTACAGTGTGTGTGTGAGAAGGTGGAGAGTTGGATGGGGTACAGTGTGTTTGTGTGAGGTTGGGGTTTTGGATGGGGTACAGGGAGTGTGTGTATGAGGGTGCGGTGTTGGATGGTGTCCAGTGTGTGTGTGAGAGGGTGGGGAGTTGGATGGGGTACAGTGTGTGTGTGTGAGGGTGGGGAGTTGGATGGGGTACAGAGTGTGTGTGTGTGAGGGTGGGTAATTGGATGGGGTACAGTGAGTGTGTGTGTGAGGGTGGGGTGTTGGATGGGGTACGGTGTGTGTGTGAGAGGGTGGGGTGTTGGATGGGGTACATTGAGAGTGTGTGTGAGGGTGGGGTGTTGGATGGGGTACACTCTGTGTGTGAGAGGGTGGGGAGTTGGATGGGGTACAGGGAGTGTGTGTGTGGGTGGGGTTTTGGATGGGGTGCAGTGTGTGTGTGAGAGGGTGGGTGTTTGATGGGGTACAGTGAGTGTGTGTGTGAGGGTGGGGTGTTGGATGGGGTACAGTGTGTGTGTGAGAGAGTGGGTGTTTGATGGGTACAGTGAGTGTGTGTGTGAGGGTGTGGTGTTGGATGGGATAAAGTGTGCATGTGCGAGGGTGGGGAGTTGGTGGGGTACAGTGTGTGTGTGCGTGTGTGTGAGGCTGTGGTATTGGGTGGGGTACAGTGTGTGTGTGTGAGGTTAGGTGTGTTGGATGGGGTACAGGGAGTGTGTGTGTGAGGGTGGGGTGTTGGATGGGGTACAGTCTGTGTGTGAGAGGGTAGGGATTTGGATGCGGTACACTGTGTGTGTGAGAAGGTGGGGAGTTGGATGGGGTACAGTGTGTGTGGGTGAGGGTGGAGAGTTGGATAGGGAACACAGTGTGTGTGAGAGTGTGGTGAGTAGGATGGGGTACAGTGTGTGTGTGTATGTATGAGGGTGGGGTGTTGGATAGGGTAAAGTGTGTGTGTGAGAGGGTGGGTGTTTGATGGGGTACAGTGAGTGTGTGTGTGAGTGTGGGGTGTTGGATGGGGGACTGTGTGTGTGGGTGAGGGTGGAGAGTTGGATGGGGTAAAGGGTGTGTGTGCGTGTGTGTGAGGTTGTGGTCTTGAATGGGGTACAGTGTGTGTGTGAGGTTGGTGTGTGTTTGTGACGGTGGTGAGTTGGGTGGGGTACAGTGTGTGTGTGAGAGGGTGGGGAGTTGGATGGGGTACACTGTATGTGTGTGTGAGGGTGATGTGTTGGATGGGGTACGGGGAGTGAGTGTGTGAGGGTGGGGGGTTGGATGGGGTAAAGTGTGTGTGTGAGAGGGTGGGTGTTTGATGGGTACAGTGAGTGTGTGTGTGAGGGTGTGGTGTTGGATGGGATAAAGTGTGCATGTGAGAGGGTGGGAAGTTGGTGGGGTACAGTGTGTATGTGCGTGTGTGTGAGGGTGTGGTATTGGATGGGGTACAGTGTGTGTGTGTGAGGGTGGGGTGTTGGATGGGGTACAGTCTGTGTGTGAGATGGTGGGGATTTGGATGGGGTACAGTGTGTGTGTGAGAAGGTGGGGACTTGGATGGGGTACAGTGTGTGTGGGTGAGGGTGGGGAGTTGGATGGGGTACAGTGTGTGTGAGAGTTTGGGGAGTTGGATGGGGTACAGTGTGTGTGTGTGCGGGTGGGGTGTTGGATGGCGTACAGTGTGTGTGTGAGAGGGTGGGGAGGAGGATGGGGTACAGTGAGTGTGTGTGTGAGGATGGGCTGTTGGATGGGGTACAGTGTGTGTGTGGGTGAGGGTGGAGAGTTGGATAGGGAGCAGAGTGTGTGTGAGAGTGTGGTGAGTAGGATGGGGTACAGTGTGTGTGTGAGAGGGTGGGTGTTTGATGGGGTACAGTGAGTGTGTGTGTGAGGGTGGGGTGTTGGATGGGGAACTGAGTGTGTGTGAGAGGGTGGGGAGTTGGATGGGGTACAGTGTGTGTGTGAGGGTGGGGAGTTGGATGGGGTAAAGTGTGCATGTGAGAGGGTGGGGATTTGGTGGGGTACAGTGTGTGTGTGTGAGGGTGGGGTTTTGGATGGGGTACAGTCTGTGCGTGAGAGGGTGGGGAGTTGGATGGGGTACAGTGTGTGTGTGAGGGTGGGGAGTTGGATGGGGTACAGAGTGTGTGTGTGAGGGTGGGGAGTTTGATGGCGTACAGTGTGTGTGTGAGAGGGTGGAGTGTTGGATGGGGTACAGTCTGTGTTTGAGATGGTGGGGTGTTGGATGGGGTACAGTCTGAGTGTGAGAGGGATGGGAGTTGGATGGGGTACAGTGTGTGTGTGAGAAGGTGGGGAGTTTGATGGGGTACATTGAGTGTGTGTGTGAGGGTGGAGTGTTGGATGGGGTACAGTCTGTGTTTGAGATGGTGGGGTGTTGGATGGGGTACAGTCTGAGTGTGAGAGGGATGGGAGTTGGATGGGGTACAGTGTGTGTGTGAGAAGGTGGGGAGTTGGATGGGGTCCAGTGTGTGTGTGTGAGGGTGGGGCGTTGGATGGGGTACAGTGTGTGTGTGTGAGGGTGGGGAGTTGGATGGCGTACAGTGTGTGTGTGAGAGGGTGGGGAGTTGGATGGGGAGCAGTGTCTGTGTGAGAGGGTGGGTGTTTGATGGGGTACAGTGTGTGTGTGTGAGAGGGTGGTGATTTGGATGGGGTGCAGTGTCTGTGAGAGTTTGGGGAGTTGGATGGGGTACAGTGTGTGTGTGAGAGGGTGGGGAGTTGGATGAGGTACAGTGAGTGTGTGAGAGGGTGGGGTGTTGGATGGGGTCCAGTGTGTGTGTGAGAGTGTGGGGAGTTGGATGGGGTACAGTGAGTGTGTGAGAGGGTGGGGAGTTGGATGGGGTACAGTGAGTGTGTGTCAGAAGATGGGTTGTTGGATGGGGTCCAGTGTGTGTGTGAGAGGGTGGGGAGTTGGATGGGGTACGGTGTGTGTGTGTGAGGGTGGGGAGTTGGATGAGGTACAGTGAGTGTGTGAGAGGGTGGGGAGTTGGATGGGGTACATTGCGTGTGTGAGAGGGTGGGTCTTGGATGGGGTACAGTGTATGTGTGTGTGAGGGTGATGTGTTGGATGGGGTACAGTTTGCGTGCGAGATGGTGGGTGTTGGATGGGGTACAGTGAGTGTGTGGGTGAGGCTGGGGAGTTGGATAGGGTAAAGTGTGTGTGTGAGAGGGTGGGTGTTTGATGGGGTACAGTGAGTGTGTGTGTGAGTGTGGGGTGTTGGATGGGGGACTGTGTGTGTGGGTGAGGGTGGAGAGTTGGATGGGGTAAAGTGTGTGTGTGCGTGTGTGTGAGGTTGTGGTCTTGAATGGGGTACAGTGTGTGTGTGAGGTTGGTGTGTGTTTGTGACGGTGGTGAGTTGGGTGGGGTACAGTGTGTGTGTGAGAGGGTGGGGAGTTGGATGGGGTACAGTGTATGTGTGTGTGAGGGTGATGTGTTGGATGGGGTACAGAGTGCGTGCGAGAGGGTGGGGGGTTGGATGGGGTAAAGTGTGTGTGTGAGAGGGTGGGTGTTTGATGTGGTACGGTGAGTGTGTGTGTGAGGGTGGGGTGTTGGATGGGGTACAGTGTGTGTGTGAGACGGTGGGTGTTTGATGTCGTACAGTGAGTGTGTGTGTGAGGGAGGGGTGTTGGATGGGGAACTGAGTGTGTGTGGGTGAGGGTGGAGTGTTGGATGGGGTACAGAGTGTGTGTGCGAGGTTGGGGTGTTGGATGGGGTACGGGGAGTGAGTGTGTGAGGGTGGGGTTTTGGATGGGGTACAGTCTGTGTGTGAGAGGGTGGGGAGTTGGATGGGGTACAGTGTGTTTGTGTGAGGTTGGGGTTTTGGATAGGGTACAGTGAGTGTGTGTTTCAGGGTGGGGTGTTGGATGGGGTACGGTGTGTGTGTGAGAGGGTGGGGTGTTTGATGGGGTACATTGAGTGTGTGTGTGAGGGTGGGGTGTTAGATGGGGTACAGTGTGTGTGTGAGAAGGTGGGGAGTTGGATGGGGTCCAGTGTGTGTGTGTGAGGGTGGGGAGTTGGATGGGGTACAGTGTGTGTGTGTGAGGGTGGGGAGTTGGATGGCGTACAGTGTGTGTGTGAGAGGGTGGGGAGTTGGATGGGGAGCAGTGTCTGTGAGAGTTTGGGGAGTTGAATGGGGTACAGTGTGTGTGTGTGAGGGTGGGGTCTTGGATGGCGTACAGTGTGTGTGTGAGAAGGTGGGGAGTTGGATGGGGTACATTGTGTGTGTGAGAGGGTGGGGAGTTGGATGGGGTACAGTGTGTGTGTGTGTGGGTGGGGTGTTGGATGGGGTACAGTGAGTGTGTGTGTGAGGGTGGGGTGTTGGATGGGGTACAGTGTGTGTGTGAGAGGGTGGGAGTTTGATGGGTACAGTGAGTGTGTGTGTGAGGGTGTGTTGTTGGATGGGATAAAGTGTGCATGTGAGAGGGTGGGAAGTTGGTGGGGTACAGTCTGTGTGTGAGATGGTGGGGATTTGGATGGGGTACAGTGTGTGTGTGAGAAGGTGGGGACTTGGATGGGGTACAGTGTGTGTGGGTGAGGGTGGGGAGTTGGATGGGGTACAGTGTGTGTGAGAGTTTGGGGAGTTGGATGGCGGACAGTGTGTGTGTGTGAGGGTGGCGTGTTGGATGGGGTACAGTGTGTGTGTGAGAGGGTGGGTGTTTGATGGGGTACAGTGAGTGTGTGTGTGAGGGTGGGGTGTTGGATGGGGAACTGAGTGTGTGTGAGAGGATGGGGAGTTGGATGGGGTACAGTGTGTGTGTGAGGGTGGGGAGTTGGATGGGGTAAAGTGTGCATGTGAGAGGGTGGGGATTTGGTGGGGTACAGTGTGTGTGTGTGAGGGTGGGGTTTTGGATGGGGTACAGTCTCTGTGTGAGAGGGTGGGGAGTTGGATGGGGTACAGTGTGTGTGTGAGGGTGGGGAGTTGGATGGAGTACAGAGTGTGTGTGTGAGGGTGGGGTGTTGGATGCGGTACAGTCTGAGTGTGAGAGGGATGGGAGTTGGATGGGGTACAGTGTGTGTGTGAGAGGGTGGGGTGTTTGATGGGGTACATTGAGTGTGTGTGTGAGGGTGGAGTGTTGGATGGGGTACAGTCTGTGTTTGAGATGGTGGGGTGTTGGATGGGGTACAGTCTGAGTGTGAGAGGGATGGGAGTTGGATGGGGTACAGTGTGTGTGTGAGAAGGTGGGGAGTTGGATGGGGTCCAGTGTGTGTGTGTGAGGGTGGGGCGTTGGATGGGGTACAGTGTGTGTGTGTGAGGGTGGGGATTTGCATGGCGTACAGTGTGTGTGTGAGACGGTGGGGAGTTGGATGGGGAGCAGTGTCTGTGTGAGAGGGTGGGTGTTTGATGGGGTACAGTGTGTGTGTGTGAGAGGGTGGTGATTTGGATGGGGTACAGTGTCTGTGAGAGTTTGGGGAGTTGGATGGGGTACAGTGTGTGTGTGAGAGGGTGGGGAGTTGGATGGGGTACCGTGTGTGTGTGTGTGGGTGGGGTGTTGGATGGGGTACAGTGTGTGTGTGAGAGGGTGGGTGTTTGATGGGGTACAGTGAGTGTGTGTGTGAGGGTGGGGTGTTGGATGGGGTACAGTCTTTGTGTGAGAGGGTGGGGATTTGGATGAGGTACAGTGTGTGTGTGAGAAGGTGGGGAGTTGGATGGGGTACAGGGAGTGTGTGTGTGAGGGTGGGGTGTTGGATGGGGTACAGTCTGTGTGTGAGAGGGTGGGGATTTGGATGGGGTACAGTGTGTGTGTGAGAAGGTGGGGAGTTGGATGGGGTACAGTGTGTGTGGGTGAGGGTGGGGAGTTGGATGGGGTACAGTGTGTGTGTGTGTGAGGGTGGGGAGTTGGATTGTGTACAGTGTGTGTGTGAGAGGGTGGGGTGTTGGATGGGGAACAATGTGTGTGTGAGAGGGTGGGTGTTTGATGGGGTACAGTGAGTGTGTGTGTGAGGGTGGGGTGTTGGATGGGGTACAGACTTTGTGTGAGAGGGTGGGGATTTGGATGGGGTACAGTGTGTGTGTGAGAAGGTGGGGAGTTGGATGGGGTACAGGGAGTGTGTGTGTGAGGGTGGGGTGTTGGATGGGGTACAGTCTGTGTGTGAGAGGGTGGGGATTTGGATGGGGTACAGTGTGTGTGTGAGAAGGTGGGGAGTTGGATGGGGTACAGTGTGTGTGTGAGAAGGTGGGGAGTTGGATGGGGTACTGTGTGTGTGGGTGACGGTGGGGAGTTGGATGGGGTACAGTGTGTGTGCGTGAGGGTGGGGATTTGGATGGCGTACAGTGTGTGTGTGAGAGGGTGGGGAGTTGGATGGGGAGCAGTGTCTGTGAGAGTTTGGGGAGTTGAATGGGGTACAGTGTGTGTGTGTGAGGGTGGGGTCTTGGATGGCGTACAGTGTGTGTGTGAGAAGGTGGGGAGTTGGATGGGGTACATTGTGTGTGTGAGATGGTGGGGAGTTGGATGGGGTACAGTGTGTGTGTGTGTGGGTGGGGTGTTGGATGGGGTACAGTGAGTGTGTGTGTGAGGGTGGGGTGTTGGATGGGGTGCAGTGTGTGTGTGAGAGGGTGGGAGTTTGATGGGTACAGTGAGTGTGTGTGAGGGTGTGTTGTTGGATGGGATAAAGTGTGCATGTGAGAGGGTGGGAAGTTGGTGGGGTACAGTGTGTGTGTGTGAGGGTGGGGTGTTGGATGGGGTACAGTCTGTGTGTGAGATGGTGGGGATTTGGATGGGGTACAGTGTGTGTGTGAGAAGGTGGGGACTTGGATGGGGTACAGTGTGTGTGGGTGAGGGTGGGGAGTTGGATGGGGTACAGTGTGTGTGAGAGTTTGGGGAGTTGGATGGCGTACAGTGTGTGTGTGTGCGGGTGGGGTGTTGGATGGCGTACAGTGTGTGTGTGAGAGGGTGGGGAGGAGGATGGGGTACAGTGTGTGTGTGTATGTATGAGGGTGGAGTGTTGGATGGGGTAAAGTGTGTGTGTGAGATGGTGGGTGTTTGATGGGCTTCAGTGAGTGTGTGTGTGAGGGTGGTGTGTTGGATGGGGAACTGAGTGTGTGTGAGAGGGTTGGGAGTTGGATGGGGTACAGTGTGTGTGTGAGGGTGGGGAGTTGGATGGGGTAAAGTGTGCATGTGAGAGGGTGGGGATTTGGTGGGGTACAGTGTGTGTGTGTGAGGGTGGGGTTTTGGATGGGGTACAGTCTGTGTGTGAGAGGGTGGGGAGTTGGATGGGGTACAGTGTGTGTGTGAGGGTGGGGAGTTGGATGGAGTACAGAGTGTGTGTGTGAGGGTGGGGAGTTTGATGGCGTAGTGTGTGTGTGAGAGGGTGGAGTGTTGGATGGGGTACAGACTGTGTTTGAGATGGTGGGGTGTTGGATGCGGTACAGTCTGAGTGTGAGAGGGATGGGAGTTGGATGGGGTACAGTGTGTGTGGGTGAGGGTGGGGAGTTGGATGGGGTACAGTGTGTGTGTGTGTGAGGGTGGGGAGTTGGATTGTGTACAGTGTGTGTGTGAGAGGGTGGGTGTTTGATGGGGTACAGTGAGTGTGTGTGTGAGGGTGGGGTGTTGGATGGGGTACAGTCTTTGTGTGAGAGGGTGGGGATTTGGATGAGGTACAGTGTGTGTGTGAGAAGGTGGGGAGTTGGATGGGGTACAGGGAGTGTGTGTGTGAGGGTGGGGTGTTGGATGGGGTACAGTCTGTGTGTGAGAGGGTGGGGATTTGGATGGGGTACAGTGTGTGTGTGAGAAGGTGGGGAGTTGGATGGGGTACAGTGTGTGTGGGTGAGGGTGGGGAGTTGGATGGGGTACAGTGTGTGTGTGTGTGAGGGTGGGGAGTTGGATTGTGTACAGTGTGTGTGTGAGAGGGTGGGGTGTTGGATGGGGAACAATGTGTGTGTGAGAGGGTGGGTGTTTGATGGGGTACAGTGAGTGTGTGTGTGAGGGTGGGGTGTTGGATGGGGTACAGACTTTGTGTGAGAGGGTGGGGATTTGGATGGGGTACAGTGTGTGTGTGAGAAGGTGGGGAGTTGGATGGGGTACAGGGAGTGTGTGTGTGAGGGTGGGGTGTTGGATGGGGTACAGTCTGTGTGTGAGAGGGTGGGGATTTGGATGGGGTACAGTGTGTGTGTGAGAAGGTGGGGAGTTGGATGGGGTACAGTGTGTGTGTGAGCAGGTGGGGAGTTGGATGGGGTACTGTGTGTGTGGGTGACGGTGGGGAGTTGGATGGGGTACAGTGTGTGTGCGTGAGGGTGGGGATTTGGATGGCGTACAGTGTGTGTGTGAGAGGGTGGGGAGTTGGATGGGGAGCAGTGTCTGTGAGAGTTTGGGGAGTTGAATGGGGTACAGTGTGTGTGTGTGAGGGTGGGGTCTTGGATGGCGTACAGTGTGTGTGTGAGAAGGTGGGGAGTTGGATGGGGTACATTGTGTGTGTGAGATGGTGGGGAGTTGGATGGGGTACAGTGTGTGTGTGTGTGGGTGGGGTGTTGGATGGGGTACAGTGAGTGTGTGTGTGAGGGTGGGGTGTTGGATGGGGTGCAGTGTGTGTGTGAGAGGGTGGGAGTTTGATGGGTACAGTGAGTGTGTGTGAGGGTGTGTTGTTGGATGGGATAAAGTGTGCATGTGAGAGGGTGGGAAGTTGGTGGGGTACAGTGTGTGTGTGTGAGGGTGGGGTGTTGGATGGGGTACAGTCTGTGTGTGAGATGGTGGGGATTTGGATGGGGTACAGTGTGTGTGTGAGAAGGTGGGGACTTGGATGGGGTACAGTGTGTGTGGGTGAGGGTGGGGAGTTGGATGGGGTACAGTGTGTGTGAGAGTTTGGGGAGTTGGATGGCGTACAGTGTGTGTGTGTGCGGGTGGGGTGTTGGATGGCGTACAGTGTGTGTGTGAGAGGGTGGGGAGGAGGATGGGGTACAGTGTGTGTGTGTATGTATGAGGGTGGAGTGTTGGATGGGGTAAAGTGTGTGTGTGAGATGGTGGGTGTTTGATGGGCTTCAGTGAGTGTGTGTGTGAGGGTGGTGTGTTGGATGGGGAACTGAGTGTGTGTGAGAGGGTGGGGAGTTGGATGGGGTACAGTGTGTGTGTGAGGGTGGGGAGTTGGATGGGGTAAAGTGTGCATGTGAGAGGGTGGGGATTTGGTGGGGTACAGTGTGTGTGTGTGAGGGTGGGGTTTTGGATGGGGTACAGTCTGTGTGTGAGAGGGTGGGGAGTTGGATGGGGTACAGTGTGTGTGTGAGGGTGGGGAGTTGGATGGAGTACAGAGTGTGTGTGTGAGGGTGGGGAGTTTGATGGCGTAGTGTGTGTGTGAGAGGGTGGAGTGTTGGATGGGGTACAGACTGTGTTTGAGATGGTGGGGTGTTGGATGCGGTACAGTCTGAGTGTGAGAGGGATGGGAGTTGGATGGGGTACAGTGTGTGTGGGTGAGGGTGGGGAGTTGGATGGGGTACAGTGTGTGTGTGTGTGAGGGTGGGGAGTTGGATTGTGTACAGTGTGTGTGTGAGAGGGTGGGGTGTTGGATGGGGAACAATGTGTGTGTGAGAGAGTGGGTGTTTGATGGGGTACAGTGAGTGTGTGTGTGAGGGTGGGGTGTTGGATGGGGTACAGTGTGTGTGTGAGAGGGTGGGTGTTTGATGGGTACAGTGAGTGTGTGTGTGAGGGTGTGGTGTTGGATGGGATAAAGTGTGCATGTGAGAGGGTGGGGAGTTGGTGGGGTACAGTGTGTGTGTGCGTTTGTGAGAGTTTGTGGTATTGGATGGGGTACAGAGTGTGTGTGTGAGGTTAGGTGTGTTGGATGGGGTACAGGGAGTGTGTGTGTGAGGGTGGGGTGTTGGATGGGGTACAGACTTTGTGTGAGAGGGTGGGGATTTGGATGGGGTACAGTGAGTGTGTGTGTGAGGGTGGGGTGTTGGATGGGGTACGGTGTGTGTGTGAGAGGGTGGGGTGTTGGATGGGGTACATTGAGTGTATGTGTGAGGGTGGGGTGTTGGATGGGGTACAGTCTGTGTTTGTGAGGGTTGGGTGTTGGATGGGGTACAGTCTGAGTGTGAGAGGGATGGGAGTTGGATGGGTTACAGTGTGTGTGTGAGAAGGTGTGGAGTTGGATGGGGTTCAGTGTGTGTGTGTGAGGGTGGGGAGTTGGATGGCGTACAGTGTGTGTGTGAGAGGGTGGGGAGTTTGATGGCGTACAGTGTGTGTGTGAGAGGGTGGGTGTTTGATGGGGTACATTGAGTGTGTGTGTGAGGGTGGGGTGTTGGATGGGGTACAGTCTGTGTTTGAGAGGGTGGGGTGTTGGATGGGGTACAGTCTGAGTGTGAGAAGGTGGGGAGTTGGATGGGGCCCAGTGTGAGTGTGTGAGGGTGGGGAGTTGGATGGGGTACAGTGTGTGTGTGTGAGGGTGGGGAGTTGGATGGGGTACAGGGAGTGTGTGTGTGAGGGTGGGGTGTTGGATGGGGTACAGTCTGTGTGTGAGAGGGTGGGGATTTGGATGGGGTACAGTGTGTGTGTGTGAAGGTGGGGAGTTGGATGGGGTAGAGTGTGTGTGGGTGAGGGTGGGGAGTTGGATGGGGTACAGTGTGTGTGTGTGTGAGGGTGGGGAGTTGGATTGTGTACAGTGTGTGTGTGAGAGGGTGGGGTGTTGGATGGGGAACAATGTGTGTGTGAGAGGGTGGGTGTTTGATGGGGTACAGTGAGTGTGTGTGTGAGGGTTGGGTGTTGGATGGGGTACAGTGTGTGTGTGAGAGGGTGGGTGTTTGATGGGTACACTGAGTGTGTGTGTGAGGGTGTGGTGTTGGATGGGATAAAGTGTGCATGTGAGAGAGTGGGGAGTTGGTGGGGTACAGTGTGTGTGTGCGTGTGTGAGAGTTTGTGGTATTGGATGGGGTACAGTGTGTGTGTGTGAGGTTAGGTGTGTTGGATGGGGTACAGGGAGTGTGTGTGTGAGGGTGGGGAGTTGGATGGGGTACATTGTGTGTGTGAGTGGGTGGGGAGTTGGATGGGGTACCGTGTGTGTGTGAGAGGGTGGGAGTTTGATGGGTACAGTGAGTGTGTGTGTGAGGGTGTGGTGTTGGATGGGGTACAGTGTGTGTGTGAGAAGGTGGGTGTTTGATGGGGTACAGTGAGTGTGTGTGTGAGGGTGGGGTGTTGGATGGGGTACAGTGTGTGTGTGAGAAGGTGGGTGTTTGATGGGGTACAGTGTGTGTGTGGGTGAGGGTGGAGAGTTGGATAGTGATCAGAGTGTGTGTGAGAGTGTGGTGAGTAGGATGGGGTCCAGTGTGTGTGTGTGAGGGTGGGGCGTTGGATGGGGTACAGTGTGTGTGTGTGAGGGTGGGGAGTTGCATGGCGTACAGTGTGTGTGTGAGAGGGTGGGGAGTTGGATGGGGAGCAGTGTCTGTGTGAGAGGGTGGGTGTTTGATGGGGTACAGTGTGTGTGTGTGAGAGGGTGGTGATTTGGATGGGGTACAGTGTCTGTGAGAGTTTGGGGAGTTGGATGGGGTACAGTGTGTGTGTGAGAGGGTGGGGAGTTGGATGGGGTACCGTGTGTGTGTGTGTGGGTGGGGTGTTGGATGGGGTACAGTGTGTGTGTGAGAGGGTGGGTGTTTGATGGGGTACAGTGAGTGTGTGTGTGAGGGTGGGGGGTTGGATGGAGTACAGTCTGTGTGTGAGAGGGTGGGGATTTGGATGGGGTACAGTGTGTGTGTGAGAAGGTGGGGAGTTGGATGGTGTACAGGGAGTGTGTGTGTGAGGGTGGGGTGTTGGATGGGGTACAGTCTGTGTGTGAGAGGGTGGGGATTTGGATGGGGTACAGTGTGTGTGTGAGAAGGTGGGGAGTTGGATGGGGTACAGTGTGTGTGGGTGAGGGTGGGGAGTTGGATGGGGTACAGTGTGTGTGTGTGTGTGGGTGGGGAGTTGGATTGTGTACAATGTGTGTGTGAGAGGGTGGGTGTTTGATGGGTACAGTGAGTGTGTGTGTGAGGGTGTGGTGTTTGATGGGATAAAGTGTGCATGTGAGAGGGTGGGGAGTTGGTGGGGTACTGTGTGTGTGTGCGTGTGTGAGAGTTTGTGGTATTGGATGGGGTACAGGGAGTGTGTGTGTGAGGGTGGGGTGTTGGATGGGGTACAGACTTTGTGTGAGAGGGTGGGGATTTGGATGGGGTACAGTGAGTGTGTATGTGAGGGTGGGGTGTTGGATGGGGTACGGTGTGTGTGTGAGAGGGTGGGGTGTTGGATGTGGTACATTGAGTGTGTGTGTGAGGGTGGGGTGTTGGATGGGGTACAGTCTGTGTTTGAGAGGGTTGGGTGTTGGATGGGGTACAGTCTGAGTGTGAGAGGGATGGGAGTTGGATGGGTTACAGTGTGTGTGTGAGAAGGTGTGGAGTTGGATGGGGTTCAGTGTGTGTGTGTGAGGGTGGGGAGTTGGATGGCGTACAGTGTGTGTGTGAGAGGGTGGGGAGTTTGATGGCGTACAGTGTATGTGTGAGAGGGTGGGTGTTTGATGGGGTACATTGATTGTGTGTGTGAGGGTGGGGTGTTGGATGGGGTACAGTCTGTGTTTGAGAGGGTGGGGTGTTGGATGGGGTACAGTCTGAGTGTGAGAGGGATGGGAGTTGGATGCGGTACAGTGTGTGTGTGAGAAGGTGGGGAGTTGGATGGGGTCCAGTGTGTGTGTGTGAGGGTGGGGAGTTGGATGGGGTACAGTGTGTGTGTGTGAGGGTGGGGAGTTGGATGGCGTACAGTGTGTGTGTGAGAGGGTGGGGAGTTGGTTGGGGTACAGTGTCTGTGAGAGTTTGGGGAGTTGGATGGGGTACAGTGTGTGTGTGTGAGGGTGGGGTCTTGGATGGCGTACAGTGTGTGTGTGAGAAGGTGGGGAGTTGGATGGGGTACCGTGTGTGTGTGTGTGGGTGGGATGTTGGATGGGGTACAGTGTGTGTATGAGAGGTTGGGGATTTGGATGGGGTACCGTGTGTGTGTGTGTGGGTGGGGTGTTGGGTGGTGTACAGTGTGTGTGTGAGAGGGTGGGTGTTTGATGGGGTACAGTGAGTGTGTGTGTGAGGGTGGGGTGTTGGATGGGGGACAGTGTGTGTGTGAGAGGGTGGGAGTTTGATGGGTACAGTGAGTGTGTGTGTGAGGGTGTGGTGTTGGATGGGATAAAGTGTGCATGTGAGAGGGTGGGAAGCTGGTGGGGTACAGTGTGTGTGTGCGTGTGTGAGGGTGTGGTATTGGATGGGGTACAGGGAGTGTGTGTGTGAGGGTGGGGTGTTGGATGGGGTACAGTCTGTGTGTGAGAGGGTGGGGATTTGGATGGGGTACAGTGTGTGTGTGAGAAGGTGGGGAGTTGGATGGGGTACAGTGTGTGTGTGTGAGGGTGGGGAGTTGGATGGGGTACAGTGAGTGTGTGTCTGAGGATGGGGTGTTGGATGGGGTCCAGTGTGTGTGTGAGAGGGTGGGGAGTTGGATGGGGTACAGTGAGTGTGTGAGAGGGTGGGGAGTTGGATGGGGTACAGTGTATGTGTGTGTGAGGGTGATGTGTTGGAAGGGGAACAGAGTGCGTGCGAGAGTGTGTGTATTTGATTGGGTACAGTGTGTGTTTGTGAGGGTGGAGGGTTGGATGGGGTGCAGTTTGTGTGTGAGAGGGTGGGGAGTTGGATGGGGTACAGTGTGTGTGTGAGAGGGTGGGGAGTTGGATGGGGAGCAGTGTGTGTGTGTGTGAGAGGGTGGTGATTTGGATGGGGTACAGTGTCTGTGAGAGTTTGGGGAGTTGGATGGGGTACATTGTGTGTGTGAGAGGGTGGGGAGTTGGATGGGGTACCGTGTGTGTGTGTGTGGGTGGGGTGTTTGATGGGGTACCGTGAGTGTGTGTGTGGGTGGGGTGTTTGATGGGGTACAGGGAGTGTGTGTGTGAGGGTGGGGTGTTGGATGAGGTACAGGGAGTGTGTGTGTGAGGGTGGGGTGTTGGATGGGGTACAGTCTGTGTGTGAGAGGGTGGGGATTTGGATGGGGTACAGTGTTTGTGTGAGAAGGTGGGGAGTTGGATGGGGTACAGTGTGTGTGGGTGAGGGTGGGGAGTTGGATGGGGTACCGTGTGTGTGTGTGAGGGTGGGGTGTTGGATGGCGTACAGTGTGTGTGTGAGAGGGTGGGTGTTTGATGGGGTACAGTGAGTGTGTGTCTGAGGATGGGGTGTTGGATGGGGTCCAGTGTGTGTGTGAGAGGGTGGGGAGTTGGATGGGGTACAGTGTGTGTGTGAGAGGGTGGGGTTTTGGATGGGGTCCAGTGTGTGTGTGAGAGGGTGGGGAGTTGGATGGGGTACAGTGAGTGTGTGAGAGGGTGGGGAGTTGCATGGGGTACAGTCTGTGTGTGTGAGGGTGTGGAGTTGGGTGGGGTACAGTGTGTGTGTGAGAGGGTGGGGAGTTGCATGGGGTACATTGAGTGAGTGTCTGAGGATGGGGTGTTGTATGGGGTCCAGTGTGTGTGTGAGAGGGTGGAGAGTTGGATGGGGTACGGTGTGTGTGTGTGAGGGTGGGGAGTTGGATGAGGTACAGTGAGTGTGTGAGAGGGTGGGGAGTTGCATGGGGTACAGTCTGTGTGTGTGAGGGTGTGGAGTTGGGTGGGGTACAGTGTGTGTGTGAGAGGGTGGGGAGTTGGATGGGGTACATTGCGTGTGTGAGAGGGTGGGGAGTTGGATGGGGTACAGTGTATGTGTGTGTGAGGGTGATGTGTTGGATGGGGTACAGATTGCGTGCGAGATGGTGGGTGTTGGATGAGGTACAGTGAGAGTGTGGGTGAGGCTGGGGAGTTGGATAGGGAACAGAGTGTGTGTGAGAGGTTGGGGAGTTGGTTAGGGTAAAGTGTGTGTGTGAGAGGGTGGGTGTTTGATGGGGTACAGTGAGTGTGTGTGTGAGTGTGGGGTGTTGGATGGGGTACTGTGTGTGTGGGTGAGGGTGGAGAGTTAGATGGGGTAAAGTGTGTGTGTGCGTGTGTGTGAGGTTGTGGTCTTGAATGGGGTACAGTGTGTGTGTGAGGTTGGTGTGTGTTTGTGACGGTGGTGAGTAGGGTGGGGTACAGTGTGTGTGTGAGAGGGTGGGGAGTTGGATGGGGTACAGTGTATGTGTGTGTGAGGGTGATGTGTTGGATGGGGTAGAGAGTGCGTGCGAGAGGGTGTGTGTTTGATTGGGTACAGTGTGTGTGTGTGAGGGTGGGGGGTTGGATGGGGAGCAGTGTCTGTGTGAGAGGGTGGGTGTTTGATGGGGTACAGTGTGTGTGTGTGTGAGAGGGTGGTGATTTGGATGGGGTACAGTGTCTGTGAGAGTTTGGGGAGTTGGATGGGGTACAGTGTGTGTGTGTGAGGGTGGGGTGTTTGATGGGGTACATTGAGTGTGTGTGTGAGGGTGGAGTGTTGGATGGGGTACAGTCTGTGTTTGAGATGGTGGGGTGTTGGATGAGGTACATTGAGTGTGTGTGTGAGGGTGGAGTGTTGGATGGGGTACAGTCTGTGTTTGAGATGGTGGGGTGTTGGATGGGGTACAGTCTGAGTGTGAGAGGGATGGGAGTTGGATGGGGTACAGTGTGTGTGTGAGAAGGTGGGGAGTTGGATGGGGTCCAGTGTGTGTGTGTGAGGGTGGGGCGTTGGATGGGGTACAGTGTGTGTGTGTGAGGGTGGGGATTTGCATGGCGTACAGTGTGTGTGTGAGACGGTGGGGAGTTGGATGGGGAGCAGTGTCTGTGTGAGAGGGTGGGTGTTTGATGGGGTACAGTGTGTGTGTGTGAGAGGGTGGTGATTTGGATGGGGTACAGTGTCTGTGAGAGTTTGGGGAGTTGAATGGGGTACAGTGTGTGTTTGTGAGGGTGGGGTCTTGGATGGCGTACAGTGTGTGTGTGAGAAGGTGGGGAGTTGGATGGGGTACATTGTGTGTGTGAGTGGGTGGGGAGTTGGATGGGGTACCGTGTGTGTGTGAGAGGGTGGGAGTTTGATGGGTACAGTGAGTGTGTGTGTGAGGGTGTGGTGTTGGATGGGGTACAGTGTGTGTGTGAGAAGGTGGGTGTTTGATGGGGTACAGTGAGTGTGTGTGTGAGGGTGGGGTGTTGGATGGGGTACAGTGTGTGTGTGAGAAGGTGGGTGTTTGATGGGGTACAGTGTGTGTGTGGGTGAGGGTGGAGAGTTGGATAGGGATCAGAGTGTGTGTGAGAGTGTGGTGAGTAGGATGGGGTCCAGTGTGTGTGTGTGAGGGTGGGGCGTTGGATGGGGTACAGAGTGTGTGTGTGAGGGTGGGGAGTTGCATGGCGTACAGTGTGTGTGTGAGAGGGTGGGGAGTTGGATGGGGAGCAGTGTCTGTGTGAGAGGGTGGGTGTTTGATGGGGTACAGTGTGTGTGTGTGAGAGGGTGGTGATTTGGATGGGGTACAGTGTCTGTGAGAGTTTGGGGAGTTGGATGGGGTACAGTGTGTGTGTGAGAGGGTGGGGAGTTGGATGGGGTACCGTGTGTGTGTGTGTGGGTGGGGTGTTGGATGGGGTACAGTGTGTGTGTGAGAGGGTGGGTGTTTGATGGGGTACAGTGAGTGTGTGTGTGAGGGTGGGGGGTTGGATGGGGTACAGTCTGTGTGTGAGAGGGTGGGGATTTGGATGGGGTACAGTGTGTGTGTGAGAAGGTGGGGAGTTGGATGGTGTACAGGGAGTGTGTGTGTGAGGGTGGGGTGTTGGATGGGGTACAGTCTGTGTGTGAGAGGGTGGGGATTTGGATGGGGTACAGTGTGTGTGTGAGAAGGTGGGGAGTTGGATGGGGTACAGTGTGTGTGGGTGAGGGTGGGGAGTTGGATGGGGTACAGTGTGTGTGTGTGTGAGGGTGGGGAGTTGGATTGTGTACAATGTGTGTGTGAGAGGGTGGGTGTTTGATGGGTACAGTGAGTGTGTGTGTGAGGGTGTGGTGTTTGATGGGATAAAGTGTGCATGTGAGAGGGTGGGGAGTTGGTGGGGTACAGTGTGTGTGTGCGTGTGTGAGAGTTTGTGGTATTGGATGGGGTCCAGTGTGTGTGTGTGAGGGTGGGGCGTTGGATGGGGTACAGTGTGTGTGTGTGAGGGTGGGGATTTGCATGGCGTACAGTGTGTGTGTGAGACGGTGGGGAGTTGGATGGGGAGCAGTGTCTGTGTGAGAGGGTGGGTGTTTGATGGGGTACAGTGTGTGTGTGTGAGAGGGTGGTGATTTGGATGGGGTACAGTGTCTGTGAGAGTTTGGGGAGTTGAATGGGGTACAGTGTGTGTTTGTGAGGGTGGGGTCTTGGATGGCGTACAGTGTGTGTGTGAGAAGGTGGGGAGTTGGATGGGGTACATTGTGTGTGTGAGTGGGTGGGGAGTTGGATGGGGTACCGTGTGTGTGTGAGAGGGTGGGAGTTTGATGGGTACAGTGAGTGTGTGTGTGAGGGTGTGGTGTTGGATGGGGTACAGTGTGTGTGTGAGAAGGTGGGTGTTTGATGGGGTACAGTGAGTGTGTGTGTGAGGGTGGGGTGTTGGATGGGGTACAGTGTGTGTGTGAGAAGGTGGGTGTTTGATGGGGTACAGTGTGTGTGTGGGTGAGGGTGGAGAGTTGGATAGTGATCAGAGTGTGTGTGAGAGTGTGGTGAGTAGGATGGGGTCCAGTGTGTGTGTGTGAGGGTGGGGCGTTGGATGGGGTACAGTGTGTGTGTGTGAGGGTGGGGAGTTGCATGGCGTACAGTGTGTGTGTGAGAGGGTGGGGAGTTGGATGGGGAGCAGTGTCTGTGTGAGAGGGTGGGTGTTTGATGGGGTACAGTGTGTGTGTGTGAGAGGGTGGTGATTTGGATGGGGTACAGTGTCTGTGAGAGTTTGGGGAGTTGGATGGGGTACAGTGTGTGTGTGAGAGGGTGGGGAGTTGGATGGGGTACCGTGTGTGTGTGTGTGGGTGGGGTGTTGGATGGGGTACAGTGTGTGTGTGAGAGGGTGGGTGTTTGATGGGGTACAGTGAGTGTGTGTGTGAGGGTGGGGGGTTGGATGGAGTACAGTCTGTGTGTGAGAGGGTGGGGATTTGGATGGGGTACAGTGTGTGTGTGAGAAGGTGGGGAGTTGGATGGTGTACAGGGAGTGTGTGTGTGAGGGTGGGGTGTTGGATGGGGTACAGTCTGTGTGTGAGAGGGTGGGGATTTGGATGGGGTACAGTGTGTGTGTGAGAAGGTGGGGAGTTGGATGGGGTACAGTGTGTGTGGGTGAGGGTGGGGAGTTGGATGGGGTACAGTGTGTGTGTGTGTGTGGGTGGGGAGTTGGATTGTGTACAATGTGTGTGTGAGAGGGTGGGTGTTTGATGGGTACAGTGAGTGTGTGTGTGAGGGTGTGGTGTTTGATGGGATAAAGTGTGCATGTGAGAGGGTGGGGAGTTGGTGGGGTACTGTGTGTGTGTGCGTGTGTGAGAGTTTGTGGTATTGGATGGGGTACAGGGAGTGTGTGTGTGAGGGTGGGGTGTTGGATGGGGTACAGACTTTGTGTGAGAGGGTGGGGATTTGGATGGGGTACAGTGAGTGTGTATGTGAGGGTGGGGTGTTGGATGGGGTACGGTGTGTGTGTGAGAGGGTGGGGTGTTGGATGTGGTACATTGAGTGTGTGTGTGAGGGTGGGGTGTTGGATGGGGTACAGTCTGTGTTTGAGAGGGTTGGGTGTTGGATGGGGTACAGTCTGAGTGTGAGAGGGATGGGAGTTGGATGGGTTACAGTGTGTGTGTGAGAAGGTGTGGAGTTGGATGGGGTTCAGTGTGTGTGTGTGAGGGTGGGGAGTTGGATGGCGTACAGTGTGTGTGTGAGAGGGTGGGGAGTTTGATGGCGTACAGTGTATGTGTGAGAGGGTGGGTGTTTGATGGGGTACATTGATTGTGTGTGTGAGGGTGGGGTGTTGGATGGGGTACAGTCTGTGTTTGAGAGGGTGGGGTGTTGGATGGGGTACAGTCTGAGTGTGAGAGGGATGGGAGTTGGATGCGGTACAGTGTGTGTGTGAGAAGGTGGGGAGTTGGATGGGGTCCAGTGTGTGTGTGTGAGGGTGGGGAGTTGGATGGGGTACAGTGTGTGTGTGTGAGGGTGGGGAGTTGGATGGCGTACAGTGTGTGTGTGAGAGGGTGGGGAGTTGGTTGGGGTACAGTGTCTGTGAGAGTTTGGGGAGTTGGATGGGGTACAGTGTGTGTGTGTGAGGGTGGGGTCTTGGATGGCGTACAGTGTGTGTGTGAGAAGGTGGGGAGTTGGATGGGGTACCGTGTGTGTGTGTGTGGGTGGGATGTTGGATGGGGTACAGTGTGTGTATGAGAGGTTGGGGATTTGGATGGGATACCGTGTGTGTGTGTGTGGGTGGGGTGTTGGGTGGTGTACAGTGTGTGTGTGAGAGGGTGGGTGTTTGATGGGGTACAGTGAGTGTGTGTGTGAGGGTGGGGTGTTGGATGGGGGACAGTGTGTGTGTGAGAGGGTGGGAGTTTGATGGGTACAGTGAGTGTGTGTGTGAGGGTGTGGTGTTGGATGGGATAAAGTGTGCATGTGAGAGGGTGGGAAGCTGGTGGGGTACAGTGTGTGTGTGCGTGTGTGAGGGTGTGGTATTGGATGGGGTACAGGGAGTGTGTGTGTGAGGGTGGGGTGTTGGATGGGGTACAGTCTGTGTGTGAGAGGGTGGGGATTTGGATGGGGTACAGTGTGTGTGTGAGAAGGTGGGGAGTTGGATGGGGTACAGTGTGTGTGTGTGAGGGTGGGGAGTTGGATGGGGTACAGTGAGTGTGTGTCTGAGGATGGGGTGTTGGATGGGGTCCAGTGTGTGTGTGAGAGGGTGGGGAGTTGGATGGGGTACAGTGAGTGTGTGAGAGGGTGGGGAGTTGGATGGGGTACAGTGTATGTGTGTGTGAGGGTGATGTGTTGGAAGGGGAACAGAGTGCGTGCGAGAGTGTGTGTATTTGATTGGGTACAGTGTGTGTTTGTGAGGGTGGAGGGTTGGATGGGGTGCAGTTTGTGTGTGAGAGGGTGGGGAGTTGGATGGGGTACAGTGTGTGTGTGAGAGGGTGGGGAGTTGGATGGGGAGCAGTGTGTGTGTGTGTGAGAGGGTGGTGATTTGGATGGGGTACAGTGTCTGTGAGAGTTTGGGGAGTTGGATGGGGTACATTGTGTGTGTGAGAGGGTGGGGAGTTGGATGGGGTACCGTGTGTGTGTGTGTGGGTGGGGTGTTTGATGGGGTACCGTGAGTGTGTGTGTGGGTGGGGTGTTTGATGGGGTACAGGGAGTGTGTGTGTGAGGGTGGGGTGTTGGATGAGGTACAGGGAGTGTGTGTGTGAGGGTGGGGTGTTGGATGGGGTACAGTCTGTGTGTGAGAGGGTGGGGATTTGGATGGGGTACAGTGTTTGTGTGAGAAGGTGGGGAGTTGGATGGGGTACAGTGTGTGTGGGTGAGGGTGGGGAGTTGGATGGGGTACCGTGTGTGTGTGTGAGGGTGGGGTGTTGGATGGCGTACAGTGTGTGTGTGAGAGGGTGGGTGTTTGATGGGGTACAGTGAGTGTGTGTCTGAGGATGGGGTGTTGGATGGGGTCCAGTGTGTGTGTGAGAGGGTGGGGAGTTGGATGGGGTACAGTGTGTGTGTGAGAGGGTGGGGTTTTGGATGGGGTCCAGTGTGTGTGTGAGAGGGTGGGGAGTTGGATGGGGTACAGTGAGTGTGTGAGAGGGTGGGGAGTTGCATGGGGTACAGTCTGTGTGTGTGAGGGTGTGGAGTTGGGTGGGGTACAGTGTGTGTGTGAGAGGGTGGGGAGTTGCATGGGGTACATTGAGTGAGTGTCTGAGGATGGGGTGTTGTATGGGGTCCAGTGTGTGTGTGAGAGGGTGGAGAGTTGGATGGGGTACGGTGTGTGTGTGTGAGGGTGGGGAGTTGGATGAGGTACAGTGAGTGTGTGAGAGGGTGGGGAGTTGCATGGGGTACAGTCTGTGTGTGTGAGGGTGTGGAGTTGGGTGGGGTACAGTGTGTGTGTGAGAGGGTGGGGAGTTGGATGGGGTACATTGCGTGTGTGAGAGGGTGGGGAGTTGGATGGGGTACAGTGTATGTGTGTGTGAGGGTGATGTGTTGGATGGGGTACAGATTGCGTGCGAGATGGTGGGTGTTGGATGAGGTACAGTGAGAGTGTGGGTGAGGCTGGGGAGTTGGATAGGGAACAGAGTGTGTGTGAGAGGTTGGGGAGTTGGTTAGGGTAAAGTGTGTGTGTGAGAGGGTGGGTGTTTGATGGGGTACAGTGAGTGTGTGTGTGAGTGTGGGGTGTTGGATGGGGTACTGTGTGTGTGGGTGAGGGTGGAGAGTTAGATGGGGTAAAGTGTGTGTGTGCGTGTGTGTGAGGTTGTGGTCTTGAATGGGGTACAGTGTGTGTGTGAGGTTGGTGTGTGTTTGTGACGGTGGTGAGTAGGGTGGGGTACAGTGTGTGTGTGAGAGGGTGGGGAGTTGGATGGGGTACAGTGTATGTGTGTGTGAGGGTGATGTGTTGGATGGGGTAGAGAGTGCGTGCGAGAGGGTGTGTGTTTGATTGGGTACAGTGTGTGTGTGTGAGGGTGGGGGGTTGGATGGGGAGCAGTGTCTGTGTGAGAGGGTGGGTGTTTGATGGGGTACAGTGTGTGTGTGTGTGAGAGGGTGGTGATTTGGATGGGGTACAGTGTCTGTGAGAGTTTGGGGAGTTGGATGGGGTACAGTGTGTGTGTGTGAGGGTGGGGTGTTTGATGGGGTACATTGAGTGTGTGTGTGAGGGTGGAGTGTTGGATGGGGTACAGTCTGTGTTTGAGATGGTGGGGTGTTGGATGAGGTACATTGAGTGTGTGTGTGAGGGTGGAGTGTTGGATGGGGTACAGTCTGTGTTTGAGATGGTGGGGTGTTGGATGGGGTACAGTCTGAGTGTGAGAGGGATGGGAGTTGGATGGGGTACAGTGTGTGTGTGAGAAGGTGGGGAGTTGGATGGGGTCCAGTGTGTGTGTGTGAGGGTGGGGCGTTGGATGGGGTACAGTGTGTGTGTGTGAGGGTGGGGATTTGCATGGCGTACAGTGTGTGTGTGAGACGGTGGGGAGTTGGATGGGGAGCAGTGTCTGTGTGAGAGGGTGGGTGTTTGATGGGGTACAGTGTGTGTGTGTGAGAGGGTGGTGATTTGGATGGGGTACAGTGTCTGTGAGAGTTTGGGGAGTTGAATGGGGTACAGTGTGTGTTTGTGAGGGTGGGGTCTTGGATGGCGTACAGTGTGTGTGTGAGAAGGTGGGGAGTTGGATGGGGTACATTGTGTGTGTGAGTGGGTGGGGAGTTGGATGGGGTACCGTGTGTGTGTGAGAGGGTGGGAGTTTGATGGGTACAGTGAGTGTGTGTGTGAGGGTGTGGTGTTGGATGGGGTACAGTGTGTGTGTGAGAAGGTGGGTGTTTGATGGGGTACAGTGAGTGTGTGTGTGAGGGTGGGGTGTTGGATGGGGTACAGTGTGTGTGTGAGAAGGTGGGTGTTTGATGGGGTACAGTGTGTGTGTGGGTGAGGGTGGAGAGTTGGATAGGGATCAGAGTGTGTGTGAGAGTGTGGTGAGTAGGATGGGGTCCAGTGTGTGTGTGTGAGGGTGGGGCGTTGGATGGGGTACAGAGTGTGTGTGTGAGGGTGGGGAGTTGCATGGCGTACAGTGTGTGTGTGAGAGGGTGGGGAGTTGGATGGGGAGCAGTGTCTGTGTGAGAGGGTGGGTGTTTGATGGGGTACAGTGTGTGTGTGTGAGAGGGTGGTGATTTGGATGGGGTACAGTGTCTGTGAGAGTTTGGGGAGTTGGATGGGGTACAGTGTGTGTGTGAGAGGGTGGGGAGTTGGATGGGGTACCGTGTGTGTGTGTGTGGGTGGGGTGTTGGATGGGGTACAGTGTGTGTGTGAGAGGGTGGGTGTTTGATGGGGTACAGTGAGTGTGTGTGTGAGGGTGGGGGGTTGGATGGGGTACAGTCTGTGTGTGAGAGGGTGGGGATTTGGATGGGGTACAGTGTGTGTGTGAGAAGGTGGGGAGTTGGATGGTGTACAGGGAGTGTGTGTGTGAGGGTGGGGTGTTGGATGGGGTACAGTCTGTGTGTGAGAGGGTGGGGATTTGGATGGGGTACAGTGTGTGTGTGAGAAGGTGGGGAGTTGGATGGGGTACAGTGTGTGTGGGTGAGGGTGGGGAGTTGGATGGGGTACAGTGTGTGTGTGTGTGAGGGTGGGGAGTTGGATTGTGTACAATGTGTGTGTGAGAGGGTGGGTGTTTGATGGGTACAGTGAGTGTGTGTGTGAGGGTGTGGTGTTTGATGGGATAAAGTGTGCATGTGAGAGGGTGGGGAGTTGGTGGGGTACAGTGTGTGTGTGCGTGTGTGAGAGTTTGTGGTATTGGATGGGGTACAGTGTGTGTGTGTGAGGTTAGGTGTGTTGGATGGGGTACAGGGAGTGTGTGTGTGAGGGTGGGGTGTTGGATGGGGTACAGACTTTGTGTGAGAGGGTGGGGATTTGGATGGGGTACAGTGAGTGTGTATGTGAGGGTGGGGTGTTGGATGGGGTACGGTGTGTGTGTGAGAGGGTGGGTGTTGGATGTGGTACATTGAGTGTGTGTGTGAGGGTGGGGTGTTGGATGGGGTACAGTCTGTGTTTGAGAGGGTTGGGTGTTGGATGGGGTACAGTCTGAGTGTGAGAGGGATGGGAGTTGGATGGGTTACAGTGTGTGTGTGAGAAGGTGTGGAGTTGGATGGGGTTCAGTGTGTGTGTGTGAGGGTGGGGAGTTGGATGGCGTACAGTGTGTGTGTGAGAGGGTGGGGAGTTTGATGGCGTACAGTGTATGTGTGAGAGGGTGGGTGTTTGATGGGGTACATTGATTGTGTGTGTGAGGGTGGGGTGTTGGATGGGGTACAGTCTGTGTTTGAGAGGGTGGGGTGTTGGATGGGGTACAGTCTGAGTGTGAGAGGGATGGGAGTTGGATGCGGTACAGTGTGTGTGTGAGAAGGTGGGGAGTTGGATGGGGTCCAGTGTGTGTGTGTGAGGGTGGGGAGTTGGATGGGGTACAGTGTGTGTGTGTGAGGGTGGGGAGTTGGATGGCGTACAGTGTGTGTGTGAGAGGGTGGGGAGTTGGTTGGGGTACAGTGTCTGTGAGAGTTTGGGGAGTTGGATGGGGTACAGTGTGTGTGTGTGAGGGTGGGGTCTTGGATGGCGTACAGTGTGTGTGTGAGAAGGTGGGGAGTTGGATGGGGTACCGTGTGTGTGTGTGTGGGTGGGATGTTGGATGGGGTACAGTGTGTGTGTGAGAGGTTGGGGAGTTGGATGGGGTACCGTGTGTGTGTGTGTGGGTGGGGTGTTGGATGGGGTACAGTGTGTGTGTGAGAGGGTGGGTGTTTGATGGGGTACAGTGAGTGTGTGTGTGAGGGTGGGGTGTTGGATGGGGGACAGTGTGTGTGTGAGAGGGTGGGAGTTTGATGGGTACAGTGAGTGTGTGTGTGAGGGTGTGGTGTTGGATGGGATAAAGTGTGCATGTGAGAGGGTGGGAAGCTGGTGGGGTACAGTGTGTGTGTGCGTGTGTGAGGGTGTGGTATTGGATGGGGTACAGGGAGTGTGTGTGTGAGGGTGGGGTGTTGGATGGGGTACAGTCTGTGTGTGAGAGGGTGGGGATTTGGATGGGGTACAGTGTGTGTGTGAGAAGGTGGGGAGTTGGATGGGGTACAGTGTGTGTGTGTGAGGGTGGGGAGTTGGATGGGGTACAGTGAGTGTGTGTCTGAGGATGGGGTGTTGGATGGGGTCCAGTGTGTGTGTGAGAGGGTGGGGAGTTGGATGGGGTACAGTGAGTGTGTGAGAGGGTGGGGAGTTGGATGGGGTACAGTGTATGTGTGTGTGAGGGTGATGTGTTGGAAGGGGAACAGAGTGCGTGCGAGAGTGTGTGTATTTGATTGGGTACAGTGTGTGTTTGTGAGGGTGGAGGGTTGGATGGGGTGCAGTTTGTGTGTGAGAGGGTGGGGAGTTGGATGGGGTACAGTGTGTGTGTGAGAGGGTGGGGAGTTGGATGGGGAGCAGTGTGTGTGTGTGTGAGAGGGTGGTGATTTGGATGGGGTACAGTGTCTGTGAGAGTTTGGGGAGTTGGATGGGGCACATTGTGTGTGTGAGAGGGTGGGGAGTTGGATGGGGTACCGTGTGTGTGTGTGTGGGTGGGGTGTTTGATGGGGTACCGTGAGTGTGTGTGTGGGTGGGGTGTTTGATGGGGTACAGGGAGTGTGTGTGTGAGGGTGGGGTGTTGGATGAGGTACAGGGAGTGTGTGTGTGAGGGTGGGGTGTTGGATGGGGTACAGTCTGTGTGTGAGAGGGTGGGGATTTGGATGGGGTACAGTGTTTGTGTGAGAAGGTGGGGAGTTGGATGGGGTACAGTGTGTGTGGGTGAGGGTGGGGAGTTGGATGGGGTACCGTGTGTGTGTGTGAGGGTGGGGTGTTGGATGGCGTACAGTGTGTGTGTGAGAGGGTGGGTGTTTGATGGGGTACAGTGAGTGTGTGTCTGAGGATGGGGTGTTGGATGGGGTCCAGTGTGTGTGTGAGAGGGTGGGGAGTTGGATGGGGTACAGTGTGTGTGTGAGAGGGTGGGGTTTTGGATGGGGTCCAGTGTGTGTGTGAGAGGGTGGGGAGTTGGATGGGGTACAGTGAGTGTGTGAGAGGGTGGGGAGTTGCATGGGGTACAGTCTGTGTGTGTGAGGGTGTGGAGTTGGGTGGGGTACAGTGTGTGTGTGAGAGGGTGGGGAGTTGCATGGGGTACATTGAGTGTGTGTCTGAGGATGGGGTGTTGGATGGGGTCCAGTGTGTGTGTGAGAGGGTGGGGAGTTGGATGGGGTACGGTGTGTGTGTGTGAGGGTGGGGAGTTGGATGAGGTACAGTGAGTGTGTGAGAGGGTGGGGAGTTGCATGGGGTACAGTCTGTGTGTGTGAGGGTGTGGAGTTGGGTGGGGTACAGTGTGTGTGTGAGAGGGTGGGGAGTTGGATGGGGTACATTGCGTGTGTGAGAGGGTGGGGAGTTGGATGGGGTACAGTGTATGTGTGTGTGAGGGTGATGTGTTGGATGGGGTACAGATTGCGTGCGAGATGGTGGGTGTTGGATGAGGTACAGTGAGAGTGTGGGTGAGGCTGGGGAGTTGGATAGGGAACAGAGTGTGTGTGAGAGGTTGGGGAGTTGGTTAGGGTAAAGTGTGTGTGTGAGAGGGTGGGTGTTTGATGGGGTACAGTGAGTGTGTGTGTGAGTGTGGGGTGTTGGATGGGGTACTGTGTGTGTGGGTGAGGGTGGAGAGTTAGATGGGGTAAAGTGTGTGTGTGCGTGTGTGTGAGGTTGTGGTCTTGAATGGGGTACAGTGTGTGTGTGAGGTTGGTGTGTGTTTGTGACGGTGGTGAGTAGGGTGGGGTACAGTGTGTGTGTGAGAGGGTGGGGAGTTGGATGGGGTACAGTGTATGTGTGTGTGAGGGTGATGTGTTGGATGGGGTAGAGAGTGCGTGCGAGAGGGTGTGTGTTTGATTGGGTACAGTGTGTGTGTGTGAGGGTGGGGGGTTGGATGGGGTGCAGTGTCTGTGTGAGAGGGTGGGTGTTTGATGGGGTACAGTGTGTGTGTGTGTGAGAGGGTGGTGATTTGGATGGGGTACAGTGTCTGTGAGAGTTTGGGGAGTTGGATGGGGTACAGTGTGTGTGTGTGAGGGTGGGGTGTTGGATGGGGTACAGTGTGTGTGTGAGAAGGTGGGGAGTTGGATGGGGTACATTGTGTGTGTGAGAGGCTGGGGAGTTGGATGGGGTACCGTGTGTGTGTGTGTGTGGGTGGGGTGTTGGATGGGGTACAGTGTGTGTGTGAGAAGGTGGGTGCTTGATGGGGTACAGTGAGTGTGTGTGTGAGGGTGGGGTGTTGGATGGGATACAGTGTGTGTGTGAGAGGGAGGGAGTTTGATGGGTACAGTGAGTGTGTGTGTGAGGCTGTGAGGGTGTGGTATTGGATGGGGTACAGTGTGTGTGTGTGAGGTTAGGTGTGTTGGATGGGGTACAGTGAGTGTGTGAGAGGGTGGGGAGTTGGATGGGGTACAGTGAGTGTGTGTCTGAGGATGGGGTGTTGGATGGGGTCCAGTGTGTGTGTGAGAGGGTGGGGAGTTGGATAGGGAACAGAGTGTGTGTGAGAGGTTGGGGAGTTGGATAGGGTAAAGTGTGTGTGTGAGAGGGTGGGGTGTTGGATGTGGTACATTGAGTGTGTGTGTGAGGGTGGGGTGTTGGATGGGGTACAGTCTGTGTTTGAGAGGGTTGGGTGTTGGATGGGGTACAGTCTGAGTGTGAGAGGGATGGGAGTTGGATGGGTTACAGTGTGTGTGTGAGAAGGTGTGGAGTTGGATGGGGTTCAGTGTGTGTGTGTGAGGGTGGGGAGTTGGATGGCGTACAGTGTGTGTGTGAGAGGGTGGGGAGTTTGATGGCGTACAGTGTATGTGTGAGAGGGTGGGTGTTTGATGGGGTACATTGATTGTGTGTGTGAGGGTGGGGTGTTGGATGGGGTACAGTCTGTGTTTGAGAGGGTGGGGTGTTGGATGGGGTACAGTCTGAGTGTGAGAGGGATGGGAGTTGGATGCGGTACAGTGTGTGTGTGAGAAGGTGGGGAGTTGGATGGGGTCCAGTGTGTGTGTGTGAGGGTGGGGAGTTGGATGGGGTACAGTGTGTGTGTGTGAGGGTGGGGAGTTGGATGGCGTACAGTGTGTGTGTGAGAGGGTGGGGAGTTGGTTGGGGTACAGTGTCTGTGAGAGTTTGGGGAGTTGGATGGGGTACAGTGTGTGTGTGTGAGGGTGGGGTCTTGGATGGCGTACAGTGTGTGTGTGAGAAGGTGGGGAGTTGGATGGGGTACCGTGTGTGTGTGTGTGGGTGGGATGTTGGATGGGGTACAGTGTGTGTGTGAGAGGTTGGGGAGTTGGATGGGGTACCGTGTGTGTGTGTGTGGGTGGGGTGTTGGATGGGGTACAGTGTGTGTGTGAGAGGGTGGGTGTTTGATGGGGTACAGTGAGTGTGTGTGTGAGGGTGGGGTGTTGGATGGGGGACAGTGTGTGTGTGAGAGGGTGGGAGTTTGATGGGTACAGTGAGTGTGTGTGTGAGGGTGTGGTGTTGGATGGGATAAAGTGTGCATGTGAGAGGGTGGGAAGCTGGTGGGGTACAGTGTGTGTGTGCGTGTGTGAGGGTGTGGTATTGGATGGGGTACAGGGAGTGTGTGTGTGAGGGTGGGGTGTTGGATGGAGTGCAGTCTGTGTGTGAGAGGGTGGGGATTTGGATGGGGTACAGTGTGTGTGTGAGATGGTGGGGAGTTGGATGGGGTACAGTGTGTGTGTGTGAGGGTGGGGAGTTGGATGGGGTACAGTGAGTGTGTGTCTGAGGATGGGGTGTTGGATGGGGTCCAGTGTGTGTGTGAGAGGGTGGGGAGTTGGATGGGGTACAGTGAGTGTGTGAGAGGGTGGGGAGTTGGATGGGGTACAGTGTATGTGTGTGTGAGGGTGATGTGTTGGAAGGGGAACAGAGTGCGTGCGAGAGTGTGTGTATTTGATTGGGTACAGTGTGTGTTTGTGAGGGTGGAGGGTTGGATGGGGTGCAGTTTGTGTGTGAGAGGGTGGGGAGTTGGATGGGGTACAGTGTGTGTGTGAGAGGGTGGGGAGTTGGATGGGGAGCAGTGTGTGTGTGTGTGAGAGGGTGGTGATTTGGATGGGGTACAGTGTCTGTGAGAGTTTGGGGAGTTGGATGGGGTACATTGTGTGTGTGAGAGGGTGGGGAGTTGGATGGGGTACCGTGTGTGTGTGTGTGGGTGGGGTGTTTGATGGGGTACCGTGAGTGTGTGTGTGGGTGGGGTGTTTGATGGGGTACAGGGAGTGTGTGTGTGAGGGTGGGGTGTTGGATGAGGTACAGGGAGTGTGTGTGTGAGGGTGGGGTGTTGGATGGGGTACAGTCTGTGTGTGAGAGGGTGGGGATTTGGATGGGGTACAGTGTTTGTGTGAGAAGGTGGGGAGTTGGATGGGGTACAGTGTGTGTGGGTGAGGGTGGGGAGTTGGATGGGGTACCGTGTGTGTGTGTGAGGGTGGGGTGTTGGATGGCGTACAGTGTGTGTGTGAGAGGGTGGGTGTTTGATGGGGTACAGTGAGTGTGTGTCTGAGGATGGGGTGTTGGATGGGGTCCAGTGTGTGTGTGAGAGGGTGGGGAGTTGGATGGGGTACAGTGTGTGTGTGAGAGGGTGGGGAGTTGGATGGGGTACAGTGAGTGTGTGAGAGGGTGGGGAGTTGCATGGGGTACAGTCTGTGTGTGTGAGGGTGTGGAGTTGGGTGGGGTACAGTGTGTGTGTGAGAGGGTGGGGAGTTGCATGGGGTACATTGAGTGTGTGTCTGAGGATGGGGTGTTGGATGGGGTCCAGTGTGTGTGTGAGAGGGTGGGGAGTTGGATGGGGTACGGTGTGTGTGTGTGAGGGTGGGGAGTTGGATGAGGTACAGTGAGTGTGTGAGAGGGTGGGGAGTTGCATGGGGTACAGTCTGTGTGTGTGAGGGTGTGGAGTTGGGTGGGGTACAGTGTGTGTGTGAGAGGGTGGGGAGTTGGATGGGGTACATTGCGTGTGTGAGAGGGTGGGGAGTTGGATGGGGTACAGTGTATGTGTGTGTGAGGGTGATGTGTTGGATGGGGTACAGATTGCGTGCGAGATGGTGGGTGTTGGATGAGGTACAGTGAGAGTGTGGGTGAGGCTGGGGAGTTGGATAGGGAACAGAGTGTGTGTGAGAGGTTGGGGAGTTGGTTAGGGTAAAGCGTGTGTGTGAGAGGGTGGGTGTTTGATGGGGTACAGTGAGTGTGTGTGTGAGTGTGGGGTGTTGGATGGGGTACTGTGTGTGTGGGTGAGGGTGGAGAGTTAGATGGGGTAAAGTGTGTGTGTGCGTGTGTGTGAGGTTGTGGTCTTGAATGGGGTACAGTGTGTGTGTGAGGTTGGTGTGTGTTTGTGACGGTGGTGAGTAGGGTGGGGTACAGTGTGTGTGTGAGAGGGTGGGGAGTTGGATGGGGTACAGTGTATGTGTGTGTGAGGGTGATGTGTTGGATGGGGTAGAGAGTGCGTGCGAGAGGGTGTGTGTTTGATTGGGTACAGTGTGTGTGTGTGAGGGTGGGGGGTTGGATGGGGAGCAGTGTCTGTGTGAGAGGGTGGGTGTTTGATGGGGTACAGTGTGTGTGTGTGTGAGAGGGTGGTGATTTGGATGGGGTACAGTGTCTGTGAGAGTTTGGGGAGTTGGATGGGGTACAGTGTGTGTGTGTGAGGGTGGGGTGTTGGATGGGGTACAGTGTGTGTGTGAGAAGGTGGGGAGTTGGATGGGGTACATTGTGTGTGTGAGAGGCTGGGGAGTTGGATGGAGTACCGTGTGTGTGTGTGTGTGGGTGGGGTGTTGGATGGGGTACAGTGTGTGTGTGAGAAGGTGGGTGCTTGATGGGGTACAGTGAGTGTGTGTGTGAGGGTGGGGTGTTGGATGGGATACAGTGTGTGTGTGAGAGGGAGGGAGTTTGATGGGTACAGTGAGTGTGTGTGTGAGGCTGTGAGGGTGTGGTATTGGATGGGGTACAGTGTGTGTGTGTGAGGTTAGGTGTGTTGGATGGGGTACAGTGAGTGTGTGAGAGGGTGGGGAGTTGGATGGGGTACAGTGAGTGTGTGTCTGAGGATGGGGTGTTGGATGGGGTCCAGTGTGTGTGTGAGAGGGTGGGGAGTTGGATAGGGAACAGAGTGTGTGTGAGAGGTTGGGGAGTTGGATAGGGTAAAGTGTGTGTGTGAGAGGGTGGGTGTTTGATGGGGTACTGTGAGTGTGTGTGTGAGTGTGGGGTGTTGGATGGGGTACTGTGTGTGTGGGTGAGGGTGGAGAGTTGGATGGGGTAAAGTGTGTGTGTGCGTGTGTGTGAGGTTGTGGTCTTGAATGGGGTACAGTGTGCGTGTGAGGTTGGTGTGTGTTTGTGACGGTGGTGAGTTGGGTGGGGTACAGTGTGTGTGTGAGAGGGTGGGGAGTTGAATGGGGTACAGTGTATGTGTGTGAGGGTGATGTGTTGGATGGGGTACAGAGTGCGTGCGAGAGGGTGTGTGTTTGATTGGGTACAGTGTGTGTGTGTGAGGGTGGGTGGTTGGATGGGGAGCAGTGTCTGTGTGAGAGGGTGGGTGTTTGATGGGGTACAGTGTGTGTGTGTGTGAGAGGGTGGTGATTTGGATGGGGTACAGTGTCTGTGAGAGTTTGGGGAGTTGGATGGGGTACAGTGTGTGTGTGTGAGGGTGGGGTGTTGGATGCGGTACAGTGTGTGTGTGAGAAGGTGGGGAGTTGGATGGGGTACCGTGTGTGTGTGTGTGTGGGTGGGGTGTTGGATGGGGTACAGTGTGTGTGTGAGAAGGTGGGTGTTTGATGGGGTACAGTGAGTGTGTGTGTGAGGGTGGGGTGTTGGATGGGGTACAGTGTGTGTGTGAGAGGGAGGGAGTTTGATGGGTACAGTGAGTGTGTGTGTGAGGGTGTGAGGGTGTGGTATTGGATGGGGTACAGTGTGTGTGTGTGAGGTTAGGTGTGTTGGATGGGGTACAGGGAGTGTGTGTGTGAGGGTGGGGATTTGGATGGGGTACAGTGTGTGTGTGGGAAGGTGGGGGGTTGGATGGGGAGCAGTGTCTGTGTGAGAGGGTGGGTGTTTGATGGGGTACAGTGTGTGTGTGTGTGAGAGGGTGGTGATTTGGATGGGGTACAGTGTCTGTGAGAGTTTGGGGAGTTGGATGGGGTACAGTGTGTGTGTGTGAGGGTGGGGTGTTGGATGGGGTACAGTGTGTGTGAGAAGGTGGGGAGTTGGATGGGGTACATTGTGTGTGTGAGAGGCTGGGGAGTTGGATGGGGTACAGTGAGTGTGTGAGTGAGGGTGGGGTGTTGGATGGGGTACAGTGTGTGTGTGAGAGGGAGGGAGTTTGATGGGTACAGTGTGTGTGTGAGGGTGTGAGGGTGTGGTATTGGATGGGGTACAGTGTGTGTGTGTGAGGTTAGGTGTGTTGGATGGGGTACAGGGCGTGTGTGTGTGAGGGCGTGGTGTTGGATGGGGTACAGTCTGTGTGTGAGACGGTGGGGATTTGGATGGGGTACAGTGTGTGTGTGGGAAGGTGGGGAGTTCGATGGGGCACAGTGTGTGTGGGTGAGGGTGGGGTGTTGGATGGGGTACAGTGTGTGTGTGTGTGTGAGGGTGGGGAGTTGGATGGCGTACAGTGTGTGTGTGAGAGGGTGGGGTGTTGGATGGGGAACAGTGTGTGTGTGAGAGGGTGGGTGTTTGATGGGGTACAGTGTGTGTGTGTCTGAGGATGGGGTGTTCGATGGGGTACAGTGTGTGTGGGTGAGGGTGGGGTGTTGGATGGGGTACAGTGTGTGTGTGTGTGTGAGGGTGGGGAGTTGGATGGCGTACAGTGTGTGTGTGAGAGGGTGGGGAGTTGGATGAGGTACAGTGAGTGTGTGAAAGGGTGGGGAGTTGGATGGGGTACAGTGAGTGTGTGAGAGGGTGGGGAGTTGGATGGGGTACAGTGAGTGTGTGTCTGAGGATGGGGTGTTGGATGGGGTCCAGTGTGTGTGTGAGAGGGTGGGGAGTTAGATGGGGTAGGTTGCGTGTGTGTGAGGGTGGGGAGTTGGATGGTGTACAGTCTGTGTGTGTGAGGGTGTGGAGTTGGGTGGGGTACAGTGTGTGTGTGTGAGGGTGTGGAGTTGGGTGGGGTACAGTGTGTGTGTGAGGGGGTGGGGAGTTGGATGGGGTACATTGCGTGTGTGAGAGGGTGGGGAGTTGGATGGGGTTCAGTCTATGTGTGTGTGAGTGTGGGGAGTTGGATGGGGAACAGTGTGTGTGTGAGAGCGTGGGGGTTTGATGGGGTACAGTGAGTGTGTGTGTGCGGGTGGGGTGTTGGATGGGGTACAGTGAGTGTGTGTGTGAGGGTGCAATGTTGGATGGGGTACAGTGTGTGTGTGAGAGGGTGGGGAGTTGGATGGGGTACAGTGTGTGTGTGAGAGGGTGGGGTGTTGGATGGGGTACAGTCTGTGTTTGAGAGGGTGGGGAGTTGGATGGGGTGCAGTGTGTGTGTGAGAGCGTGGGTGTTTGATGGGGTACAGTGAGTGTGTGTGTGAGGGTGGGTTATTGGATGGGGTACAGTGAGTGTGTGTGTGAGGGTAGGGTGTTGGATGGGGTACGGTGTGTGTGTGAGAGGGTGGGGAATTGGATGGGGTACAGTGTGTGTTTGTGAGGGTATGGAGTTGGATGGGGTACAGTGTGTGTGTGAGAGGATGGTGTGTTGAATGGGTTACAGTGTGTGTGTGAGGGTGTGGTGTTGGATGGGGTACAGTGTGTGTGTGAGAAGGTGGGGAGTTGGATAGGGTGCAGTGTGTGTGTGTGAGGGTGGGGAGTTGGATGGCGTACAGTGAGTGTGTGTATGAGGGTGGTGTGTTGGATGGGGTGCGGTGTGTGTGTGAGAGGGTGGGGAGTTGGATAGGGTACAGAGTGCGTGCGAGAAGGTGGGGAGTTGGTTGGGGTACAGTGTCTGTGTGAGAGGGTGGGTTTTTGATGGGGTACAGTGAGTGTGTGTGTGAGGGTGGGTTATTGGATGGGGTACAGTGAGTGTGTGTGTGAGGATGGGGTGTTGGATGGGGTACGTTGTGTGTGTGAGAGGGTGGGGAGTTGGATGGGGTACAGTGTGTGTGTGAGAAGGTGGGGAGTTGGATAGGGTCCAGAGTGCGTGCGAGAAGGTGGGGAGTTGGTTGGGGTACAGTGTCTGTGTGAGAGGGTGGGGGGTTGGATGGGGTGCAGTTTGTGTGTGAGAGGGTGGGGAGTTGGATGGGGTACAGTGTGTGTGTGAGAAGGTTGGGAGTTGGATGGGGTACAGTGATTGTGTGTGTGCGGGTGGGGTGTTGGATGGGGTACAGTGAGTGTGTGCGTGAGGGTGGGATGTTGGATGGGGTACAGTGTGTGTGTGAGAGGGTGGGGAGTTGGATGGGGCACAGTGAGTGTGTGGGTGAGGGTGGGGTGTTGGATGGGGTACAGTCTGAATTTGAGAGGGTGGGGAGTTGGACGGGGTACAGTGTATGTTTGTGATTGTGGGGTGTTGGCTGGGGTATAGTGTGTGTGTGAGAAGGTGGGGAGTTGGATGGGGTACCGTGTGCGTGTGCGAGGGTGGGGAGGAGGATGGGGTACAGTGAGTGTGTGTGTGAGGGTGCGCTGTTGGATGGGGTACATTGTGTGTGTGAGAGGGTGGGTGTTTGATGTGGTACAGTGAGTGTGTGTGTGAGGGTGGGGTGTTGGATGGTGGACTGTGTGTGTGTGGGTGAGGGTGGAGAGTTGGATGGGGTAAAGTGTGCATGTGAGAGGGTGGGGAGTTGGTGGGGTACAGTGTGTGTGTGCGTGTGTGTGTGTGTGAGGGTGTGGTCTTGGATGGGGTACAGTCTGTGTGTGAGAGGGTAGGGAGTTGGATGGGGTACGGGGAGTGTGTGTGTGAGGGAGGGGTTTTGGATGGGGTACAGTCTGTGTGTGAGAGGGTGGGGAGTTGGATGGGGTACAGTGTGTGTGTGAGAAGGTGGAGAGTTGGATGGGGTACAGTGTGTTTGTGTGAGGTTGGGTTTTTGGATGGGGTACAGAGAGTGTGTGTGTGAGGGCGGGGTGTTGGATGGTGTCCAGTGTGTGTGTGAGAGGGTGGGGTGTTGGATGGGGTACAGTGTGTGTGTGTGAGGGTGGGGGGTTGGGTGGGGTACAGTGTGTGTGTGAGAGTGTGGTTGTTTGATGGGGTACAGTGTTTGTGTGTGAGGTTGGGGTGTTGGATGGGGTACAGGGAGTGTTTGTCTGAGGGTGGGGTGTTGGATGGGGTACAGTCTGTGTGTGAGAGGGTGGGGATTTGGATGGGGTACAGTGTGTGTGTGAGAAGGCGGGGAGTTGGATGGGGAACAGTGTGTGTGTGAGAGGGTGGGGATTTGGATGGGGTACAGGGTGTGTGTGAGAGGGTGGGGATTTGAATGGGGTACAGTGTCTGTGAGAGGGTGGGGAGTTGGATGGAGCACAGTGTTTGTGTGGGTGAGGGTGGGGTCTTGGATGGGGTACCGTGTCTGTGAGAGGGTGCGAAGTTGGATGGGGTGCAGTCTGTGTTAGAGGATGGGGAGCCGGTTGGGGTACAGTGAGTGCTGAGAGGGTGGAGTTGGATGAGGTACAGTGTGTGTGTGTGTGAGGGTGGGGTGTTGGATCGGGTACAATGTGTGTGTGAGATGGTGGGGAGTTGGATGGGGTACAGTGTGTATGTGTGTGAGGGAGGGGTGTTGGATGAGGTACTGTGTGTGTGTGTGTGTGTGAGGGAGGGGTGTTGGATGGGGTACAGTGAGTGTGTGTGTGAGGGTGGTGTGTTGGATCGGGTACAGTGTGTGTGTGAGAGGGTGGGTGTTTGATGGGGTACAGTGAGTGTGTGTGTGAGGTTGGGGTGTTGGATGGGGTACAGTGAGTGTGTGTGTGAGGGAGGGGTGTTGGATGGGGAACAGTCTGTGTGTGTGAGGGTGGGGAGTTGGATGGGGTACAGTCTGTGTGTGTGTGTGAGGGAGGGGTGTTGGATGAGGTACAGTGTGTGTGTGTGTGTGTGCGTGTGTGTGTGAGGATGTGGTGGTGAACGGGGTACAGTGTGTGTATGTGAGGTTGGGGTGTTGGATGGGGTACAGTGAGTGTGTGTGTGAGGGTGGGGTGTTGGATTGGTTACAGTCTGTGTGTGAGAGGGTGGGGAGTTGGATGGGGTACAGTCTGTGTGTGTGAGGGTGAGGAGTTGGACGGGGTACAATGTGTGAGTGTGAGAGTGGGGAGTTGGATGGGGTACAGTGTGTGTGTGTGTGTGAGGGTGTGGTCTTGAATGGGGTACAGTGTGTGTGTGCGAGGTTGGGGTGATGGATGGGGTACAGAGTGTGTGTGTGAGGGTGGGGAGTTTGATGGCGTACAGTGTGTGTGTGAGAGGGTGGGTGTTTGATTTGGTACAGTGAGTGTGTGTGTGAGGGTGGGCTGTTGGATGGGGTACAGTGAGTGTGTGAGAGGGTGGGGAGTTGGATGGGGTACATTGAGTGTGTGTGTGAGGGTGGGGTGTTGGATGGGGTACATTGAGTGTGTGTGTGAGGGTGGGGTGTTGGATGGGGTACAGTCTGTGTTTGAGAGGGTGGGAAGTTGGATGGGGTACAGTGTGTGTGTGAGAGGTTGGGGAGTTGGATGGGGTACAGTGAGTGTGTGTGAGGGTGGGGAGATGGGTGTGGTACAGTGTGTGTGTGAGAGGATGGTGTGTTGGATGGGGTACAGTGTGTGTGTGAGAGGGTGGGGAGTTGGATGGGGTACAGTGTGTGTGTGAGAGGGTGGGGAGTTGGATGGGGAACAGTGAGTGTGTGTGAGGGTGGGGAGTTGAATGGGGTACAGTGTGTGTGTGAGAGGTTGGGGAGTTGGATGGGGTACAGTGAGTGTGTGTGAGGGTGGGGAGTTGGGTGTGGTACAGTGTGTGTGTGAGAGGCTGGTGTGTTGGATGGGGTACAGTGTGTGTGTGAGAGGGTGGGGAGTTGGATGGGAAACAGTGAGTGTGTGTGAGGGTGGGGAGTTGAATGGGGTACAGTGTCTGTGTGAGAGGATGGGGAGTTGGATGGGGTACAGTGAGTGTGTGTGAGGGTGGGGAGTTGGATGGGGTACAGTGTGTGTGTGTGAGTGTGGTTGTTTGATGGGGTACAGTGTTTGTGTGTGAGGTTGGGGTGTTGGATGGGGTACAGGGAGTGTTTGTCTGAGGGTGGGGTTTTGGATGGGGTACAGTCTGTGTGTGAGAGGGTGGGCATTTGGATGGGGTACAGTGTGTGTGTGAGAAGGTGGGGAGTTGGATGGGGAACAGTGTGTGTGTGAGAGGGTGGGGATTTGGATGGGGTACAGGGTGTGTGTGAGAGGGTGGGGATTTGAATGGGGTACAGTGTCTGTGAGAGGGTGGGGTGTTGGATGGGGCACAGTGTTTGTGTGGGTGAGGGTGGGGTCTTGGATGGGGTACCGTGTCTGTGAGAGGGTGCGAAGTTGGATGGGGTACAGTCTGTGTTAGAGGATGGGGAGCCGGATGGGGTACAGTGAGTGCTGAGAGGGTGGAGTTGGATGAGGTACAGTGTGTGTGTGTGTGAGGGTGGGGTGTTGGATCGGGTACAATGTGTGTGTGAGATGGTGGGGAGTTGGATGGGGTACAGTGTGTATGTGTGTGAGGTTGGGGTGTTGGATGGGGTACAGTGAGTGTGTGTGAGGGTGGGGAGTTGGATGGGGTACAGTCAGTGTGCGTGTGTGAGGGAGGGGTGTTGGATGAGGTACAGTGAGTGTGTGTGTGAGGGTGGGGTGTTTGATCGGGTACAGTGTGTGTGTGTGTGTGAGGGAGGGTTGTTGGATGAGGTACAGTGTGTGTGTGTGTGAGGGAGGGGTGTTGGATGGGGTACAGTGAGTGTGTGTGTGAGGGTGGGGTGTTGGATCGGGTACAGTGTGTGTGTGAGAGGGTGGGTGTTTGATGGGGTACAGTGAGTGTGTGTGTTTGGTTGGGGTTTTGGATGTGGTTCAGTGAGTGTGTGTGTGAGGGTGGGGTGTTGGATAGGGTACAGTCTGTGTGTGTGAGGGTGGGGAGTTGGATGGGGTACAATGTGTGAGTGTGAGAGTGGGGAATTTGATGGGTTACTGTGTGTGTTTGTGTGTGTGTGTGTGTGTGTGTGAGGGAGGGGTGTTGGATGAGGTACAGTGTGTGTGTGTGTGAGGGTGGGGTGTTGGATGGGGTACAGTATGTGTGTGTGAGGGTGGGGTGTTGGATGGGGTACAGTGTGTGTGTGAGAGGGTGGGGAGTTGGATGGGGTACGGTGTGTGTGTGAGAGGGTGGGGTGTTGGATGGGGTACATTGAGTGTGTGTGTGAGGTTGGGGTGTTGGATGGGGTACAGTGAGTGTGTGAGAGGGTCGCGAGTTGGATGGGGTACAGTGTGTGTGTTTGAGGGTGGGGAGTTGGATGGGGTACAGTGAGTGTGTGAGAGGGTGGGGAGTTGGATGGGGTACAGTGTGTGTGTGTGAGGGTGGGGAGTTGGGAGGGGTACAGTGTGTGTGTGAGAGGTTGGGGTGTTGGATGGGGTGCAGGGAGTGTGTGTGTGAGGGTGGGGTGTTGGATGGGGTACAGTCTGTGTGTGAGAGGGTGGGGATTTGGATGGGGTACAGTGTGTGTGTGAGAAGGTTGGGAGTTGGATGGGGAACAGTGTCTGTGTGAGAGGGTACGGAGTTGGATGGGGAGCAGTGTATGTGTGAGAGGGTGGGTGTTTGATGGGGTACCGTGTCTGTGAGAGGGTGGGGAGTTGGATGGGGCACAGTGTTTGTGTGGGTGAGGTTGGGGAATTGGATGGGGTACAGTGTCTGTGAGAGGGGGTGAAGATGGATGGGGTACAGTGAGTGTGTGTGTGAGATGGTCGGGAGTTGGATGGGGTACAGTGTGTGTGTGAGAGCGTGGGTGTTTGATGGGGTACAGTGAGTGTGTGTGTGAGGTTGGGGTGTTGGATGGGGTACAGTGAGTGTGTGTGTGAGGGTGGGGTACAGTGTGTGTGTGAGAGGGTGTGGAGTTGGATGGGGTACAGTGTGTGTGTGTGAGGTTGGGGTGTTGGATGGGGGACAGGGAGTATGTGTGTGAGGGTGGGGTGTTGGATGGGGTACAGTGTGTGTGTGTGAGGGTGGGGAGTTGGATGTGGTACAGAGTGTGTGTGTGAGCGTGGGGAGTTTGATGGCGTACAGTGTGTGTGTGAGAGGGTGGGTGTTTGATGGGGTACAGTGAGTGTGTGTGTGAGGGTGGGGTATTGGATGGGGTACAGTGTGTGTGTGCGAGGGTGGGGTGTTGGATGGGGTACAGTGTGTGTGTGTGAGGGTGGGGTGTTGGATGGGGTACAGTGTGTGTGTGCGAGGGTGGGGTGTTGGATGGGGTACAGTGTGTGTGTGTGAGGGTGGGGTGTTGGATGGGGTACAGAGTGTGTATGTGAGCGTGGGGAGTTGGATGGGGTACAGTGTGTGTGTGAGAGGGTGGGTGTTTGATGGGTTACAGTGAGTGTGTGTGTGAGGGTGGGGTATTGGATGGGGTACAGTGTGTGTGTGCGAGGGTGGGGTGTTGGATGGGGTACAGTGTGAGTTTGCGAGGGTGGGGTTTTGGATGGGGTACTGTGTGTGTGTGAGAGGGTGGGGAGTTGGATGGAGTGCAGTGTGTGTGTGTGAGGGTGGAGTTGGATGGAGTGCAGTGTGTGTGTGAGAGGGTGGCCACTTTGATGGGGTACAGTGTGTGTGTGAGAGGGTGGGGAGTTGGATGTGGTACATAGTGTGTGTGAGAGGGTGGGTGTTTGATGGGGTACAGTGTGTGTGTGAGGTTGGGGAGTTGGGTGGTGTACAGTGTGCGTGTGAGGTTGGGGAGTTGGGTGGTGTACAGTGTGTGTGTGTGAGTGTGGGGAGTTGGATGGGGTACAGTGTGTGTGTGAGAGGGTGGTTGTTTGATGGGGTACTGTGTCTGTGAGAGGGTGGGGAGTTGGATGGGGCACAGTGTTTGTGTGGGTGAGGTTGGGGAATTGGATGGGGTACAGTGTCTGTGAGAGGGGGTGAAGATGGATGGGGTACAGTCTGTGTGAGAGGATGGAGTTGGATGGGGTACAGTGAGTGTGTGTGTGAGATGGTCGGGAGTTGGATGGGGTACAGTGTGTGTGTGAGAGCGTGGGTGTTTGATGGGGTACAGTGAGTGTGTGTGTGAGGTTGGGGTGTTGGATGGGGTACAGTGAGTGTGTGTGTGAGGGTGGGGTGTTGGATGGGGTACAGTGTGTGTGTGAGAGGGTGTGGAGTTGGATGGGGTACAGTGTGTGTGTGTGAGGTTGGGGTGTTGGATGGGGGACAGTGTGTGTGTGCGAGGGTGGGGTGTTGGATGGGGTACAGTGTGTGTGTGTGAGGGTGGGTGTTTGATGGGGTACAGTGAGTGTGTGTGTGAGGGTGGGGTATTGGATGGGGTACAGTGTGTGTGTGCGAGGGTGGGGTGTTGGATGGGGTACAGTGTGTGTGTGTGAGGGTGGGGTGTTGGATGGGGTACAGTGTGTGTGTGCGAGGGTGGGGTGTTGGATGGGGTACAGTGTGTGTGTGTGAGGGTGGGGTGTTGGATGGGGTACAGAGTGTGTATGTGAGCGTGGGGAGTTTGATGGCGTACAGTGTGTGTGTGAGAGGGTGGGTGTTTGATGGGTTACAGTGAGTGTGTGTGTGAGGGTGGGGTATTGGATGGGGTACAGAGTGAGTTTGCGAGGGTGGGGTTTTGGATGGGGTACTGTGTGTGTGTGAGAGGGTGGGGAGTTGGAAGGAGTGCAGTTTGTGAGTGTGTGGGTGGAGTCGGATGGAGTGCAATGTGTGTGTGAGAGGGTGGGGAGTTGGATGGGGTGCAGAGTGTGTGTGTGGGGGTGGAGTTGGATGGGGTGCAGTGTGTGTGTGAGGGTGGGGAGTTGGAAGGGGTTCAATGTGTGTGTGAGAGGGTGGGGAGTTGGATGGGGTGCAGTGTGTGTGTGTGAGGGTGGAGTTGCATCGAGTGCAGTGTGTGTGTGTGTGTGAGGGTGGGGACTTGGATAAGGTTCAGTGTGTGTGTGTGAGGGTGGAGTTGGATCAAGTGCAGTGTGTGTGTGTGAGGGTGGGGAGTTGGATGGGGTGCAGTGTGTGTGTGTGAGGGTGGGGACTTGGATAAGGTGCAGTGTGTGTGTGTGAGGGTGGGGAGTTGGATGGAGTGCAGTGTGTGTGTGTGAGGGTGGGGAGTTGGATGGAATACAGAGTTGGTGTGAGGGTGGGGAGTTGAATGGAGTGCAGTGTGTGTGTGAGGGTGGAGTTGGATGGAGTGCAGTGTGTGTGTGTGAGGGTGGAGTTGGATGGAGTGCAGTGTGTGTGTGAGAGGGTGGCCACTTTGATGGGGTACAGTGTGTGTGTGAGAGGGTGGGGAGTTGGATGTGGTACATAGTGTGTGTGAGAGGGTGGGTGTTTGATGGGGTACAGTGTGTGTGTGAGGTTGGGGAGTTTGGGTGGTGTACAGTGTGCGTGTGAGGTTGGGGAGTTGGGTGGTGTACAGTGTGTGTGTGTGAGTGTGGGGAGTTGGATGGGGTACAGTGTGTGTGTGAGAGGGTGGGGATTTGGATGAGGTACAGTGTGTGTGTGAGAAGGTGGGGAGTTGGATGGGGAACAGTCTGTGTGTGAGAGGGTGGGGATTTGGATGAGGTACAGTGTGTGTGTGAGAAGGTGGGGAGTTGGATGGGGAACAGTCTGTGTGTGAGAGGGTGGGGATTTGGATGAGGTACAGTGTGTGTGTGAGAAGGTGGGGAGTTGGATGGGGTACAGAGTGTGTGTGTGAGGGTGGGGTGTTGGATGGAGTACAGAGTGTGTGTGAGAGGGTGAGGAGTTGGATGGGGTGCAGTGTGTGTGTGAGAGGATGGGGAGTTGGATAGGGTACAGAGTGTGTGTGAGAGGGTGGGGAGTTGGATGGAGTGCAGTGTGTGTGTGTGAGGGTGGGGAGTTGGATGGAGTGCAGTGTGTGTGTGAGGCTGGAGTTGGATGGAGTGCAGTGTGTGTGTGTGAGGGTGGAGTTGGATGGAGTGCAGTGTGTGTGTGTAAGGGTGGGTACTTGGATGGGGTACATTGTGTGTGTGAGGGTGGGGACTTGGATGGGATACGGTCTGTGTGACAGAGGGTGGGGAGTTTGATGGAGTGCATTGTGTGTGTGTGAGGCTCTGTACTTGGATGGGGTACAGTGTGTGTGTGAGGGTGGGGACTTGGATGGGATACGGTGTGTGTGTTAGAGGGTGGGGAGTTGGATGGGGTACAGTGTGCGTGAGAGGGTGAGGTGTTGGATGGGGTACATTGAGTGTGTGTGAGAGGGTGAGGAGTTGGATGGGGTACAGTGTGTGTGTGAGGCTGGAGTTGGATTAGGTACAGTGTGTGTGTGAGAGGATGGGGACTTGGATGGGGTGCAATGTATAAGAGAGGGTGGGGCGTTGGATGGGACACAGTCTGTGTGTCGTAGCATGGGCATTTGGAAGGGGTTCAGTGCGTGTGAGTGTGAGGATGGGGAGTTGAATGGAGTACAGTGTTGTGAGTGTGTCAGAGTGGAGTTGGGTGCGGTACAGTGTGTGTGAGAGAGGGTTGGGAGTTGGATGGGGTACAGTATATGTGTGTGTGAGTGTCAGGGTGCAGTTAGAATGGGTGCAATGTGTGTGTGAGAGCCTGGGGATTTGAATGGGATACGGTGTTTGTGTGGGAGAGAGGGGAGTTGGATGGGTTGCACTGTGTGAGTGTGAGGGTGAGGAGTTGGATGGGGTGCAATGTGTGAGTGTGAGGGTGGGGAGTTGGATGGGCCACACTGTGTCTGTGTGAGGGTAGGGAGTTGGATGATGTGCAGTGTGTGTGTCTGAGGGTGGGGAGTTGGATGGGGTACAGTATGTGTGTGTGTGAGGGTGTGGTGTTGGATGGGGTACAGTGTGTATCTGAGAGTGTGGGTGTTTGATGGGGCACAGTGAGTGTGTGTGTGAGGGTGGGGTGTTGGATGGGGTACAGTCTGTGTGTGAGAGGGTGGGGAGCTGGTGGGGTACAGTGTGTGTGTGCGTGTGTGTGTGAGGGTGTGGTGTTGGATGGGGTACAGTGTGTGTATGTGAGGTTGGGGTGTTGGATGGGGTACAGTCTGTGTGTGAGAGGGTGGGGAGTTGGATGGGGTACAGTCTGTGTGTGTGAGGGTGGGGAGTTGGATGGGGAACAATGTGTGAGTGTGAGAGTGGGGTGTTTGATGGGGTACAGTGTGTGTGTGAGAGGGTGGGTTTTTGATGGGGTACAGAGTGTGTTTGTGTGAGGGTTGGGTGTTGGATGGAGTACAGTGTTTGTTTGCGAGGGTGGTTGTTTGATGGGGTACAGTGTGTGTGTGTGAGGTTGGGGTGTTGGATGGGGTACAGTGTGTGTGTGTGAGGTTGGGGTGTTGGATGGGGTACAGTGTGTGTGTGAGGGTGGGGAGTTGGATGGGGTACAGTGTTTGTGTGAGATGATGGTGTGTTTGATGGGGTACAGTGTGTGTGTGTGAGGTTGGGGTGTTGGATGGGGTGCAGTGTGTGTGTGAGAGGATGGTGTGTTTGATGGGGTACAGTGTGTGTGTGAGAGGATGGTGTGTTTGATGGGGTACAGTGTGTGTGTGTGAGGTTGGGGTGTTGGATGGGGTGCAGTGTGTGTGTGAGAGGATGGTGTGTTTGATGGGGTACAGTGTGTGTGTGAGAGGATGGTGTGTTTGATGGGGTACAGTGTGTGTGTGTGAGGTTGGGGTGTTGGATGGGGTACAGTGTGTGTGTGAGAGGGTGGGGTGATGGATGAGGTACAGTGTGTGTGTGAGGGTGGGGTGTTGGATGGGGAACAGTCTGTGTGTGAGAGGGTGGGGATTTGGATGAGGTACAGTGTGTGTGTGAGAAGGTGGGGAGTTGGATGGGGTACAGTGTGTGTGTGAGAGGGTGGGTGTTTGATGGGGTACAGTGTGTGTGTGTGTGAGGGTGGGGTGTTGGATGGAGTACAGGGAGTGTGTGTGTGAGGGTGGGGTGTTGGATGGGGAACAGTGTGTGTGTGAGAGGGTGGGGATTTGGATGAGGTACAGTGTGTGTGTGAGAAGGTGGGGATTTGGATGGGGTACAGTGTGTGTGTGAGAGTGTGGGGAGTTGGATGGGGTGCAGTGTGTCTGTGAGAGGGTGGGTTTTTGATGGGGTACAGTGAGTGTGTGTGTGTGAGGGTGGGGAGTTGGATGGGGTACAGTCTGTATGTGAGAGGGTGGGGAGCTGGTGGGGTACAGTGTGTGTGTGCGTGTGTGTGTGAGGGTGTGGTGTTGGATGGGGTACACTGTGTGTGTGAGAGGGTGGTTGTTTGATGGGGTACAGTGTGTGTGTGTGAGGTTGGGGTGTTGGATGGGGTACACTGTGTGTGTGAGAGGGTGGTTGTTTGATGGGGTACAGAGTGTGTGTGAGAGGGTGGGGAGTTGGATGGGGTTCAAAGTGTGTGTGAGAGGGTGGGGAGTTGGATGTGGTGCAGTGTGTGTGTGAGAGGGTGGGTGTTGGATGGGGTACAGTGTTTGTGTGAGAGGGTGGGGAGTTGGATGGTGTACAGTGTGCGTGTGTGTGACGGTGGGGTGTTGGATGGGGTACAGTGTGTTTGTGAGAGGGTGGGTGTTGGATGGGGTACAGTGAGTGTGTGTGTGAGGGTGGGGTGTTGGATGGGGTACAGAGTGTGTGTGCGAGCATGGGGAGTTGGATGGGGTGCAGTGTGTGTGTGAGAGGGTGGGGAGTTGGTTGGGGTACAGAGTGTGTGTGAGAGGGTGGGGAGTTTGGATGGGGTACAGAGAGTCTGTGAGAGGGTGGGGTGTTGGCTGGGGTGCACTGTGTGTGCGAGAGTGTGGGGAGTTGGATGGGGTGCAAAGTGTGTGAGAGAGGGTGGGGAGTTGGTTGGGTTACATTGTGTGTGTGAGAGGGTGGGTGTTTGATGGGGTACAGTGAGTGTGTGTGTGAGGGTGGGGAAATGGTGGGGTACTGTGTGTGTGTGTGTGTGTGTGTGTGTGTGTGTGTGTGTGTGTGTGTGTGTGTGTGTGTGTGAGCGCGAGGATGGGGTGTTTGTTGGGGTACAGAGTGTGTGTGAGAGGGTGGGGAGTTGGTGGGGTACTGTGTGTGTGTGTTTGTGAGGGTGGGGAGTTGGATGGGGTACAGTGTGCCTATGTGAGGGTGGGGAGTTGGATGGCGTACAGTGTGTGTGTGAGAGGGTGGGGAGTTGGATGGGGAACAGTGCATGTGTGAGATGGTGGGTGTTTGATGGGGTACAGTGAGTGTGTGTGTGAGGGTGGGAAGTTCGATGGGGTACAGTGTGTGTGTGAGAGGGTGGGAAGTTCGATGGGGTACAGTGTGTGTGTGAGAGGGTGGGGTGTTGGATGAGGTACAGTGTGTGTTTGAGAGGGTGGGCTGTTGGATGGGGTGCAGTCTGTGTTTGAGAGGGTGGGGAGTTCGATGGGGTACAGTGTGTGTGTGAGAGGGTGGGGAGTTGGATGGGGTGCAGTGTGTGTGTGAGAGGGTGGGAAGTTCGATGGGGTACATTCTGTGTGTGAGAGGGTGGGGTGTTTGATGTGGTACAGTCTGTGTGTGTGAGGGTGGGGAGTTGGATGGGGTACAGTCTGTGTTTGAGAGGGTGGGGAGTTCGATGGGGTACAGTGTGTGTGTGAGAGGGTGGGGAGTTGGATGGGGTGCAGTGTGTGTGTGAGAGGATGGGGAGTTGGATGGAGGACAGTGTGAGTGTGAGAGGGTGGGGAGTTGTATGGGGTGCAGTGTGTGCGTCAGAGGGTGTGGAGTTGGATGGGGTACATTGTGTGTGTGAGAGGGTGGCGAGTCGGATGGGGTACAGTATGTGCGTGTGTGAGTGTGGGGTGTTGGATGGGGTACAGTGTGTATGTGAGAGTGTGGGTGTTTGATGGGGTATAATGAGTGTGTGTGTGAGGGTGGGGTGTTGGATGGTGTATAGTGTGCATGTGAGAGGGTGAGGAATTTTTGGGGTACAGTGTGTGTGTGTGTGTGTGTGTGTGAGGGTGTGGTGTTGGATGGGGTACAGTGAGTGCGTGTGTGAGGGTGGAGTGTTGGATTTGGTACATTCTGTGTGTGAGAGGGTGGGGTGTTTGATGGGGTACAGTGAGTGTGTGTGTGAGGGTGGGGTGTTGGATGGGGTACAGTCTGTGTGTGAGAGGGTGGGGAGCTGGTGGGGTACAGTGTGTGTGTGTGCGTGTGTGTGTGAGGGTGTGGTGTTGGATGGGGTACAGTATGTGTATGTGAGGTTGGGGTGTTGGATGGGGTACAGTCTGTGTGTGTGAAGGTGGGGAGTTGGATGGGGAACAATGTGTGAGTATGAGAGTGGGGTGTGTGACGGGGTACAGTGTGTGTGTGAGAGGGTGGGTTTTTGATGGGGTACAGAGTGTGTGTGTGTGAGGGTGGGGAGTTGGATGGGGTACAGTATGTGTGTGTGTGAGGGTGGGGTGTTGGATGGGGTACAGTGTGTGTGTGAGGTTGGGGAGTTGGGTGGGGTACAGTGTGTGTGTGAGAGGGTGGTTGTTTGATGGGGTACAGTGTGTGTGTGTGAGGTTGGGGTGTTGGATGGGGTACAGAGTGTGTGTGAGAAGGTGGGGAGTTGAATTGGATACATTCTGTGTGTGAGAGGGCGTGGAGTTGGATGGGGTTCAGAGTGTGTGTGATGGGGTGGGGAGTTGGATGGGGTACAGTGTGTTTGTGAGAGGGTGGGTGTTAGATGGGGTACAGTGAGTGTGTGTGAGGTTGGGGAGTTGGACGGGGTGCAATGTGTGAGTGTGAGAGTGGGGTGTTGGATGGGGTACAGTGAGTGTGTGTGTGAGATTGGGGTGTTGGATGGGGTACAGTGAGTGTGTGAGAGGGTGGGGAGTTGGATGGGGTTCAGAGTGTGTGAGAGGGTGGGGAGTTGGATGGGGTTCAGAGTGTGTGTGCGAGCATGGGGAGTTGGATGGGGTGCAGTGTGTGTGTGAGAGGGTGGGTGTTGGATGGGGTTCAGAGTGTGTGAGAGGGTGGGGAGTTGGATGGGGTTCAGAGTGTGTGTGAGAGGGTGGGGAGTTGGATGGGGTGCGAAGTGTGTGAGAGAGGGTGGGGTGTTGGCTGGGGTGCAGTGTGTGTGCGAGAGTGTGGGGAGTTGGATGGGGTGCAAAGTGTGTGAGAGAGGGTGGGGAGTTGGTTGGGTTACATTGTGTGTGTGAGAGGGTGGGGAGTTGGATGGGGTACAGTGAGTGTGTGTGTGAGGGTGGGGAAATGGTGGGGTACTGTGTGTGTGTGTGTGTGTGTGTGTGTGTGTGTGAGCGCGAGGATGGGGTGTTTGATGGGGTACAGTGTGAGAGGGTGGGGAGTTGGTGGGGTACTGTGTGTGTGTGTTTGTGAGGGTGGGGAGTTGGATGGGGTACAGTGTGCCTATGTGAGGGTGGGGAGTTGGATGGCGTACAGTGTGTGTGTGAGAGGGTGGGGAGTTGGATGGGGAACAGTGTATGTGTGAGATGGTGGGTGTTTGATGGGGTACAGTGAGTGTGTGTGTGAGGGTGGGAAGTTCGATGGGGTACAGTGTGTGTGTGAGAGGGTGGGAAGTTCGATGGGGTACAGTCTGTGTTTGAGAGGGTAGGGAGTTGGATGGGGTACAGTGTGTGTGTGAGAGGGTGGGGAGTTCGATGGAGGACAGTGTGTGTGTGAGAGGGTGGGGAGTTGTATGGGGTGCAGTGTGTGCGTCAGGGGGTGTGGAGTTGGATGGGGTACATAGTGTGTGTGAGAGGGTGGGGAGTTGGATGGGGTACATTGTGTGTGTGAGAGGGTGGCGAGTCGGATGGGGTACAGTATGTGCGTGTGTGAGTGTGGGGTGTTGGATGGGGTACAGTTTGTGTGTGTATGTGAGAGTGTGGGTGCTTGATGGGGTACAATGAGTGTGTGTGTGAGGGTGGGGTGTTGGATGGTGTATAGTGTGCATGTGAGAGGGTGAGGAGTTGGTGGGGTACAGTTTGTGTGTGTATGTGTGAGGGTGTGGTATTGGATGCGGTACAGTGAGTGTTTGTGTGAGGGTGGGGTGTTTGATGGGGTTCAGTGTGTGTGTGTGCGTGTGTGTGTGTGTGTGTGAGTGAAGGTGGGGTGTTTGATGGGGTACAGTCTGTGTGTGTGAGGGTGAGGAGTTGGATGGGGCACAGTGTGTGTGTGAGAGGGTGGGGAGTCGGATGGTGTACAGTGTGTGTGTGAGAGGGTGGGGTGTTGGATGGAGTACAGTGTGTGTGTCAGAGGGTGTGGAGTTGGATGGGGAACAGAGTGTGTGTGAGAGGCTGGGGAGTTGGATGGGGTACATTGTGTGTGTGTGAGCGTGGGGTGTTGGATGGGGTGCAGTGTGTGTGTGAGAGTGTGGGTGTTTGATGGGGTACAATGAGTGTGTGTGTGAGTGTGGGGTGTTGGATGGGGTACAGTGAGTTTGTGGGTGAGGGTGGGGAGTTGATGGGGTACAGTGTGTGTGTGTGTGTGTGTGTGTGTGTGTGAGGGTGTGGTGTTGGATGGGGTGCAGTGTGTGTATGTGAGGTTGGGGTGTTGGATGGGGTATATTCTGTGTGTGAGAGGGTGGGGAGGTGGATGGAGTACAGAGTGTGTGTGAGAGGGTGGGGAGTTGGATGGGGTGCAAAGTGTGTGAGAGAGTGTGTGGAAATGGATGGGGTACAGTGTGTGTGAGAGGGTGGGGAGTTGGATGGGGTGCAGTGTGTGTGTGAGAGGGTGGGGAGTTGGATGGGGTGCAAAGTGTGTGTGAGAGGGTGGGGAGTTGGATGGGGTGCAGTGTGTGTGTGTGTGAGGGTGGGGTGTTGGATGGGATACGGTGTGTGTGTGTGTGTGTGTGTGTGTGTGTGTGTGTGTGTCTGTGAGGATGGGGTATTTGATGGGGTACAGTGTGTGTGAGAGGGTGGAGAGTTGGATGGGTAAAGTGTGCATTTGAGAGGGTGGGGAGTTGGTGGGGTTGTGTGTGTGTGTGTGTGCGTGTGTGTGTCATGTTGGATGGGGTACAGTGTGTGTGTGTGAGGTTGGGGTGTTGGATTGGGTACAGTGAGTGTGTGTGTGAGGGTGGGGTGTTGGATGGGGTACAGTGAGTGTGTGTGTGAGGGTGGGAAGTTCGATGGGGTACAGTGTGTGTGTGAGAGAGTGGAGAGTTTGATGGGGTACAGTGTGTGTGTGAGAGGGTGGGCTGTTGGATGGGGTGCAGTGAGTGTGTGTGTGAGGGTGGGGTGTTGGATGGGGTACAGTGTGTGTGTCAGAGGGTGGGGATTTGGATGGGGTACAGTGTGTGTGTGAGAGGGTGGGGAGAAGGATGGGGTCCAGTGTGTGTGTGAGAGGGTGGGGTGTTGGATGGAGTACAGTGTGTATGTGAGAGGGTGGGGTGTTGTATGGGGTGCAGTGTGTGTGTCAAAGGGTGTGGAGTTGGATGGGGTACAGAGTGTGTGTGAGAGAGTGGGAAGTTGGATGGGGTACATTGTGTGTGTGAGAGGGTGGCGAGTTGGATGGGGTACAGAGTGTGTGTGAGAGAGTGGGGAGCTGGATGGGGTACAGTCTGTGTGTGTGAGGGTGGGGAGTTGGATGGGGTACAATGTGTGAGTGTGAGAGTGAGGAATTTGATGGGTTACTGTGTGTGTTTGTGTGTGTGTGAGAGTTAGGGGTGTTGCATGGGGTACACTGTGTGTGTGAGAGGGTGGGTGTTTGATGGGGTACAGTGAGTGTGTGTGTGAGGGTGGGGTGTTGGATGGGGTACTGTGTGTGTGTGGCTGAGGGTGGAGAGTTGGATGGGGTAAAGTGTGCATGTGAGAGGGTGGGGAGTTGGATGGGGTACAGTATGTGTGTGTGTGAGGGTGGGGTGTTGGATGGGGTACAGTGTGTGTGTGAGAGGATCGGTGTTTGATGGGGTACAGTGAGTGTGTGTGTGAGGGTGGGGTGTTGGATGGGGTACAGTCTGTGTGTGAGAGGGTGGGGAGCTGGTGGGGTACAGTGTGTGCGTGTGTGTATGAGGGTGTGGTGTTAGATGGGGGACAGTGTGTGTGTGTGAGGGTGGGGAGTTGTGTGGGGTACAGTGCGTGTGTGTGAGGGTGGGGAGTTGGATGGGGTACAGAGTGTGTGTGAGAGGGTGTGGAGTTGGTTGGGGTACAGTGAGTGTGTGAGAGGATGGGGAGTTGGATGGGGTACAGGGATTGTGTGTGAGGGTGGGGAGTTGGATGGGGTACAGAGTGTGTGTGTGAGGGTAGGGAGTTGGGTGGGGTACAGTGTGTGTGTGAGAGGATGGGGAGTTGGATTGGGTACAGTGTGTGTGTGAGAGGGTGGTTGTTTGATGGGGTACAATGTTTGTGTGTGAGGGTGGGGTGTTGGATGGGGTACAGTCTGTGTGTGACAGGGTGGGGATTTGGATGGGGTACAGTGTGTGTGAGAGGGTGGGGAGTTGGATGGGGTACAGTATGTGTGTGTGTGAGGGTGGGGTGTTGGATGGGGTACAGTGAGTGTGTGTGTGAGGGTGGGGTGTTGGATGCGGTCCAGGCTGTGTGAGAGAGGGTGTGGAGCTGCTGGGGTACAGTGTGTGTGTGTGTGTGTGTGCGTGTGTGTGTGAGGGTGTGGTGGTGAACGGGGTACAGTGTGTGTATGTGAGGTTAGGGTGTTGGATGGGGTACAGTGAGTGTGTCTGTGAGGGTGGGGTGTTGGATGGGGTACAGTCTGTGTGTGTGAGGGTGGGGAGTTGGATGGGGTACAGTCTGTGTGTGTGAGGGTGGGGAGTTGGATGGGGTACAATGTGTGAGTGTGAGAGTGGGGTGTTGGATGAGGGACAGTGTGGGTGTGAGAGGGTGGGTGTTTGATGGGGTACAGTGTGTGTGTGTGTGAGAGGGTGTGGTCTTGGATGCGGTACAGTGTGTGTGTGCGAGGGTGGGGTGATGGATGGGGTACAGAGTGTGTGTGTGAGGGTGGGGAGTTTGATGGCGTACAGTGTGTGTGTGAGAGGGTGGGTGTTTGATTTGGTACAGTGAGTGTGTGTGTGAGGGTGGGCTGTTGGATGGGGTACAGTGAGTGTGTGAGAGGGTGGGGAGTTGGATTGGGTACGGTGTGCGTGTGAGAGGGTGGGGTGTTGGATGGGGTACAGTGTGTGTGTGAGAGGGTGGGGAGTTGGATGGGGTGCAGTGAGTGTGTGTGAGGGTGGGGAGTTGGATGGGGTACAGTGTGTGTGTGAGAGGATGGGGAGTTGGATGGGGTACAGTGAGTGTGTATGAGGGTGGGGAGTTGGATGGGGTACAGAGTGTGTGTGTGAGGGTGGGGAATTGGGTGGGGTACAGTGTGTGTGTGAGAGGATGCGGAGTTGGATGGGGTACACTGAGTGTGTGTGAGGGTGGGGAGTTGGATGGGGTACAGTGAGTGTGTGTGAGGGTGGGGAGTTGGATGGGGTACAGGGTGTGTGTGTGAGGGTGAGGGGTTGGGTGGGGTACAGTGTGTGTGTGAGAGTGTGGTTGTTTGATGGGTACAGTGTTTGTGTGTGAAGTTGGGGTGTTGGATGGGGTACAGGGAGTGTTTGTCTGAGGGTGGGGTGTTGGATGGGGTACAGTCTGTGTGTGAGAGGGTGGGGATTTGGATGGGGTACAGTGTGTGTGTGTGAAGGTGGGGAGTTGGATGGGGAACAGTGTGTGTGTGAGAGGGTGGGGATTTGGATGGGGTACAGGGTGTGTGTGAGAGGGTGGGGATTTGAATGGGGTACAGTGTCTGTGAGAGGGTGGGGAGTTGGATGGGGCACAGTGTTTGTGTGGGTGAGGGTGGGGTCTTGGATGGGGTACCGTGTCTGTGAGAGGGTGCGAAGTTGGATGGGGTACAGTCTGTGTTAGAGGATGGGGAGCCGGATGGGGTACAGTGAGTGCTGAGAGGGTGGAGTTGGATGAGGTACAGTGTGTGTGTGTGTGAGGGTGGGGTGTTGGATCGGGTACAATGTGTGTGTGAGATGGTGGGGAGTTGGATGGGGTACAGTGTGTATGTGTGTGAGGGATGGGTGTTGGATGAGGTACCGTGAGTGTGTGTGTGAGGGTGGTGTGTTGGATCGGGTACAGTGTGTGTGTGAGAGGGTGGGTGTTTGATGGGGTACAGTGTGTGTGTGTGAGGGTGGGGAGTTGGATGGGGTACAGTCTGTGTGTGTGTGTGTGAGGGAGGGGTGTTGGATGAGGTACAGTGTGTGTGTGTGTGTGAGGGAGGGGTGTTGGATGGGGTACAGTGAGTGTGTGTGTGAGGGTGGGATGTTGGATCAGGTACAGTGTGTGTGTGTGTGTGTGTGTGGGAGGGGTGTTGGATGAGGTACAGTGTGTGTGCGTGTGAGGGAGGGGTGTTGGATGGGGTACAGTGAGTGTGTGTGTGAGGGTGGGGTGTTGGATCGGGTACAGTGTGTGTGTGAGAGGGTGGGTGTTTGATGGGGTACAGTGAGTGTGTGTGTGAGGTTGGGGTGTTGGATGGGGTACTGTGAGTGTGTGTGTGAGGGTGGGGTGTTGGATGGGGTACAGTCTGTGTGTGTGAGGGTGGGGAGTTGGATGGGGTACAATGTGTGAGTGTGAGAGTGGGGAATTTGATGGGTTACTGTGTGTGTTTGTGTGTGTGTGTGAGTTTGGGGTGTTGGATGGGGTACAGTGTGTGTGTGAGAGGGTGGGTGTTTGATGGGGTCCAGGCTGTGTGAGAGAGGGTGGGGAGCTGGTGGGGTACAGTGTGTGTGTGTGTGTGTGTGCGTGTGTGTGTGAGGGTGTGGTGGTGAACGGGGTACAGTGTGTGTATGTGAGGTTGGGGTGTTGGATGGGGTACAGTGAGTGTGTGTGTGAGGGTGGGGTGTTGGATTGGGTACAGTCTGTGTGTGAGAGGGTGGCGAGTTAGATGGGGTACAGTCTGTGTGTGTGAGGGTGGGGAGTTGGACGGGGTACAATGTGTGAGTGTGAGAGTGGGGTGTTGGATGAGGGACAGTGTGTGTGTGAGAGGGTGGGTGTTTGGTGGGGTACAGAGTGTGTTTGTGTGAGGGTTGGGTGTTGGATGGAGTACAGTGTTTGTGTGTGCGAGCATGGGGAGTTGGATGGGGTGCTGTGTGTGTGTGAGAGGGTGGGTTTTTGATGGGGTACAGTGTGTGTGTGTGTGAGGGTGTTGTCTTGGATGGGGTACAGTGTGTGTGTGCGAGGTTGGGGTGATGGATGGGGTACAGAGTGTATGTGTGAGGGTGGGGAGTTTGATGGCGTACAGTGTGTGTGTGAGAGGGTGGGTGTTTGATTTGGTACAGAGAGTGTGTGTGTGAGGGTGGGGTATTGGATGGGGTACAGTGAGTGTCTGTGTGAGGGTGGGCTGTTGGATGGGGTACAGTGAGTGTGTGAGAGGGTGGGGAGTTGGATGGGGCACGGTGTGTGTGTGAGAGGGTGGGGTGTTGGATGGGGTACATTGAGTGTGTGTGTGAGGGTGGGGTGTTGGATGGGGTACAGTCTGTGTTTGAGAGGGTGGGGAGTTGGATGGGGTACAGTGTGTGTGTGAGGGTGGGGAGTTGGATGGTGTACAGTGTGTGTGTGAGAGGTTGGGGAGTTAGATGGTGTACAGTGTGTGTGTGAGAGGGTGGGGAGTTGGATGGGGTACAGTGAGTGTGTGTGAGGGTGGGGAGTTCGGTGTGGTACAGTGTGTGTGTGAGAGGATGGTGTGTTGGATGGGGTACAGTGTGTGTGTGAGGGTGGGGAGTTGGATGGGGAACAGTGAGTGTGTGTGAGGGTGGGGAGTTGGATGGGGTACAGTGAGTGTGTGTGAGGGTGGGGAGTTGGATGGGGTACAGTGTGTGTGTGTGAGGCTGGGGGGTTGGGTGGGGTACAGTGTGTGTGTGAGAGGGTGGGGATTTGGATGGGGTACAGTGTGTGTGTGAGAAGGTGGGGAGTTGGATGGGGAACAGTGTGTGTGTGAGAGGGTGGGGATTTGGATGGGGTACAGGGTGTGTGTGAGAGGATGGGGATTTGAATGGGGTACAGTGTCTGTGAGAGGGTGGGGAGTTGGATGGGGCACAGTGTTTGTGTGGGTGAGGATGGGGTCTTGGATGGGGTACCGTGTCTGTGAGAGGTTGCGAAGTTGGATGGGGTACAGTCTGTGTTAGAGGATGGGGAGCCGGATGGGGTACAGTGAGTGCTGAGAGGGTGGAGTTGGATGAGGTACAATGTGTGTGTGTGTGAGGGTGGGGTGTTGGATCGGGTACAATGTGTGTGTCAGATGGTGGAGAGTTGGATGGGGTACAGTGTGTATGTGTGTGAGGTTGGGGTGTTGGATGGGGTACAGTGAGTGTGTGTGAGGGTGGGGAGTTGGATGGGGTACAGTCTGTGTGTGTGTGTGAGGGAGGGGTGTTGGATGAGGTACAGTGTGTGTGTGTGTGAGGGAGGGGTGTTGGATGGGGTACAATGAGTGTGTGTGTGAGGGTGGGGTGTTGGATCGGGTGCAGTGTGTGTGTGTGTTTGAGGGAGGGGTGTTGGATGAGGTACAGTGTGTGTGTGTGTGAGGGAGGGGTGTTGGATGGGGTACAGTGAGTGTGTGTGTGAGGGTGGGGTGTTGGATCGGGTACAGTGTGTGTGTGAGAGGGTGGGTGTTTGATGGGGTACAGTGAGTGTGTGTGTGAGGTTGGGGTGTTGGATTGGGTACAGTGAGTGTGTGTGTGAGGGTGGGGTGTTGGATGGGGTACAGTCTGTGTGTGTGAGGGTGGGGAGTTGGATGGGGTACAATGTGTGAGTGTGAGAGTGGGGAATTTGATGGGTTACTGTGTGTGTTTGTGTGTGTGTGTGTGTGTGAGTTTGGGGTGTTGGATGGGGCACAGTGTCTGTGTGAGAGGGTGGGTGTTTGATGGGGTACAGTGAGTGTGTGTGTGAGGGTGGGGTGTTGGATGGGGTACTGATTGTGTGTGGCTGAGGGTGGAGAGTTGGATGGGGTACAGTATGTGTGTGTGAGGGTGGGGTGTTGGATGGGGTACAGTGTGTGTGTGAGAGTGTGGGTGTTTGATGGGGTACAGTGAGTGTGTGTGTGAGGGTGGGGTGTTGGATGGGGTACAGTCTGTGTGTGAGAGGGTGGGGAGTTGGATGGGATACAGTGTGTGTGTGAGAAGGTGGAGAGTTGGATGGGGTACAGTGTGTGTGTGTGAGGTTGGGGTGTTGGATGGGGGACAGGGAGTGTGTGTGTGAGGGTGGTGAGTTGGATGGGGTACAGTGTGTGTGTGAGAGTGTGGGTGTTTGATGGGGTACAGTGAGTGTGTGTGTGAGGGTTGGGTGTTGGATGGAGTACAGTGTTTGTGTGTGCGAGCATGGGGAGTTGGATGGGGTGCTGTGTGTGTGTGAGAGGGTGGGTTTTTGATGGGGTACAGTGTGTGTGTGTGTGAGGGTGTTGTCTTGGATGGGGTACAGTGTGTGTGTGCGAGGTTGGGGTGATGGATGGGGTACAGAGTGTATGTGTGAGGGTGGGGAGTTTGATGGCGTACAGTGTGTGTGTGAGAGGGTGGGTGTTTGATTTGGTACAGAGAGTGTGTGTGTGAGGGTGGGGTATTGGATGGGGTACAGTGAGTGTCTGTGTGAGGGTGGGCTGTTGGATGGGGGACAGTGAGTGTGTGAGAGGGTGGGGAGTTGGATGGGGCACGGTGTGTGTGTGAGAGGGTGGGGTGTTGGATGGGGTACATTGAGTGTGTGTGTGAGGGTGGGGTGTTGGATGGGGTACAGTCTGTGTTTGAGAGGGTGGGGAGTTGGATGGGGTACAGTGTGTGTGTGAGGGTGGGGAGTTGGATGGTGTACAGTGTGTGTGTGTGAGGCTGGGGGGTTGGGTGGGGTACAGTGTGTGTTTGAGAGGGTGGGGAGTTGGATGGGGTACAGTGTGTGTGTGCGAGGGTGGGGTGTTGGATGGGGGACAGGGAGTATGTGTGTGAGGGTGGGGTGTTGGATGGGGTACAGTGTGTGCGTGTGAGGGTGGGGAGTTGGATGGGGTACAGAGTGTGTGTGTGAGCGTGGGGAGTTTGATGGCGTACAGTGTGTGTGTGAGAGGGTGGGTGTTTGATGGGGTACAGTGAGTGTGTGTGTGAGGGTGGGGTATTGGATGGGGTACAGAGTGTGTGTGTGAGCGTGGGGAGTTTGATGGCGTACAGTGTGTGTGTGAGAGGGTGGGTGTTTGATGGGGTACAGTGAGTGTGTGTGTGAGGGTGGGGTGTTGGAAGGGGTACAGTGTGTGTGTGTGAGGGTGGGGTGTTGGATGGGGTACAGTGTGTGTGTGCGAGGGTGGGGTGTTGGATGGGGTACAGTGTGTGTGTGCGAGGGTGGGGTGTTGGATGGGGTACAGTGTGTGTGTGTGAGGGTGGGGTGTTGGATGGGGTACAGTGTGTGTGTGCGAGGGTGGGGTGTTGGATGGGGTACAGTGTGTGTGTGTGAGGGTGGGGTGTTGGATGGGGTACAGTGTGTGTGTGAGAGGGTGGGGAGTTGGATGGGGTGCAGTGTGTGTGTGTGAGGGTGGGGACTTGGATAAGGTGCAGTGTGTGTGTGTGAGGGTGGAGTTGGATCGAGTGCAGTGTGTGTGTGTGTGTGAGGGTGGGGAGTTGGATGGGGTGCAGTGTGTGTGTGTGAGGGTGGGGACTTGGATAAGGTGCAGTGTGTGTGCGTGAGGGTGGAATTGGATCGAGTGCAGTGTTTGTGTGTGTGGGAGGGTGGGGAGTTGGATCAAGTGCAGTGTGTGTGTGTGAGGGTGGGGAGTTGGATGGAGTGCAGTGTGTGTGTGTGAGGGTGGGGAGTTGGATGGAATACAGAGTTGGTGTGAGGGTGGGGAGTTGAATGGAGTGCAGTGTGTGTGTGAGGGTGGAGTTGGATGGAGTGCAGTGTGTGTGTGTGAGGGTGGAGTTGGATGGAGTGCAGTGTGTGTGTGTGAGGGTGGCCACTTGGATGGAGTGCAGTGTGTGTGTGTGAGGGTGGAGTTGGATGGAGTGCAGTGTGTGTGTGCGAGGGTGGGGTGTTGGAAGGGGTACAGTGTGTGTGTGTGAGGGTGGGGTGTTGGATGGGGTACAGTGTGTGTGTGTGAGGTTGGGGTGTTGGATGGGGGACAGGGAGTGTGTGTGTGAGGGTGGGGAGTTGGATGGGGTACAGTGTGTGTGTGAGAGTGTGGGTGTTTGATGGGGTACAGTGAGTGTGTGTGTGAGGGTGGGGTATTGGATGGGGTACAGTGAGTGTGTGTGTGAGGGTGGGGTGTTGGATGGGGTACAGTGTGTGTGTGAGAGGGTGGGGAGTTGGATGGGGTACGGTGTGTGTGTGAGAGGGTGGGGTGTTGGATGGGGTACAATGAGTGTGTGTGTGAGGGTGGGGTGTTGGATGGGGTACAGTGTGTGTTTGAGAGGGTGGGGAGTTGGATGGGGTACAGTGTGTGTGTGCGAGGGTGGGGTGTTGGATGGGGGACAGGGAGTATGTGTGTGAGGGTGGGGTGTTGGATGGGGTACAGTGTGTGTGTGTGAGGGTTTGGAGTTGGATGGGGTACAGAGTGTGTGTGTGAGCGTGGGGAGTTTGATGGCGCACAGTGTGTGTGTGAGAGGGTGGGTGTTTGATGGGGTACAGTGAGTGTGTGTGTGAGGGTGGGGTATTGGATGGGGTACAGAGTGTGTGTGTGAGCGTGGGGAGTTTGATGGCGTACAGTGTGTGTGTGAGAGGGTGGGTGTTTGATGGGGTACAGTGAGTGTGTGTGTGAGGGTGGGGTGTTGGAAGGGGTACAGTGTGTGTGTGTGAGGGTGGGGTGTTGGATGGGGTACAGTGTGTGTGTGTGAGGGTGGGGTGTTGGATGGGGTACAGTGTGTGTGTGCGAGGGTGGGGTGTTGGATGGGGTACAGTGTGTGTGTGCGAGGGTGGGGTGTTGGATGGGGTACAGTGTGTGTGTGTGAGGGTGGGGTGTTGGATGGGGTACAGTGAGTGCTGAGAGGGTGGAGTTGGATGAGGTACAATGTGTGTGTGTGTGAGGGTGGGGTGTTGGATCGGGTACAATGTGTGTGTCAGATGGTGGAGAGTTGGATGGGGTACAGTGTGTATGTGTGTGAGGTTGGGGTGTTGGATGGGGTACAGTGAGTGTGTGTGAGGGTGGGGAGTTGGATGGGGTACAGTCTGTGTGTGTGTGTGAGGGAGGGGTGTTGGATGGGGTACAATGAGTGTGTGTGTGAGGGTGGGGTGTTGGATCGGGTGCAGTGTGTGTGTGTGTTTGAGGGAGGGGTGTTGGATGAGGTACAGTGTGTGTGTGTGTGAGGGAGGGGTGTTGGATGGGGTACAGTGAGTGTGTGTGTGAGGGTGGGGTGTTGGATCGGGTACAGTGTGTGTGTGAGAGGGTGGGTGTTTGATGGGGTACAGTGAGTGTGTGTGTGAGGTTGGGGTGTTGGATTGGGTACAGTGAGTGTGTGTGTGAGGGTGGGGTGTTGGATGGGGTACAGTCTGTGTGTGTGAGGGTGGGGAGTTGGATGGGGTACAATGTGTGAGTGTGAGAGTGGGGAATTTGATGGGTTACTGTGTGTGTTTGTGTGTGTGTGTGTGTGTGAGTTTGGGGTGTTGGATGGGGCACAGTGTCTGTGTGAGAGGGTGGGTGTTTGATGGGGTACAGTGAGTGTGTGTGTGAGGGTGGGGTGTTGGATGGGGTACTGATTGTGTGTGGCTGAGGGTGGAGAGTTGGATGGGGTACAGTATGTGTGTGTGAGGGTGGGGTGTTGGATGGGGTACAGTGTGTGTGTGAGAGTGTGGGTGTTTGATGGGGTACAGTGAGTGTGTGTGTGAGGGTGGGGTGTTGGATGGGGTACAGTCTGTGTGTGAGAGGGTGGGGAGTTGGATGGGATACAGTGTGTGTGTGAGAAGGTGGAGAGTTGGATGGGGTACAGTGTGTGTGTGTGAGGTTGGGGTGTTGGATGGGGGACAGGGAGTGTGTGTGTGAGGGTGGTGAGTTGGATGGGGTACAGTGTGTGTGTGAGAGTGTGGGTGTTTGATGGGGTACAGTGAGTGTGTGTGTGAGGGTTGGGTGTTGGATGGAGTACAGTGTTTGTGTGTGCGAGCATGGGGAGTTGGATGGGGTGCTGTGTGTGTGTGAGAGGGTGGGTTTTTGATGGGGTACAGTGTGTGTGTGTGTGAGGGTGTTGTCTTGGATGGGGTACAGTGTGTGTGTGCGAGGTTGGGGTGATGGATGGGGTACAGAGTGTATGTGTGAGGGTGGGGAGTTTGATGGCGTACAGTGTGTGTGTGAGAGGGTGGGTGTTTGATTTGGTACAGAGAGTGTGTGTGTGAGGGTGGGGTATTGGATGGGGTACAGTGAGTGTCTGTGTGAGGGTGGGCTGTTGGATGGGGTACAGTGAGTGTGTGAGAGGGTGGGGAGTTGGATGGGGCACGGTGTGTGTGTGAGAGGGTGGGGTGTTGGATGGGGTACATTGAGTGTGTGTGAGGGTGGTGTGTTGGATGGGGTACAGTCTGTGTTTGAGAGGGTGGGGAGTTGGATGGGGTACAGTGTGTGTGTGAGGGTGGGGAGTTGGATGGTGTACAGTGTGTGTGTGAGAGGTTGGGGAGTTAGATGGTGTACAGCGTGTGTGTGAGAGGGTGGGGAGTTGGATGGGGTACAGTGAGTGTGTGTGAGGGTGGGGAGTTCGGTGTGGTACAGTGTGTGTGTGAGAGGATGGTGTGTTGGATGGGGTACAGTGTGTGTGTGAGGGTGGGGAGTTGGATGGGGAACAGTGAGTGTGTGTGAGGGTGGGGAGTTGGATGGGGTACAGTGAGTGTGTGTGAGGGTGGGGAGTTGGATGGGGTACAGTGTGTGTGTGTGAGGCTGGGGGGTTGGGTGGGGTACAGTGTGTGTGTGAGAGGGTGGGGATTTGGATGGGGTACAGTGTGTGTGTGAGAAGGTGGGGAGTTGGATGGGGAACAGTGTGTGTGTGAGAGGGTGGGGATTTGGATGGGGTACAGGGTGTGTGTGAGAGGATGGGGATTTGAATGGGGTACAGTGTCTGTGAGAGGGTGGGGAGTTGGATGGGGCACAGTGTTTGTGTGGGTGAGGATGGGGTCTTGGATGGGGTACCGTGTCTGTGAGAGGTTGCGAAGTTGGATGGGGTACAGTCTGTGTTAGAGGATGGGGAGCCGGATGGGGTACAGTGAGTGCTGAGAGGGTGGAGTTGGATGAGGTACAATGTGTGTGTGTGTGAGGGTGGGGTGTTGGATCGGGTACAATGTGTGTGTCAGATGGTGGAGAGTTGGATGGGGTACAGTGTGTATGTGTGTGAGGTTGGGGTGTTGGATGGGGTACAGTGAGTGTGTGTGAGGGTGGGGAGTTGGATGGGGTACAGTCTGTGTGTGTGTGTGAGGGAGGGGTGTTGGATGAGGTACAGTGTGTGTGTGTGTGAGGGAGGGGTGTTGGATGGGGTACAATGAGTGTGTGTGTGAGGGTGGGGTGTTGGATCGGGTGCAGTGTGTGTGTGTGTTTGAGGGAGGGGTGTTGGATGAGGTACAGTGTGTGTGTGTGTGAGGGAGGGGTGTTGGATGGGGTACAGTGAGTGTGTGTGTGAGGGTGGGGTGTTGGATCGGGTACAGTGTGTGTGTGAGAGGGTGGGTGTTTGATGGGGTACAGTGAGTGTGTGTGTGAGGTTGGGGTGTTGGATTGGGTACAGTGAGTGTGTGTGTGAGGGTGGGGTGTTGGATGGGGTACAGTCTGTGTGTGTGAGGGTGGGGAGTTGGATGGGGTACAATGTGTGAGTGTGAGAGTGGGGAATTTGATGGGTTACTGTGTGTGTTTGTGTGTGTGTGTGTGTGTGAGTTTGGGGTGTTGGATGGGGCACAGTGTCTGTGTGAGAGGGTGGGTGTTTGATGGGGTACAGTGAGTGTGTGTGTGAGGGTGGGGTGTTGGATGGGGTACTGATTGTGTGTGGCTGAGGGTGGAGAGTTGGATGGGGTACAGTATGTGTGTGTGAGGGTGGGGTGTTGGATGGGGTACAGTGTGTGTGTGAGAGTGTGGGTGTTTGATGGGGTACAGTGAGTGTGTGTGTGAGGGTGGGGTGTTGGATGGGGTACAGTCTGTGTGTGAGAGGGTGGGGAGTTGGATGGGATACAGTGTGTGTGTGAGAAGGTGGAGAGTTGGATGGGGTACAGTGTGTGTGTGTGAGGTTGGGGTGTTGGATGGGGGACAAGGAGTGTGTGTGTGAGGGTGGTGAGTTGGATGGGGTACAGTGTGTGTGTGAAAGTGTGGGTGTTTGATGGGGTACAGTGAGTGTGTGTGTGAGGGTGGGGTATTGGATGGGGTACAGTGAGTGTGTGTGTGAGGGTGGGGTGTTGGATGGGGTACAGTGTGTGTGTGAGAGGGTGGGGAGTTGGATGGGGTACGGTGTGTGTGTGAGAGGGTGGGGTGTTGGATGGGGTACATTGAGTGTGTGTGTGAGGGTGGGGTGTTGGATGGGGTACAGTGTGTGTTTGAGAGGGTGGGGAGTTGGATGGGGTACAGTGTGTGTGTGCGAGGGTGGGGTGTTGGATGGGGGACAGGGAGTATGTGTGTGAGGGTGGGGTGTTGGATGGGGTACAGTGTGTGCGTGTGAGGGTGGGGAGTTGGATGGGGTACAGAGTGTGTGTGTGAGCGTGGGGAGTTTGATGGCGTACAGTGTGTGTGTGAGAGGGTGGGTGTTTGATGGGGTACAGTGAGTGTGTGTGTGAGGGTGGGGTATTGGATGGGGTACAGAGTGTGTGTGTGAGCGTGGGGAGTTTGATGGCGTACAGTGTGTGTGTGAGAGGGTGGGTGTTTGATGGGGTACAGTGAGTGTGTGTGTGAGGGTGGGGTGTTGGAAGGGGTACAGTGTGTGTGTGTGAGGGTGGGGTGTTGGATGGGGTACAGTGTGTGTGTGCGAGGGTGGGGTGTTGGATGGGGTACAGTGTGTGTGTGCGAGGGTGGGGTGTTGGATGGGGTACAGTGTGTGTGTGTGAGGGTGGGGTGTTGGATGGGGTACAGTGTGTGTGTGTGAGGGTGGGGTGTTGGATGGGGTACAGTGTGTGTGTGAGAGGGTGGGGAGTTGGATGGGGTGCAGTGTGTGTGTGTGAGGGTGGGGACTTGGATAAGGTGCAGTGTGTGTGTGTGAGGGTGGAGTTGGATCGAGTGCAGTGTGTGTGTGTGAGGGTGGGGTGTTGGATGGGGTACAGTGTGTGTGTGAGAGGGTGGGGAGTTGGATGGGGTGCAGTGTGTGTGTGTGAGGGTGGGGACTTGGATAAGGTGCAGTGTGTGTGCGTGAGGGTGGAATTGGATCGAGTGCAGTGTTTGTGTGTGTGGGAGGGTGGGGAGTTGGATCAAGTGCAGTGTGTGTGTGTGAGGGTGGGGAGTTGGATGGAGTGCAGTGTGTGTGTGTGAGGTTGGGGAGTTGGATGGAATACAGAGTTGGTGTGAGGGTGGGGAGTTGAATGGAGTGCAGTGTGTGTGTGAGGGTGGAGTTGGATGGAGTGCAGTGTGTGTGTGTGAGGGTGGAGTTGGATGGAGTGCAGTGTGTGTGTGTGAGGGTGGCCACTTGGATGGAGTGCAGTGTGTGTGTGTGAGGGTGGAGTTGGATGGAGTGCAGTGTGTGTGTGCGAGGGTGGGGTGTTGGAAGGGGTACAGTGTGTGTGTGTGAGGGTGGGGTGTTGGATGGGGTACAGTGTGTGTGTGTGAGGTTGGGGTGTTGGATGGGGGACAGGGAGTGTGTGTGTGAGGGTGGGGAGTTGGATGGGGTACAGTGTGTGTGTGAGAGTGTGGGTGTTTGATGGGGTACAGTGAGTGTGTGTGTGAGGGTGGGGTATTGGATGGGGTACAGTGAGTGTGTGTGTGAGGGTGGGGTGTTGGATGGGGTACAGTGTGTGTGTGAGAGGGTGGGGAGTTGGATGGGGTACGGTGTGTGTGTGAGAGGGTGGGGTGTTGGATGGGGTACATTGAGTGTGTGTGTGACGGTGGGGTGTTGGATGGGGTACAGTGTGTGTTTGAGAGGGTGGGGAGTTGGATGGGGTACAGTGTGTGTGTGCGAGGGTGGGGTGTTGGATGGGGGACAGGGAGTATGTGTGTGAGGGTGGGGTGTTGGATGGGGTACAGTGTGTGTGTGTGAGGGTTTGGAGTTGGATGGGGTACAGAGTGTGTGTGTGAGCGTGGGGAGTTTGATGGCGCACAGTGTGTGTGTGAGAGGGTGGGTGTTTGATGGGGTACAGTGAGTGTGTGTGTGAGGGTGGGGTATTGGATGGGGTACAGAGTGTGTGTGTGAGCGTGGGGAGTTTGATGGCGTACAGTGTGTGTGTGAGAGGGTGGGTGTTTGATGGGGTACAGTGAGTGTGTGTGTGAGGGTGGGGTGTTGGAAGGGGTACAGTGTGTGTGTGTGAGGGTGGGGTGTTGGATGGGGTACAGTGTGTGTGTGCGAGGGTGGGGTGTTGGATGGGGTACAGTGTGTGTGTGCGAGGGTGGGGTGTTGGATGGGGTACAGTGTGTGTGTGCGAGGGTGGGGTGTTGGATGGGGTACAGTGTGTGTGTGTGAGGGTGGGGTGTTGGATGGGGTACAGTGTGTGTGTGAGAGGGTGGGGAGTTGGATGGGGTGCAGTGTGTGTGTGTGAGGGTGGGGACTTGGATAAGGTGCAGTGTGTGTGTGTGAGGGTGGAGTTGGATCGAGTGCAGTGTGTGTGTGTGTGTGAGGGTGGGGAGTTGGATGGGGTGCAGTGTGTGTGTGTGAGGGTGGGGACTTGGATAAGGTGCAGTGTGTGTGCGTGAGGGTGGAATTGGATCGAGTGCAGTGTTTGTGTGTGTGTGAGGGTGGGGAGTTGGATCAAGTGCAGTGTGTGTGTGTGAGGGTGGGGAGTTGGATGGAGTGCAGTGTGTGTGTGTGAGGGTGGGGAGTTGGATGGAATACAGAGTTGGTGTGAGGGTGGGGAGTTGAATGGAGTGCAGTGTGTGTGTGAGGGTGGAGTTGGATGGAGTGCAGTGTGTGTGTGTGAGGGTGGAGTTGGATGGAGTGCAGTGTGTGTGTGTGAGGGTGGCCACTTGGATGGAGTGCAGTGTGTGTGTGAGGGTGGAGTTGGATGGAGTGCAGTGTGTGTGTGCGAGGGTGGGGTGTTGGAAGGGGTACAGTGTGTGTGTGTGAGGGTGGGGTGTTGGATGGGGTACAGTGTGTGTGTGCGAGGGTGGGGTGTTGGATGGGGTACAGTGTGTGTGTGCGAGGGTGGGGTGTTGGATGGGGTACAGTGTGTGTGTGTGAGGGTGGGGTGTTGGATGGGGTACAGTGTGTGTGTGCGAGGGTGGGGTGTTGGATGGGGTACAGTGTGTGTGTGTGAGGGTGGGGTGTTGGATGGGGTACAGTGTGTGTGTGAGAGGGTGGGGAGTTGGATGGGGTACAGTGTGTGTGTGTGAGGGTGGGGACTTGGATAAGGTGCAGTGTGTGTGTGTGAGGGTGGAGTTGGATCGAGTGCAGTGTGTGTGTGTGTGTGAGGGTGGGGAGTTGGATGGGGTGCAGTGTGTGTGTGTGAGGGTGGGGACTTGGATAAGGTGCAGTGTGTGTGCGTGAGGGTGGAATTGGATGGAGTGCAGTGTTTGTGTGTGTGTGAGGGTGGGGAGTTGGATCAAGTGCAGTGTGTGTGTGTGAGGGTGGGGAGTTGGATGGAGTGCAGTGTGTGTGTGTGAGGGTGGGGAGTTGGATGGAATACAGAGTTGGTGTGAGGGTGGGGAGTTGAATGGAGTGCAGTGTGTGTGTGAGGGTGGAGTTGGATGGAGTGCAGTGTGTGTGTGTGAGGGTGGAGTTGGATGGAGTGCAGTGTGTGTGTGTGAGGGTGGCCACTTGGATGGGGTACAGTTTGTGTGCGAGAGGGTTGGGTGTCGGATGGGGTACAGTGTGTGTGTGTGAGGGTGGGTTTGGATGGAGTGCAGTGTGTGTGTAAGGGTGGGTACTTGGATGGGGTACATTGTGTGTGTGAGGCTGGGGACTTGGATGCGATACGGTGTGTGTGACAGAGGGTGGGGAGTTTGATGGAGTGCATTGTGTGTGTGTGAGGCTCTGTACTTGGATGGGGTACAGTGTGTGTGTGTGAGGGTGGGGACTTGGATGGCGTACAGTGTGTGTGTGAGGGTGGGGACTTGGATAGGATACGGTGTGTGTGTTAGAGGGTGGGGAGTTGGATGGGGTACATTGTGTGTGTGTGAGGGTGGGGAGTTGGATGGGGTACAGTGTGCGTGAGAGGGTGGGGCGTTGGATGGGACACAGTCTGTGTGTCGTAGCATGGGCATTTGGAAGGGGTTCAGTGCGTGTGTGTGTGAGGATGGGGAGTTGAATGGAGTACAGTGTTGTGAGTGTGTCAGAGTGGAGTTGGGTGGGGTACAGTGTGTGTGAGAGAGGGTTGGGAGTTGGATGGGGTACAGTATATGTGTGTGTGAGTGTCAGGGTGCAGTTGGAATGGGTGCAATGTGTGTGTGAGAGCCTGGGGATTTGAATGGGATACGGTGTTTGTGTGGGAGAGAGGGGAGTTGGATGGGGTGCACTGTGTGAGTGTGAGGGTGGGGAGTTGGATGGGGTGCAATGTGTGAGTGTGAGGGTGGGGAGTTGGATGGGCCACACTGTGTCTGTGTGAGGGTAGGGAGTTGGATGATGTGCAGTGTGTGTGTCTGAGGGTGGGGAGTTGGATGGGGTACCGTATGTGTGTGTGTGAGGGTGGGGTGTTGGATGGGGTACAGTGTGCATCTGAGAGTGTGGGTGTTTGATGGGGTACAGTGAGTGTGTATGTGAGGTTGGGGTGTTGGATGGGGTACAGTATGTGTGTGTGTGAGGGTGGGGTGTTGGATGGGGTACAGTGTGTATCTGAGAGTGTGGGTGTTTGATGGGGTACAGTGTGTGTGTATGTGAGGTTGGGGTGTTGGATGGGGTAGTGTCTGTGTGTGAGAGGGTGGGGAGTTGGATGGGGTACAGTCTGTGTGTGTGAGGGTGGGGAGTTGGGTGGTGTACAGTGTGTGTGTGTGAGTGTGGGGAGTTGGATGAGGTACAGTGTGTGTGTGAGAAGGTGGGGAGTTGGTTGGGGAACAGTGTGTGTGTGAGAGGGTGGGGTGTTTGATGGGGTACATTCTGTGTGTGAGAGGGTGGGCATTTGGATGAGGTACAGTGTGTGTGTGAGAGGGTGGTTGTTTGATGGGGTACAGTGTGTGTGTGTGAGGTTGGGGTGTTGGATGGGGTACAGGGAGTGTGTGTGTGAGGGTGGGGTGTTGGATGGGGTACAGTCTGTGTGTGAGAGGGTGGGGATTTGGATGAGGTACAGTGTGTGTGTGTGAGAAGGTGGGGAGTTGGATGGGGTACAGTGTGTGTGTGAGGGTGGGGTGTTGGATGGAGTACAGAGTGTGTGTGAGAGGGTGGGGAGTTGGATAGGGTACAGAGTGTGTGTGAGAGGGTGGGGAGTTGGATGGAGTGCAGTGTGTGTGTGTGAGGGTGGGGAGTTGGATGGAATACAGAGTTGGTGTGAGGGTGGGGAGTTGAATGGAGTGCAGTGTGTGTGTGTGACGGTGGCCACTTGGATGGGGTACAGTTTGTGTGCGAGAGGGTGGATTTGGATGGAGTGCAGTGTGTGTGTGTAAGGGTGGGTACTTGGATGGGGTACATTGTGTGTGTGAGGGTGGGGACTTGGATGGGATACGGTCTGTGTGACAGAGGGTGGGGAGTTTGATGGAGTGCATTGTGTGTGTGTGAGGCTCTGTACTTGGATGGCGTACAGTGTGTGTGTGTGAGGGTGGGGATTTGGATGGCGTACAGTGTGTGTGTGAGGGTGGGGACTTGGATGGGATACGGTGTGTGTGTTAGAGGGTGGGGAGTTGGATGGGGTACATTGTGTGTGTGTGAGGGTGGGGAGTTGGATGGGGTACAGTGTGCGTGAGAGGGTGGGGTGTTGGATGGGGTACAGTGATTGTGTGTGAGGTTGGGGTGTTGGATGGGGTACAGTATGTGTGTGTGTGAGGGTGGGGTGTTGGATGGGGTACAGTGTGTATCTGAGAGTGTGGGTGTTTGATGGGGTACACTGTGTGTATGTGAGGTTGGGGTGTTGGATGGGGTACAGTGTTTGTGTGTGCGAGGATGGGCAGTTGGATGGGGTGCAGTGTGTGTGTGTGAGTGTGGGGAGTTGGATGTGGTACAGTGTGTGTGTGTGTGTGTGGGGAGTTGGGTGGGGTACAGTGTGTGTGTGAGAGGATGGTGTGTTGGATGGGGTACAGTGAGTGTGTGAGAGGGTGGGGAGTTGGATGGGGTACAGTGTGTGTGTGTGAGTGTGGGGAGTTGGGTGGGGTACAGTGTGTGTGTGAGAGGATGGTGTGTTGGATGGGGTACAGTGTGTGTGTGAGAGGTTGAGGTGTTGGATGTGGTACAGGGAGTGTGTGTGTGAGGATGGGGTGTTGGATGGGGTACAGTCTGTGTGTGAGAGGGTGGGGATTTGGATGAGGTACAGTGTGTGTGTGTGAGGTTGGGGTGTTGGATGGGGTACAGGGAGTGTGTGTGTGAGGGTAGGGTGTTGGATGGGGTACAGTCTGTGTGTGAGAGGGTGGGGATTTGGATGAGGTACAGTGTGTGTGTGAGAAGGTGGGGAGTTGGATGGGGAACAGTCTGTGTGTGAGAGGGTGGGGATTTGGATGAGGTACAGTGTGTGTGTGAGAAGGTGGGGAGTTGGATGGGGAACAGTCTGTGTGTGAGAGGGTGGGGATTTGGATGAGGTACAGTGTGTGTGTGAGAATGTGGGGAGTTGGATGGGGTACAGTGTGTGTGTGAGAGGGTGGGGATTTGGATGAGGTACAGTGTGTGTGTGAGAGGGTGGGGAGTTGGATGTGGTACAGTCTATGTGTGAGAGGGTGGGGAGTTGGATGGGGTACAGTCTGTGTGTGAGAGGGTGGGGAGTTGGATGGGGTACAGTCTGTGTGTGTGAGGGTGGGGAGTTGGATGGGGGACAGTGTGTGTGTGAGAGGGTGGGGAGTTGGATGTGGTACAGTGTGTGTGTGTGAGTGTGGGGAGTTGGGTGGGTTACAGTGTGTGTGTGAGAGGATGGTGTGTTGGATGGGGTACAGTGAGTGTGTGAGAGGGTGGGGAGTTGGATGGGGTACAGTGTGTGTGTGGGGAGTTGGGTGGGGTACAGTGTGTGTGTGAGAGGATGGTGTGTTGGATGGGGTACAGTGTGTGTGTGAGAGGTTGAGGTGTTGGATGTGGTACAGGGAGTGTGTGTGTGAGGGTGGGGTGTTGGATGGGGTACAGTCTGTGTGTGAGAGGGTGGGGAGTTGGACGAGGTACAGTGTGTGTGTGTGAGGTTGGGGTGTTGGATGGGGTACAGGGAGTGTGTGTGTGAGGTTGGGGTGTTGGATGGGGTACAGTCTGTGTGTGAGAGGGTTGGGAGTTGGATGAGGTACAGTGTGTGTGTGTGAGGTTGGGGTGTTGGATGGGGTACAGGGAGTGTGTGTGTGAGGGTGGGGTGTTGGATGGGGTACAGTCTGTGTGTGAGAGGGTGGGGATTTGGATGAGGTACAGTGTGTGTGTGAGAAGGTGGGGAGTTGGATGGGGAACAGTCTGTGTGTGAGAGGGTGGGGATTTGGATGAGGTACAGTGTGTGTGTGAGAAGGTGGGGAGTTGGATGGGGTACAGTGTGTGTGTGAGAGGGTGGGGACTTGGATGGGGTGCAGTGTATAAGAGAGGGTGGGGCGTTGGATGGGACACAGTCTGTGTGTCGTAGCATGGGCATTTGGAAGGGGTTCAGTGCGTGTGTGTGTGAGGATGGGGAGTTGAATGGAGTCCAGTGTTGTGAGTGTGTCAGAGTGGAGTTGGGTGGGGTACAGTGTGTGTGAGAGAGGTTGGGAGTTGGATGGGGTACAGTATATGTGTGTGTGAGTGTCAGGGTGCAGTTGGAATAGGTGCAATGTGTGTGTGAGAGCCTGGGGATTTGAATGGGATACGGTGTTTGTGTGGGAGAGAGGGGAGTTGGATGGGGTGCACTGTGTGAGTGTGAGGGTGGGGAGTTGGATGGGGTGCAATGTGTGAGAGTGAGGGTGGGGAGTTGGATGGGCCACACTGTGTCTGTGTGAGGGTAGGGAGTTGGATGATGTGCAGTGTGTGTGTCTGAGGGTGGGGAGTTGGATGGGGTACAGTATGTGTGTGTGTGAGGGTGGGGTGTTGGATGGGGTACAGTGTGTATCTGACAGTGTGGGTGTTTGATGGGGTACAGTGAGTGTGTATGTGAGGTTGGGGTGTTGGATGGGGTACAGTATGTGTGTGTGTGAGGGTGGGGTGTTGGATGGGGTACAGTGTGTATCTGAGAGTGTGGGTGTTTGATGGGGTACAGTGTGTGTGTATGTGAGGTTGGGGTGTTGGATGGGGTACAGTCTGTGTGTGAGAGGGTGGGGAGTTGGATGGGGTACAGTCTGTGTGTGTGAGGGTGGGGAGTTGGATGGGGAACAATGTGTGAGTGTGAGAGTGGGGTGTTTGATGGGGTACAGTGTGTGTGTGAGGTGGGGATTTGGATGGGGTACAGTGTGTGTGTGAGAGGGTGGGGAGTTGGATGAGGTACAGTGTGTGTCTGAGGTTGGGGAGTTGGATGAGGTACAGTGTGTGTGTAAGAAGTTGGGGAGTTGGATGGGGAACAGTGTGTGTGTGAGAGGGTGGGGTGTTTGATGGGGTACAGTCTGTGTGTGAGAGGGTGGGGATTTGGATGAGGTACAGTGTGTGTGTGAGAGGGTGGTTGTTTGATGGGGTACAGTGTGTGTGTGTGAGGTTGGGGTGTTGGATGGGGTACAGTGTGTGTGTGAGAAGGTGGGGAGTTGGATGGGGTACAGTGTGTGTGAGAGGGTGGGTGTTTGATGGGGTACAGTGTGTGTGTGAGGGTGGGGTGTTGGATGGAGTACAGAGTGTGTGTGAGAGGGTGGGGAGTTGGATGGGGTACAGAGTGTGTGTGAGAGGGTGTGGAGTTGGATGGAGTGCAGTGTGTGTGTGTGAGGGTGGGGAGTTGGATGGAATACAGAGTTGGTGTGAGGGTGGGGAGTTGAATGGAGTGCAGTGTGTGTGTGTGAGGGTGGATTTGGATGGAGTGCAGTGTGTGTGTGTAAGGGTGGGTACTTGGATGGGGTACATTGTGTGTGTGAGGGTGGGGACTTGGATGGGATACGGTGTGTGTGACAGAGGGTGGGGAGTTTGATGGAGTGCATTGTGTGTGTGTGAGGCTCTGTACTTGGATGGCGTACAGTGTGTGTGTGTGAGGGTGGGGACTTGGATGGCGTACAGTGTGTGTATGAGGGTGGGGACTTGGATGGGATACGGTGTGTGTGTTAGAGGGTGGGGAGTTGGATGGGGTACAGTGTGTGTGTGAGAGGGTGGGTGTTTGATGGGGTACAGTGTGTGTGTGAGGGTGGGGTGTTGGATGGAGTACAGAGTGTGTGTGAGAGGGTGGGGAGTTGGATAGGGTGCAGTGTGTGTGTGAGAGGATGGGGAGTTGGATAGGGTACAGAGTGTGTGTGAGAGGGTGGGGAGTTGGATGGGGTACAGAGTGTGTGTGAGAGGGTGTGGAGTTGGATGGTGTGCAGTGTGTGTGTGTGAGGGTGGGGAGTTGGATGGAATACAGAGTTGGTGTGAGGGTGGGGAGTTGAATGGAGTGCAGTGTGTGTGTGTGAGGGTGGCCACTTGGATGGGGTACAGTTTGTGTGCGAGAGGGTGGGGAGTTGGATGGGGTACAGTGTGCGTGAGAGGGTGGGGTGTTGGATGGGGTACATTGAGTGTGTGTGAGAGGGTGAGGAGTTGGATGGGGTACAGTGTGTGTGTGAGGCTGGAGTTGGATTAGGTACAGTGTGTGTGTGAGAGGATGGGGACTTGGATGGGGTGCAATGTATAAGAGAGGGTGGGGCGTTGGATGGGACACAGTCTGTGTGTCGTAGCATGGGCATTTGGAAGGGGTTCAGTGCGTGTGTGTGTGAGGATGGGGAGTTGAATGGAGTACAGTGTTGTGAGTGTGTCAGAGTGGAGTTGGGTGGGGTACAGTGTGTGTGAGAGAGGGTTGGGAGTTGGATGGGGTACAGTATATGTGTGTGTGAGTGTCAGGGTGCAGTTGGAATGGGTGCAATGTGTGTGTGAGAGCCTGGGGATTTGAATGGGATACGGTGTTTGTGTGGGAGAGAGGGGAGTTGGATGGGGTGCACTGTGTGAGTGTGAGGGTGGGGAGTTGGATGGGGTGCAATGTGTGAGTGTGAGGGTGGGGAGTTGGATGGGCCACACTGTGTCTGTGTGAGGGTAGGGAGTTGGATGATGTGCAGTGTGTGTGTCTGAGGGTGGGGAGTTGGATGGGGTACAGTCTGTATCTGAGAGTGTGGGTGTTTGATGGGGTACAGTGTGTGTATGTGAGGTTGGGGTGTTGGATGGGGTACAGTCTGTGTGTGAGAGGGTGGGGAGTTGGATGGGGTACAGTCTGTGTGTGTGAAGGTGGGGAGTTGGATGGGGAACAATGTGTGTGTATGAGAGTGGGGTGTGTGACGGGGTACAGTGTGTGTGTGAGAGGGTGGGTTTTTGATGGGGTACAGAGTGTGTTTGTGTGAGGGTTGGGTGTTGGATGGAGTCCAGTGTTTGTGTCTGAGGGTGGGGAGTTGGATGGGGTACAGTCTGTGTGTGAGAGGGTGGGGAGCTGGTGGGGTACAGTGTGTGTGTGCGTGTGTGTGTGAGGGTGTGGTGTTGGATGGGGTACAGTGAGTGTGTGAGAGGGTGGGGAGTTGGATGGGGTACAGTGTGTGTGTGAGGTTGGGGAGTTGGGTGGGGTACAGTGTGTGTGTGAGAGGATGGTGTGTTGGATAGGGTACAGAGTGTGTGTGCGAGCATGGGGAGTTGGATGGGGTGCAGTGTGTGTGTGAGAGGGTGGGTGTTTGATGGGGTACAGTGTGTGTGTGTGAGGTTGGGGTGTTGGATGGGGTACAGTCTGTGTGTGAGAGGGTGGGGATTTGGATGAGGTACAGTGTGTGTGTGAGAAGGTGGGGAGTTGGATGGGGTACAGTGTGTGTGTGTGAGGGTGGGGTGTTGGATGGAGTACAGAGTGTGTGTGAGAGGGTGGGGAGTTGGATGGGGTGCAGTGTGTGTGTGAGAGGATGGGGAGTTGGATAGGGTACAGAGTGTGTGTGAGAGGGTGGGGAGGCGGATGGGGTACAGAGTGTGTGTGAGAGGGTGGGGAGTTGGATCGGGTACATTGTGTGTGTGAGAGGGTGGGGAGTTGGATGGGGTGCAGTGTGTGTGTGAGAGGGTGGGGAGTTGGATGGGGTACAGTATGTGTGTGTGAGAGGGTGGGGAGTTGAATGGGGTGCAGTGTGTGTGTGAGAGGTTGGGGATTTGGATGGGGTGCAAAGTGTGTGTGAGAGGGTGGGGTGTTGGATGGGGTACAGTGTGTGTGTGAGAGTGTGGGTGTTTGATGGGGTACAGTCTGTGTATGAGAGGGTGGGGAGCTGGTGGGGTACAGTGTGTGTGTGCGTGTGTGTGTGAGGGTGTGGTGTTGGATGGGGTACAGTGTGTGTATGTGAGGTTGGGGTGTTGGATGGGGTACAGTCTGTGTGTGAGAGGGTGGGGAGTTGGATGGGGTACAGTCTGTGTGTGTGAAGGTGGGGAGTTGGATGGGGAACAATGTGTGTGTATGAGAGTGGGGTGTGTGACGGGGTACAGTGTGTGTGTGAGAGGGTGGGTTTTTGATGGGGTACAGAGTGTGTTTGTGTGAGGGTTGGGTGTTGGATGGAGTACAGTGTTTGTGTCTGAGGGTGGGGAGTTGGATGGGGTACAGTCTGTGTGTGAGAGGGTGGGGAGCTGGTGGGGTACAGTGTGTGTGTGCGTGTGTGTGTGAGGGTGTGGTGTTGGATGGGGTACAGTGAGTGTGTGAGAGGGTGGGGAGTTGGATGGGGTACAGTGTGTGTGTGAGGTTGGGGAGTTGGGTGGGGTACAGTGTGTGTGTGAGAGGATGGTGTGTTGGATAGGGTACAGAGTGTGTGTGCGAGCATGGGGAGTTGGATGGGGTGCAGTGTGTGTGTGAGAGGGTGGGTGTTTGATGGGGTACAGTGTGTGTGTGTGAGGTTGGGGTGTTGGATGGGGTACAGTCTGTGTGTGAGAGGGTGGGGATTTGGATGAGGTACAGTGTGTGTGTGAGAAGGTGGGGAGTTGGATGGGGTACAGTGTGTGTGTGTGTGAGGGTGGGGTGTTGGATGGAGTACAGAGTGTGTGTGAGAGGGTGGGGAGTTGGATGGGGTGCAGTGTGTGTGTGAGAGGATGGGGAGTTGGATAGGGTACAGTGTGTGTGTGTGTGAGGGTGGGGTGTTGGATGGAGTACAGAGTGTGTGTGAGAGGGTGGGGAGTTGGATGGGGTGCAGTGTGTGTGTGAGAGGGTGGGGAGTTGGATGGGGTACAGAGTGTGTGTGAGAGGGTGGGGAGTTGGATGCGGTGCAAAGTGTGTGTGAGAGGGTGGGGAGTTGGATGGGGTACAGAATTTGTGTGTGTGAGGGTGGGTTGTTGGATGGCGTACAGTGTGTGTGTGAGAGTGTGGGTGTTTGATGGGGTACAGTGAGTGTGTGTGTGAGGGTGGGGTGTTGGATGGGGTACAGTCTGTGTGTGAGAGGGTGGGGAGCTGGTGGGGTACAGTGTGTGTGTGCGTGTGTGTGTGAGGGTGTGGTGTTGGATGGGGTACAGTGTATGTACGTGAGGTTGGGGTGTTGGATGGGGTACAGTCTGTGTGTGAGAGGGTGGGGAGTTGGATGGGGTACAGTCTGTGTGTGTGAGGGTGGGGAGTTGGATGGGGAACAATGTGTGAGTGTGAGACTGGGGTGTTTGACGGGGTACAGTGTGTGTGTGAGAGGGTGGGTTTTTGATGGGGTACAGAGTGTGTTTGTGTGAGGGTGGGCAGTTGGATGGGGTGCAGTGTGTGTGTGTGAGGTTGGGGAGTTGGATGGGGTACAGGGAGTGTGTGAGAGGGTGGTTGTTTGATGGGGTACAGTGTGTGTGTGAGAGGTTGGGGTTTTGGATGGGGTACAGTGAGTGTGTGAGAGGTTGGGGAGTTGGATGGGGTACAGGGAGTGTGTGAGAGGGTGGTTGTTTGATGGGGTACAGTGTGTGTGTGAGAGGTTGGGGTTTTGGATGGGGTACAGGGAGTGTGTGTGAGGGTGGGGTGTTGGATGAGGTACAGTGTGTGTGTGAGAAGGAGGGGAGTTGGATGGGGTACAGTGTGTGTGTGTGTGAGGGTGGGGTGTTGGATGGAGTACAGAGTGTGTGTGAGAGGGTGCGGAGTTGGATGGGGTACAGAGTGTGTGTGAGAGGGTGGGGAGTTGGATGGGGTAAAGTGTGTGTATGAGAGGGTGGGTGTTTGATGGTGTACAGTGTGTGAGGGTGGGGTGTTGGATGGGGTGCAGTGTGTGTGTGAGAGGATGGGGAGTTGGATGGGGTACAGAGTGTGTGTGAGAGGGTGCGGAGTTGGATGGGGTACAGAGTGTGTGTGAGAGGGTGGGGAGTTGGATGGGGTACAGAGTGTGTGTGAGAGGGTGGGGAGTTGGATGGGGTGCAAAGTGTGTGTGACAGGGTGGGGAGTTTGATGGGGTAAAGTGTGTGTATGAGAGGGTGGGTGTTTGATGGTGTACAGTGTGTGAGGGTGGGGTGTTGGATGGGGTGCAGTGTGTGTGTGAGAGGATGGGGAGTTGGATGGGGTACAGAGTGTGTGTGAGAGGGTGCGGAGTTGGATGGGGTACAGAGTGTGTGTGAGAGGGTGGGGAGTTGGATGGGGTGCAGTGTGTGTGTGAGAGGGTGGGGAGTTGGATGGGGTGCAAAGTGTGTGTGAGAGGGTGGGGAGTTTGATGGGGTAAAGTGTGTGTGTGAGAGGGTGGGGAGTTTGATGGGGGACAGAGTTTGTGTGAGAGGGTGGGGTGTTGGATGGGGGACAGTGTGTGTGTGTGTGAGCGTGGGGTGTTGGATGGGGAACAGTGTGTGTGTGAGAGGGTGGGGAGTTGGATGGGGGACAGAGTGTGTGGGTGAGGGTGGAGAGTTGGATGGGGTAAAGTGTGTGTGTGAGAGGGTGGGGAGTTTGATGGGGGACAGAGTTTGTGTGAGAGGGTGGGGAGTTGGATGGGGGACAGAGTGTGTGGGTGAGGGTGGAGAGTTGGATGGGGTAAAGTGTGTGTGTGAGAGGGTGGGGAGTTTGATGGGGGACAGAGTTTGTGTGAGAGGGTGGGGAGTTGGATGGGGGACAGAGTGTGTGGGTGAGGGTGGAGAGTTGGATGGGGTAAAGTGTGTGTGTGTGAGGTTGGGGTGTTGGATGGGGTACAGTGAGTGTGTGTTTGTGAGGGTGCGGAGTTGGATGGCGTAAAGTGTGCATGTGAGAGGGTGGGGTTGTGTGTGTGTGTGTGTGTGTGTGTGTGTGTGTGTGTGTGTGTGTGTGTGTGTGTGTGTGTGTGTGTGTGTGTGTGTGTGTGTGTGTAATGTTGGATGGGGTACAGTGTGTGTGTGAGAGGGTGGGGAGTTGGATGGGGTGCAGTGTGTGTGTGTGAGGGTGGGGAGTTGGATGGGGTGCAGTACGTGTGTGTGTGGGGGTGGAGTTGGATGGGGTGCAGTGCGTGTTTGTGTCCGGGTGGAGTTGGATGGGGTGCAGTGCGTGTGTGTGTGAGGGTGGAGTTGGATGGGGTGCAGTGTGTGTGTGTGAGGGTGGGGTCTTGGATGGAGTGCAGTGCGTGTGTGTGTGGGGGTGGAGTTGGATGGGGTGCAGTGCGTGTGTGTGTGAGGGTGGAGTTGGATCGAGTGCAGTGTGTGTGTGTGAGGGTGGGGAGTTGGATCGAGTGCAGTGTGTGTGTGTGTGGGTGGGGTGTTGGATGGGGTGCAGTGTGTGTGTGTGAGGGTGGGGTCTTGGATGGGGTGCAGTGTGTGTGTGTGAGGGTGGGGACTTGGATAGAGTGCAGTGTGTGTGTGTGAGGGTGGGGAGTTTGATGGGGTGCAGAGTGTGTGTGTGGGGGTGGAGTTGGATGGGGTGCAGTGTGTGTGTGTGAGGGTGGGGAGTTGGATGGGATGCAGTGTGTGTGTGTGAGGGTGGGGACTTAGATAGAGTGCAGTGTGTGTGTGTGAGGGTGGGGAGTTGGATGGGGTGCAGAGTGTGTGTGTGGGGGTGGAGTTGGATGGGGTGCAGTGTGTGTGTGTGAGGGTGGGGAGTTGGATGGGGTGCAGTGTGTGTGTGTGAGTGTGGGGAGTTGGATGGGGTGCAGAGTGTGTGTGTGGGGGTGGAGTTGGATGGGGTGCAGTGTGTGTGTGTGAGGATGGGGAGTTGGATGGGGTGCAGAGTGTGTGTGTGGGGGTGGGGAGTTGGATGGGCTGCAGAGTGTGTGTGAGAGGGTGGGGAATTGGATGGGGTGCAGTGTGTGTGTGTGTGTGAGGGTGGAGTTGGATCGAGTGCAGTGTGTGTGTGTGAGCGTGGGGAGTTGGATGGGGTGCAGTGTGTGTGTGTGAGGGTGGGGGGTTGGATGGAGTGCTGTGTCTGTGTGTGAGGGTGGGGAGTTGGATGGAATACAGAGTTGGTGTGAGGGTGGGGAGTTGAATGGAGTGCAGTGTGTGTGTGAGAAGGTGGAGTTGGATGGAGTGCAGTGTGTGTGTGAGAGGGTGGCCACTTGGATGGGGTACAGTTTGTGTGCCAGAGGGTTGGGTGTTGGATGGGGTACAGTGTGTGTGTGTGAGGGTGGGTACTTGGATGGGGTACAGTGTGTGTGAGTGAGGGTGGAGTTGGATGGAGTGCAGTGTGTGTGTGAGAGGGTGGCCACTTGGATGGGGTACAGTTTGTGTGCGAGAGGGTTGGGTGTTGGATGGGGTACAGTGTGTGTGTGTGAGGGTGGGTACTTGGATGGGGTACAGTTTGTGTGTGTGAGGGTGGGTCCTTGGATGGAGTGCAGTGTGTGTGTGAGAGGGTGGCCACTTGGATGGGGTACAGTTTGTGTGCAAGAGGGTTGGGTGTTAGATGGAGTGCAGTGTGTGTGTGAGAGGGTGGCCACTTGGATGGGGTACAGTTTGTGTGCGAGAGGGTTGGGTGTTGGATGGGGTACAGTGTGTGTGTGTGAGGGTGGGTACTTGGATGGAGTGCAGTGTGTGTGTGTGAGGGTGGGTACTTGGATGGGGTACATTGTGTGTGTGAGGGTGGGGACTTGGATGGGATACGGTGTGTGTGACAGAGGGTGGGGAGTTTGATGGAGTGCAGTGTGTGTGTGTGAGGCTCTGTACTTGGATGGGGTACAGTGCGTGTGTGAGAGGGTGGAGTTGGATGGGGTACAGTGTGTGTGTGTGAGGGTGGAGTTGGATGGCGTACAGTGTGTGTGTGAGGGTGGGGACTTCGATGGGATACGGTGTGTGTGTGAGAGGGTGGGGAGTTGGATGGGGTACAGTGTGCGTGAGAGGGTGGGCTGTTGGATGGGGTACATTGAGTGTGTGTGAGAGGGTGAGGAGTTGGATGGGGTACAGTGTGTGTCTGTGAGGGTGGGGAGTTGGATGGGGTGCAATGTATAAGAGAGGGTGGGGCGTTGGATGGGACACAGTCTGTGTGTCTTAGCATGGGCATTTGGAAGGGGTTCAGTGCGTGTGTGTGAGGATGGGGAGTTGGATGGGGTGCACTGTGTGTGTGAGTGTGTCAGGGTGGAGTTGGATGGGGTACAGTGTGTGTGTGAGAGGGTGGGGATTTGGATGGGGTGCAGTGTCTGTGAGTTTGACAGGGTGGAGTTGGATGGGGTGCAGTGTCTGTGTGTGTGTGAGAAAGAGAGGGTGGAATTGGAATGGATAGAGTGTGTGTGGGAGCTTGGGGAGTTGGATGGGGTACAGTGTGTGTATGTTAGGGTGGGGAGTTGGCTGGGGTACAGTGTGTGCGTGAGGGTGGAGTTGGATGGGGTACCGTGTGTGTGTGAGAGGGTGGTGTTGGATGGGGTACCGTGTGTGTGTGAGAGGGTGGAGTTGGATAGGGTACCGTGTGTGTGTGAGAGGGTGGAGTTAGATGGGGTACAGAGTGTGTGTGCGAGCATGGGGAGTTGGATGCAGTGCAGTGTGTCTGTGTGAGGGTGGGGAGTTGGATGGGGTTCAGTGTGTGTGTGTGTGAGGGTGGGGAGTTGGATGGGGTACAGTGTGTGTGTGAGAGGGTGGGGTGTTGGAAGGGGTACAGTGTGTGTGTGTGAGGGTGGGGAGTTGGATGGAGTGCAGTGTGTGTGTGTGAGGGTGGGGAGCTGGATGGAGTGCAGTGTGTGTGTGAGAGGGTGGGGAGTTGGATGGGGTACAGTGTGTGTGTGTGTGTCTGTGGGAGGGGTGGAGTTGGATGGGGTACAGTGTGTGTGTGTGTGTGTGTGTGTGTGTGTGTGTGTGTGAGAGAGAGAGAGGGTGGAGTTGGAGTGGATACAGTGTGTGTGGGAGCTTCGGGAGTTGGATGGGGTACAGTGTGTGTGGGAGCTTGGGGAGTTGGATGGGGTACAGTGTGTGTGTGAGAGGGTGGCAAGTTGGATGGGGTACAATGTGTGTGTGTGAGGGTGAGGAGTTCGATGGGGTACAGTGTGTGTGTCTGTGTGTGAGGGTGGGGTGTTAGATGGGGTACAGTGTGTGTGTGTGTGTGTGTGTGAGGGTGGGGCGTTGGACGGGGTACAGTGTGTGTCTGAGAGGGTGAGATGTTGGATGGAGTGCAGTGTGTGGTGTGTGAGAGGGTGGTGAGTTGGAAGGGGTACAGTGTGTGTGGGACGGAGGGGTGTTGGATGAGGTACAGTGGGTTTGTGTGTGAGGGTGGGGCCTTGGATGAAGTGCAGTGTGTGTGTGTGAGGGTGAGGAGATCGATGGGGTACAGTGTTTGTGTGTGTGTGTGTGGGAGGGGTGGAGTTGGATGGGGTACAGTGTGTGTGTGTGTGTGAGAGAGAGGGTGGAGTTGGAATGGATACAGTGTGTTTGGGAGCTTGGGGAGTTGGATGGGGTACAGTGTGTGTGTCTGAGGGTGGGGAGTTGGATGGGATACAGTGTGTGTGTGAGGGTGGAGTTGGATTGGGTACCGTGTGTGTGTGTGAGGGTGGGGAGTTGGATGGGGTACAGTGTGTGAGTGAGAGGGTGGAGTTGGATGGAGTGAAGTGTGAGTGAGAGGGTGGGGTGTTGGATGGGGTACAGTTTGTGTGTGAGAGGGTGGAGTTGGATGGGGTACAGTGTGTGTGTGAGTGGGTGGAGTTGGATGGAGTCCTTTGTGTGTGTGAGAGGGTGGGGACTTGGATGGGGTACAGTGTGTGTCTGTGAGGGTGGGGAGTTGGATGGGGTACAATGTTTAAGTGCCGGTAGGGCGTTGGATGGGACACAGTCTGTGTGTCATAGCATGGGGATTTGGAAGGGGTTCAGTGCGTGTGTGTGAGGATGGGGAGTTGGATGGGGTGCAGTGTCTGTGAGTGTGTCAGGGTGGAGTTGGATGGGGTACAGTGTGTGTGTGAGAGGGTGGGGAGTTGGATGGGGTGCAGTGTCTGTGGGATTGACAGGGTGGAGTTGGATGTGGTACAGTGTGTGTGTGAGAGGGTGGGTAGTTGGATGGGGTGCAGTGTCTGTGGGTTTGACAGGGTGGAGTTGGATGGGGTACTGTGTGTGTGTGAGAGGGTGGGGAGTTGGCTGGGGTTCAGTGTGTTTGTGTGAGGGTGGGGACTTGGATGGGGTACATTGTCTGTGTGTGTGAGTGTGGGGACTTGGATAGGGCATTGTGTGTGTGTAAGGTTGGAGAATGATGGGGTACACTGTGTGTGTGAGAGGGTGGGGAGTTAGATGGGGTACAATGTGTAAGTGCCGGTAGGGCGTTGGATGGGACACAGTCTGTGTGTCATAGCATGGGGATTTGGAAGGGGTTCAGTGCGTGTGTGTGAGGATGGGGAGTTGGATGGGGTACAGTGTGTGTGTGAAAGGGAGGGGAATTGGATGGGGTGCAGTGTCTGTGGGTTTGACAGGGTGGAGTTGGATGGGGTACAGTGTGTGTGTGTGAGGGTGGGGAGTTCGATGGGGTGCAGTGTGTGTGTGAGGGTGGGGATTTGGATGGGGTGCAGTGTCTGTGAGTGTGTCAGAGTTGAGTTGGGTGGGGTACAGTGTGTGTGTGTGAGTGTGAGGGTGCTGTTGGAATGGGTGCAATGCGTGTGTGAGAGCCTGGGGATTTGAATGGGGTATGGTGTTTTTGTGGGAGAGAGGGGAGCTGGATGGGGTGCAGTGTGTTTGTGTGAGGGTGGGGAGTTGGATGGGGTACAGTTTGTTTGCGAGAGGGTGGGGAGTTGGACGGGGTACAGTGTGTGTGCGAGGGTGGAGTTGGATGCGTGCAGTGCATGGGTGTGAGAGGGTGGAGTTGGATGGGGTACATTGTGTGTGTGTGAGTGTGGGGACTTGGATAGGGCATTGTGTGTGTGTAAGGTTGGAGAACAATGGGGTACACTGTGTGTATGAGAGGGTGGGGAGTTAGATGGAGTGCAATGTGCGTGTGAGAGGGTGGTGAATGTGATGGGGGACAGTGGGTGTGTGTGTGAGGGTGAGGTGTTGGATGGGGTACAGTGTGTGTGTGAGCGGATGGGGAGTTGGATGGGGTACAGTGTGTGTGAGATGGTGGGGAGTTGGAAGGGGTACAGTGAGTGTGTGTGTGAGGGTGGGGTGTAGGATTGGGTACAGTGTGTGTGTGTGAGGGTGGGGTGTTGGATGGGTACAGTGTGTGTGTGAAAGGGTGGGGAGTTGGATGGGGTGCAGTCTCTGTGTGGGCGGGTGGTGAGTTGGAAGGGGTACAGTGTGTGTGTGTGGAGAGAGAGGTGTTGAATGAGGTACAGTGGGTTTGTGTGTGAGGGTGCGGCCTTGAATGGGGTACTGTGTGTGTGTGTGAGGCTGAGGAGATGGATGGGGTAGTGTGTGTGTGTGTGTGTGTGTGTGTGTGTGTGTGTGTGTGTGTGTGTGTGTGTGTGTGTGTGTGTGTGTGTGTGTGTGAGTGAGAGAGAGAGGGTGGAGTTGGAATGGATACAGTGTGTGTGGGAGCTTGGGGAGTTGGATGTGGTACAGTGTGTGTGTGAGGGTGGGGGTTTTTGGGGTACAGTGTGTGTGTGAGAGGGTGGAGTTGGATGGGGTACAGAGTGTGTGTGCGATGTTGGGGAGTTGGATGGGGTACAGTGTGTGTGTGAGGGTGGAGTTGGATGGTGTACAGTGTGTGCGTGAGTGGGTGGTTGTTTGATGGGGTACAGTGTGTGTGTGTGTGTGTGTGTGTGAGGGTGGGGTGTTAGATGGGGTACAGTGTGTGTGTGTGTGTGTGTGTGTGTGAGGGTGGGGGGTTGGACGGGGTACAATGTGTGTCTGAGAGGGTGAGATGTTGGATGGAGTGCAGTGTGTGGTGTGTGTGAGGGTGGGTAGTTGGACGGGGTACAGTGTGTGTGTGGGACCTTGGCATGTTGGATGGGGTACATTGAGTGTGTGTGAGAGGGTGAGGAGTTGGATGGGGTACAGTGTGTGTGTGTGAGGGTGGGGAGTTGGACGGGGTACAATGTGTGTCTGAGAGGGTGAGATGTTGGATGGAGTGCAGTGTGTGGTGTGTGTGAGGGTGGGTAGTTGGATGGGGTGCAGTGTCTGTGAGTGTGTCAGGGTGGAGTTGGATGGGGTACAGTGTTTGTGTGAGCGGATGGGGAGTTGGATGGGGTACAGTGAGTGTGTGTGTGAGGTTGGGGTGTAGGATTGGGTACAGTTTGTGTGTGTGAGGGTGGAGAGTTGGATGGGGTGCAGTCTCTGTGTGAGAGGGTGGTGAGTTGGAAGGGGTACAGTGTGTGTGGGACAGAGGGGTGTTGGATGAGGTACAGTGGGTTTGTGTGTGAGGGTGGGGCCTTGGATGGAATGCAGTGTGTGTGTGTGAGGGTGAGGAGATCGATGGGGTACAGTGTTTGTGTGTGTGTGTGTGGGAGGGGTGGAGTTGGATGGGGTACAGTGTGTGTGTGTGTGTGTGAGAGACAGGGTGGAGTTGGAATGGATACAGTGTGTTTGGGAGCTTGGGGAGTTGGATGGGGTACAGTGTGTGTGTCTGAGGGTGGGGAGTTGGATGGGGTACAGTGTGTGTGTGAGGGTGGAGTTGGATGGGGTACCGTGTGTGAGGGTGGGGAGTTGGATGGGGTACAGTGTGTGAGTGAGAGGGTGGAGTTGGATGGAGTGAAGTGTGAGTGAGAGGGTGGGGTGTTGGATGGGGTACAGTTTGTGTGTGAGAGGGTGGAGTTGGATGGGGTACAGTGTGTGTGTGAGAGGGTGGAGTTGGATGGGGTACAATGTTTAAGTGCCGGTAGGGCGTTGGATGGGACACAGTCTGTGTGTCATAGCATGGGGATTTGGAAGGGGTTCAGTGCGTGTGTGTGAGGATGGGGAGTTGGATGGGGTGCAGTGTCTGTGAGTGTGTCAGGGTGGAGTTGGATGGGGTACAGTGTGTGTGTGAGAGGGTGGGTAGTTGGATGGGGTGCAGTGTCTGTGGGTTTGACAGGGTGGAGTTGGATGGGGTACAGTGTGTGTGTGAGAGAGTGGGGAGTTGGCTGGGGTTCAGTGTGTTTGTGTGAGGGTGGGGACTTGGATAGGGCATTGTGTGTGTGTAAGGTTGGAGAATGATGGGGTACACTGTGTGTGTGAGAGGGTGGGGAGTTGGATGGAGTGCAATGTGCGTGTGAGAGGGTGGTAAATGTGATGGGGGACAATGGGTGTGTGTGTGAGCGGATGGGGAGTTGGATGGGGTACAATGTGTAAGTGCCGGTAGGGCGTTGGATGGGACACAGTCTGTGTGTCATAGCATGGGGATTTGGAAGGGGTTCAGTGCGTGTGTGTGAGGATGGGGAGTTGGATGGGGTGCAGTGTCTGTGGGTTTGACAGGGTGGAGTTGGATGGGGTACAGTGTGTGTGTGTGAGGGTGGGGAGTTCGATGGGGTGCAGTGTGTGTGTGAGGATGGGGAGTTGGATGGGGTGCAGTGTCTGTGAGTGTGTCAGAGTTGAGTTGGGTGGGGTACAGTGTGTGTGTGTGAGTGTGAGGGTGCTGTTGGAATGGGTGCAATGCGTGTGTGAGAGCCTGGGGATTTGAATGGGGTATGGTGTTTTTGTGGGAGAGAGGGGAGCTGGATGGGGTGCAGTGTGTGAGTGTGAGGGTGGGGAGTTGGATGGGCTACAGTGTGTCTGTGTGAGGGTGGGGAGTTGGACGGGGTACAGTGTGTGTGCGAGGGTGGAGTTGGATGCGTGCAGTGCATGGGTGTGAGAGGGTGGAGTTGGATGGGGTACATTGTGTGTGTGTGTGTGTGTGGGGACTTGGATAGGGCATTGTGTGTGTGTAAGGTTGGAGAACGATGGGGTACACTGTATGTGTGAGAGGGTGGGGAGTTGGATGGAGTGCAATGTGCTTGTGAGAGGGTGGTGAATGTGATGGGGGACAGTGGGTGTGTGTGTGAGGGTGAGGTGTTGGATGGGGTACAGTGTGTGTGTGAGCGGATGGGGAGTTGGATGGGGTACAGTGTGTGTGAGAGGGTGGGGAGTTGGAAGGGGTACAGTGAGTGTGTGTGTGAGGGTGGGGTGTAGCATTGGGTACAGTGTGTGTGTGTGAGGGTGGGGTATTGCATGGGTACAGTGTGTGTGTGAAAGGGTGGGGAGTTGGATGGGGTGCAGTCTCTGTGTGGGCGGGTGGTGAGTTGGAAGGGGTACAGTGTGTGTGTGTGGAGAGAGGGGTTTTGAATGAGGTACAGTGGGTTTGTGTGTGAGGGTGTGGCCTTGGATGGGGTACTGTGTGTGTGTGTGAGGCTGAGGAGATGGATGGGGTAGTGTGTGTGTGTGTGTGTGTGTGTGTGTGTGTGTGTGTGTGTGTGTGTGTGTGTGTGTGTGTGTGTGTGTGTGTGTGTGTTAGAGAGAGGGTGGAGTTGGAATGGATACAGTGTGTGTGGGAGCTTGGGGAGTTGGATGGGGTACAGTGTGTGTGTGTGAGGGTGGGGGTTTTTGGGGTACAGTGTGTGTGTGTGAGGGTGAAGTTGGATGGGGTCCCGTGTGTGTGTGAGAGGGTGGAGTTGGATGGGGTACAGAGTGTGTGTGCGTTGTTGGGGATTTGGATGGGGTACAGTGTATGTGTGTGAGGGTGGGGAGTTGGACGGGGTACAGTGTGTGTGTGTGAGGGTGGGGAGTTGGACGGGGTACATTTTGTGCGTGATAGGGTGAGGAGTTGGATGGGGTACAGTGTGTGTGTGAGGGTGGAGTTGGATGGTGTACAGTGTGTGTGTGTGAGGGTGGGGAGTTGGACGGGGTACAATGTGTGTCTGAGAGGGTGAGATGTTGGATGGAGTGCAGTGTGTGGTGTGTGTGAGGGTGGGTAGTTGGACGGGGTACAGTGTGTGTGTGGGACCCTGGCGTGTTGGATGGGGTACAGTGTATGTCTGTCAGAGTGTGGAGTTGGATGGGGTACAGTGTTTGTGTGAGCGGATGGGGAGTTGGATGGGGTACAGTGAGTGTGTGTGTGAGGTTGGGGTGTAGGATTGTGTACAGTTTGTGTGTGTGAGGGTGGAGAGTTGGATGGGGTGCAGTCTCTGTGTGAGAGGGTGGTGAGTTGGAAGGGGTACAGTGTGTGTGGGACAGAGGGATGTTGAATGAGGTACAGTGGGTTTGTGTGTGAGGGTGGGGCCTTGGATGGAGTGCAGTGTGTGTGTGTGAGGGTGAGGAGATGGATGGGATACAGTGTTTGTGTGTGTGTGTGTGTGGGAGGGGTGGAGTTGGAATGGATACAGTGTGTGTGGGAGCTTGGGGAGTTGGATGGGGTACAGTGTGTGTGTGTCTGAGGGTGGGGAGTTGGATGGGGTACAGAGTGTGTGTGAGGGTGGAGTTGGATGGGGTACCGTGTGTGTGTGTGAGGGTGGGGAGTTGGATGGGGTACAGTGTGTGAGTGAGGGGGTGGAGTTGGATGGAGTGCAGTGTGCGTGAGGGGGTGGGGTGTTGCATGGAGTGCAGTGTGCTTGCGAGGGTGGGGTGTTGGATGGGGTACATTGAGTGTGTGTGTGACGGTGGGCAGTTGTATGGGGTACAGTTTGTGTGCGAGATGGTGGGGAGTTGGATGGGGTACAGTGTGTGTGTGAGAGGGTGGAGTTGGATGGAGTCCTTTGTGTGTGTGTGAGGGTGGGGTCTTGGATGGGGTACAGTGTGTGTCTGTGAGGGTGGGGAGTTGGATGGGGTACAATGTGTAAGTGAGGGTAGGGCGTTGGATGGGACACAGTCTGTGTGTCATAGCATGGGGATTTGGAAGGGGTTCAGTGCGTGTGTGTGAGGATGGGGAGTTGGATGGGGTGCAGTGTCTGTGAGTGTGTCAGGGTGGAGTTGGATGGGGTACAGTGTGTGTGTGAGAGGGTGGGGAGTTGGATGGGGTGCAGTGTGTGTGTGAGGGTGGGGAGTTCGATGGGGTGCAGTGTGTGTGTAAGGGTGGGGAGTTGGATGGGGTGCAGTATGTGTGTGAGTTTGGGGAGTTGGATGGGGTGCAGTGTCTGTGAGTGTGTTAGAGTTGAGTTGGGTGGGGTACAGTGTGTGTGTGTGAGAGTGAGGGTGCTGTTGGAATGGATGCAATGTGTGTGTGAGAGCCTGGGGATTTGAATGGGGTACGGTGTTTGTGTGGGAGAGAGGGGAGCTGGATGGGGTGCAGTGTGTGAGTGTGATGGTGGGGAGTTGGATGGGGTACAGTTTGCTTGCGAGAGGGTGGGGAGTTGGACGGGGTACAGTGTGTGTGCGAGGGTGGAGTTGGATGCGTGCAGTGCATGGGTGTGAGAGGGTGGGGACTTGGATGGGGCATTGTGTGTGTGTAAGGTTGGAGAACGATGGGATACACTGTGTGTGTGAGAGGGTGGGGAGTTGGATGGAGTGCAATGTGCGTGTGAGAGGGTGGTGAATGTGATGAGGGACAGTGGGTGTGTGTGTGAGGGTGAGGTCTTGGATGGGGTACAGTGTGTGTGTGAGCGGATGGGGAGTTGGATGGGGTACAGTGTGTGTGAGAGGGTGGGGAGTTGGATTGGGTACCGTGTGTGTGTGAGAGGGTGGAGTTGGACTGGGTACCGTGTGTGTGTGAGGGTGGAGTTGGATGGGGTACAGAGTGTGTGTACGAGCATGGGAAGTTGGATGGAGTGCAGTGTGTGTGTGTGTGAGGGTGGGGTGGAGTTGGATGTGGTACAGTGTGTGTGGGAGCTTGGGGAGTTGGATGGGGTACAGTGTGTGTGTGTGTGTGTGTGAGGGTGGAGTTGGATGGGGTACCGTGTGTGTGTGAGAGGGTGGAGTTGGATGGGGAACCGTGTGTGTGTGAGAGGGTGGAGTTGGATGGGGTACCGTGTGTGTGTGAGAGGGTGGAGTTGGATGGAGTGCAGTGTGTCTGTGTGTGAGGGTGAGGAGTTGGATGTGGTACTGTGTGTGTGTGAGAGGGTGGAGTTGGATGGAGTGCAGTGTGTGTGTGTGAGAGTGGGGAGTTGATGGGGTACAGTGTGTGTGAGAGGGTGGAGAGTCGGATGGGGTACAGTGTGTGTGTGTGTGTGAGGGTGGGGTGTTAGATGGGGTACAGTGTGTGTGTATGTGTGTGAGGGTGGCGAGTTGGATGGGGTACAGTGTGTGTGTGAGGGTGGAGTTGGATGGGTGCAGTGTGTGTGTGTGAGAGTGTGGAGTTGGATGGGGTACAGTGTGTGTGAGGGTGAGGTGTTAGATGGGGTACAGTGTGTGTGTGTGTGTGTGTGTGAGGGTGGGGTGTTAGATGGGGTACAGTGTGTGTGTATGTGTGTGAGGGTGGGGAGTTGGATGGGGTACAGTTTGTGTACGAGAGGGTGGGGAGTTGGATGGAGTGCAGTGTGTGTGCGTGAGGGTGGGGAGTTGGATGGGGTACAGTCTGTGTGTGTGAGGGTGAGGAGATGGATGGGGTACAGTGTTTGTGTGTGTGTGTGTGTGGGAGGGGTGGAGTTGGATGGGGTACAGTGTGTGTGTGAGGATGGAGTTGGATGGGTGCAGTGTGTGTGTGTGTGAGGGTGGGGAGTTGGACGGGGTGCAGTGTGTGTGTGTGTGAGGGTGGGGAGTTGGATGGGGTACAGTGTGTGTGTGTGTGAGGGTGGGGAGTTGGATGGGGTACATTGTATGTGTGTGAGGGTTGGGAGTTGGATGGGGTGCAGTGTGTGTGTGTGTGTGTGAGGGTTGGGAGTTGGATGGGGTACAGTGTGTGTATGTGTGAGGGTTGGGAGTTGGATGGGGTACAGTGTGTGTGTGTGTGAGGGTGGGGAGTTGGACGGGGTGCAATGTGTGTGTGTGAGGGTTGGGAGTTGGATGGGGTACAGTGTATGTGTGTGAGGGTTGGGAGTTGAATGGGGTACAGTGTGTGTGTGAGAGGGTGGGGAGTTGGATGGGGTACAGTGTGTGTGTGTGAGGGTTGGGAGTTGGATGGGGTGCAGTGTGTGTGTGTGTGAGGGTTGGGAGTTGGATGGGGTACAGTGTGTGTATGTGAGGGTTGGGAGTTGGATGGGGTGCAGTGTGTGTGTGTGTGAGGGTTGGGAGTTGGATGGGGTACAGTGTGTGTATGTGAGGGTTGGGAGTTGGATGGGGTACAGTGTGTGTGTGAGAGGGTGGGGAGTTGGATGGGGTACAGTGTGTGTATGTGAGGGTTGGGAGTTGGATGGGGTACAGTGTGTGTGTGAGAGGGTGGGGAGTTGGATGGGGTACAGTGTGTGTATGTGAGGGTTGGGAGTTGGATGGGGTACAGTGTGTGTGTGAGAGGGTGGGGAGTTGGATGGGGTACAGTGTGTATGTGTGTGAGGGTTGGGAGTTGGATGGGGTACAGTGTGTGTGTGTGTGAGGGTGGGGAGTTGGATGGGGTACAGTGTGTGTGTGTGTGAGGGTGGGGAGTTGGACGGGGTGCAATGTGTGTGTGTGAGGGTTGGGAGTTGGATGGGGTACAGTGTATGTGTGTGAGGGTTGGGAGTTGAATGGGGTACAGTGTGTGTGTGAGAGGGTGGGGAGTTGGATGGGGTACAGTGTGTGTGTGTGAGGGTTGGGAGTTGGATGGGGTGCAGTGTGTGTGTGTGAGGGTTGGGAGTTGAATGGGGTACAGTGTGTGTGTGTGAGGGTTGGGAGTTGGATGGGGTGCAGTGTGTGTGTGTGAGGGTTGGGAGTTGAATGGGCTACAGTGTGTGTGTGTGAGGGTTGGGAGTTGGATGGGGTACAGTGTATGTGTGTGAGGGTTGGGAGTTGAATGGGGTACAGTGTGTGTGTGAGAGGGTGGGGAGTTGGATGGGGTACAGTGTGTGTGTGTGAGGGTTGGGAGTTGGATGGGGTGCAGTGTGTGTGTGTGTGAGGGTTGGGAGTTGGATGGGGTACAGTGTGTGTATGTGAGGGTTGGGAGTTGGATGGGGTGCAGTGTGTGTGTGTGTGAGGGTTGGGAGTTGGATGGGGTACAGTGTGTGTATGTGAGGGTTGGGAGTTGGATGGGGTACAGTGTGTGTGTGAGAGGGTGGGGAGTTGGATGGGGTACAGTGTGTGTATGTGAGGGTTGGGAGTTGGATGGGGTACAGTGTGTGTGTGAGAGGGTGGGGAGTTGGATGGGGTACAGTGTGTGTATGTGAGGGTTGGGAGTTGGATGGGGTACAGTGTGTGTGTGAGAGGGTGGGGAGTTGGATGGGGTACAGTGTGTATGTGTGTGAGGGTTGGGAGTTGGATGGGGTACAGTGTGTGTGTGTGTGAGGGTGGGGAGTTGGACGGGGTGCAGTGTGTGTGTGTGTGAGGGTGGGGAGTTGGACGGGGTGCAGTGTGTGTGTGAGGGTTGGGAGTTGGATGGGGTACAGTGTGTGTGTGTGTGAGGGTTGGGAGTTGGATGTGGTACAGTGTGTGTGTGTGTGAGGGTGGGGAGTTGGATGGGGTACAGTGTGTGTGTATGTGAGGGTGGGGAGTTGGATGGGGTACAGTGTGTGTCTGTGAGGGTGGGGAGTTGGATGTGGTACAGTGTGTGTGTGGGCGGGGTGGAATTGGATTTCTGCCACAGTTAACGCAGTCCCTTGGGTTAACGCATGAGGAAATTACTGCTTTTTGAACTAGACCAGTCTGCTCAGGTGGATGTGAAAGATCTCACTGCACTATTCAGAGAAGTACAGAGGAATTCTCCTGGTGCCTTGGCCAAACATTCCTCGCTCAATCAAAGCACAATGGCCTGCAAATTTTGCAGTGCTGACCATCTGTTTTAAGAGGTAAATGGCATCTTGAGCTTCCAATATGGCGGCAGGAAGCAGGATCGTACATTTCCGCCATAATGGATAAGGTGTTTGCGCTTTCGCCCACAGCACATGTTGAAACATTCAATGGCGGAGATTTGTAAAGCAGGATCCTGTGCTTCAAGTGGGAGACGTTCTTGATTTTCAGTCGTCCCTGTGCTTTATTTGCCATGGGATTAACCCTGCCAGCAATAAGCGGCACTAACCAGCAGGAATGTGCCTCCCCAGCCCACATTATAAGATCGCGGGCTGTTCTCCACACCCCTACCCCCACGTTTGCCAGCGCTCCCCACTCACCCACCTTCCTCACTTACCTGAGGGCCTCCAGCAACCCGATCTTCTGACATACTTTGTTGGGCCTGCAGCCTCTCAGTCTCTGGCTCTCGCCGTCCTCATGGGCCTAAGACCCAAGGGCTAATATTGGGGCGAACTTGGGCCTCACCATTCAGGCTTCAGGATCCATTCCCACAGCCCCACCCAAATATGGACTTGCCCAAACCTCTCGGCAATTAGCGAGTCATTATTCCCATTGTCATTTGTGGGAACTTCCTGTGCATAAATTGCTTGCCTTGTTTGCCTATGGAAGGAGACTGGTCATCAAGCACTTTGGGACACCCATGAGGAGGTGATAAGATGTTATAGAAATGCCAGTTCTTCCTTTCTAAAAGCAACCAAAAAAATTGAGCAAGGAAATGTTTAACCCACGAGTCCTGGAGATTAAATAAAAGCGACTAAACACAAAGCCCAGAACTCCACAAGGCATCGGAGCTCACTTAGCAATGTTTCCACGGCAACACAAATGCTGTTACAAAATTTTAAACTGATTCAGGAGATATTAGAAAGGGGTTTGTTCAGAAAATGGAGCCTGCTGCAGCAAGAGAATTTTAATTTCACCTAATACAAAGTGAAGTGCGTTTTATGAGTCTGGGGGCAGTGCTTCCTTCAATTTAGAGATACAGCACTGAAACAGGCCCTTCAGCCCACCGAGTCTGTGCTGACCATCAACCACCCATTTATACTAATCCTACACTAATTCCATATTTCTACCACATCTCCACCTGTCCCTATATTTCCCTACAACCTACCTATACTAGGGGCAATTTATAATGGCCAATTTACCTATCAACCTGCAAGTCTTTGGCATGTGGGAGGAAACTGGAGCACCCGGAGGAAACCCACGCAGACACAGGGAGAACTTGCAAAATCCACACAGGCAGTACCCAGAATTGAACCCGGGTCACTGGAGCTGTGAGGCTGCGGTGCTAACCACTGCGCCACTGTGCCGCCCTAAATTAGGACACAGTTGAAGAGTCAGGCCTGAGAGGAGCAGAGCTAGGTGATGGCATATGGGGTATGAAGTGCTGGCGAGCGATGAATGAGATTGGTATCTTGTTAAGTATCATGTTACAGAGCCTTACTGTAGAGGGGCAGGGCCAATGGTTCCAGGGAAAACACAGAGTAACAGGATAAAGTGGAAAAGATTATTCATCTTACAACCAGGCTTTGCTTTTGCCCATAACTTTGACAGCATACAGTAAAAAGAATCCTGTCTGGTCATTGTAACTGCCCTCATTCACTGGCCAGTGTAATTACATTCTGATTGGTGCCCGCTAATGCAAAATGTTTCAGGTTTCCACATCTAGTTGTTCTTTCCCTGCCAAGAATTGAGTTTGCTCTCGAGGAAAAGGAGGCGGAGGTGAGACAGGAGCAATCTCACTCACCACCACTCTCGTTTGAACATGGGATGAGCTCGGACCAGGCCCCACTCTGCTCTGTCTCCCCGCGGGTGTAAACCAGCTCACTTTAAACCGCCATTTAAACAGCACAAGGAGGGACAAAGTGCAGGCACATCACCCGTTTGTCCAGCAACTGAGGCGATTGGAGTTTGTGTTTCGTGACGTAACTTACGCCAAGTCCCATTCACCCCTGTTCTTACTGATCTACACTGGCTCCCAGTCAAACAGCATCTTTGATTTTAAAATTCTCGTCTTTGTTTTCAAATCTCTCTGTGTCCTCAATCTTCACTATCTCTGTAATCTCCTCCAGCCCCACAACCCTCCTCCAATTCTGGCCTCTTTAGCATCCCTGATTTTCATCCCTCCACCACTGTCGGCCGTACCTTCAGCTGCCAAGGGCCTAAGCTCTGGAATACTCTTCCTAAACCTCCCCACCTCTCCACCTTGCTTTCTTCCTTGAAGATGCTCCTTAAAACCTACCTCTTTGACCAAGCTTTGGTCACCTGATCTAATATCTCCTTCTGTGATTCGGTATCAAATTTTGGCCTCTGTGAGGTGCCTTGGGATTACTTATTACGTTAAAAGTGCTACCTAAACACAAGTTATTGTTGTAATTGAGGCAGGTCGGGTTCAGGTAGAATATGTTGATGGGCTGTATGGCCACAGACGATAGTTTGGGCTTGACTTCAATCCTGGTTTATGAATTTTGATTGGACTGCTGGGCCTGCTGGATGGCTCTAAATTATCCCCACTTTATTACTCTGTCTTTGTGGAGCTGGGTGAAATGATAATGAGCACTTGATTGACAGTCAGCCTCTGACCCCACATCTGTCAATCTCTCCATGTCTCTATCTCCTGTTCTAGCTCACTCCCGTTACAATGCCATTCCATTGATTTATTATTAAGCTGACCTAGCCCACTGTGGGAACCTGCTCTTGTCCGATCTGCACGAACTCCAAACTCCCCTCTGCCCAGCTGTGGAGGCCGATTTCTGACACCCCTCTAATCCATGCGTCTCCCATGCAGTGCCAGGTTTTAGCGTATTCTGAGGTCAGAGGTCAGGACGAATGAAGGACTCCTGGCCACAGGATCAATGAGACCCAGCTAATCTCTGTTACCTCCTCCAGATCTACACCCATCCCTATCTTTGTAACCTTCTCCTGTCCTACACCCATCCCTATCTCTGCAACCTCCTCCAGCTCTACATCCTTCCCTATGGCGTAGTGGCAATGTCACAACTAGTAATCCAGAGGCCTGAGCTAATGCCCTTGGGACTCAGGTTCAAATCCCACCAATTCAATTAATTAATAACAATCTGGAATTGAAAGCTAGTCTCAGTAATGGTGCCATGAAACTATCATCAATTGTCGTAAAAAACCATCTGGTTCATTAATGTCCTTTGGGGAAGGAAATCTGCCGGCCTTACCTGGTCTGGCCTACATGTGACTCCAGACCCACAGCAATGTGGTTGACTCTTAACTGCCCTCTGAAACGGCCTAGCAAGTCACTCAAGGGCAATTAGGGATGGGCAACAAGTGCTGGCCTTGCCAACGACACCCACATACTATGAAAGAATAAAAAAGTCTCCTCTAGCCCTACAACCCTCCCTATCTCTGTCACCTCCTCCTGTCCTAAATCCCCCCATATCTCTGTCACCCGTGATGGAGGGAGTGGATGTTTACAGTGGTGGAGGACGCAGGGGAGGGAGATACTCTCACAAAGCAAAGTAATAAACTGTGTGAAATGACTTCACATTGATAATGTGATACAAATAGAAATAAAAGATGGAAACCGGCCACTCAGCCCAACCTGCCCATGTCTGTGTTCACCCTGCACGTGAACTAATAGTTCTCATCACATTTACCTGCCCTGCTCCCATATCCCGCCGGTACGCTAGTGTAGTTATGTTACTGGACTAGTAATCCCGAGAATGTGAATTTGAAAATTTGAATTCAGTTTAGGCAAAATCTGGAAACAAAAAACTTGCCCCAGGAACCAAATGGGAGCAAGTGGCAGGGTGGGGTCTTCAAATAGGGTCTGGACCTCAACAACTGCTGTCCTGCAATCAAGTGAGCATGAAGATGTCAGGATTGATGTCCTTTAGGGGAGGAAACTTCACCTCCTTACCTGGTCTGGGCCTCTATGTGACTCCAGTCCCACGCCAACCTGGTTGACCGTTAACTCCCCTCTAAAGCGGCCTGACAAGTTACTCAATCGGGGGCTATTAAGGATGGGCGGGAGATGCCAACCTCGCCACAACCTGAGAATGAACAACAGCAACAGGGCAAAAAAAAAATTAAAATAATTTGTAGCTAATAACGCCAAGTGAAATGTGTGCAAAAGTTGGTGCCGATTTTACCACAGCAGTTGTTGAGGTTCCGAGGCCCCGCCATCCCTGCTGTGCCCACTCTGTTGCTGCAGCCTCCAGCACCACCTTGAGCAGGAAGCCAGTCACATTTTTGAATCACGCCCTTGACAGAGAAAATCTCGGGACAGAGGGAGAGCGGGAGGCAGGAAGCAGGTGAGGGGCAACGGGGAGAGAGATATCCGAGAGATGGATTAGTCGAAGTTGGGGCCTGAAATCACCTCAGCCATTGTGCCCATCGATGCCTGTAACCAGGGCATGAAGCAAATACCCTGTGTAAACAATTGACGAAAATCAGGCGCAAGTAGGTAATGGGCGCAATTACCGTCCGCCAGAACGTGCCCGATCTCTAACGCTGGTCTAACTATCCCTCACTGTAATGGCTGCACCCCACAGCCGTACACGCAAATTTACTAAAATTTTGCACTGGTTCAAAAGGGCGGCACAGTGGCGCAGTGGTTAGCACCGCAGCCTCATAGCTCCAGGGACCCGGGTTCGATTCCGGGTACTGCCTGTGTGGAGTTTGCAAGTTCTCCCTGTGTCTGCGTGGGTTTTCTCCGGGTGCTCCGGTTTCCTCCCACAAGCCAAAAGACTTGCAGGTTGATAGGTAAATTGGCCATTATAAATTGTCACTAGTATAGGTAGGTGGTAGGGAAATATAGGGACAGGTGGGGATGTTTGGTAGGAATATGGGATTAGTGTAGGATTAGTATAAATGGGTGGTTGATGTTTGGCACAGACTCGGTGGGCCGAAGGGCCTGTTTCAGTGCTGTATCTCTAATCAAAAAATGGGTGTAAAATTAGAAGCTGCAGGAATGAAAATGATTTTTTTCAGGTGTTTTATTGTGATTTTTAAAACCATTTTATTCATTCCTCCTCACTCAGATCTATTCTGTATTTAATATTTCTGTGAACACGTTTTGGTGGCATCAGTTTGAGCTGAACGAACCGTCGAAAAGCTTCCACCATTACATGTTCCTAAACCCGGGGCGCAAGAATGAGGTGTTGGAAGTTTAACTTAAGTTCAGACTTAAAGAAGGAAAAAATGCGGTGTAAATCTGTTGCTTTCCCTGAGCCCGATTATTTTCACGGATTTTTGTTTTCAGCCCATTTTTGTTGTGGCAGGTATTTAAGGGATGTCAGGAAATTTGGGTGTAAACAGACAACTTCAAAAATTGGTGCAGGAATGGGTCTAAAAATGTCACTTAGATGAGGGAATGAGGGAGTCAGAAATGGGCCTGAGGCTTTCACCACAGGGCAGAGACCTCTGTCCTCGAGCCCCTCACTCCTCCCTTCTCTCCCACAGGATAAAGACCCTCCCTCCACTCCCCATAGAGTAGAGACCCCGCCCCTCTAGCCGCTTACCTCCCTCCCCCACACGGCAGAGATCCACCCACAAGCCCTTCAAATCTGCCTTGTTGAAAGGTTCAAGATATTAACTTGCAGTCTGGTCTATTGAGCAGCATTTGGGCAAACATTCCTCCTGTAGCCAATGTTCACATTAAGGGTAAAACTCAACTGATTCACAGATTGAGGGAAGGCAAACTGGGGGAGGGGGATGGGTTCAGCTGTCACTGCACTGGAGCTTTCAACAGAAGGAACAGAACTAACTGAATTCATAGAGCTACAGCAGATCCTTCAACACAAAGACCGAGGGCAGGTTAACAACTGTAGCTCAGTGGTCAGACTCACCAGTTCATGGGTTCAAGTCTCCCTCCAGGGACTTTAGGCACATAATACAGGCTGTTGTGCCCATTGTAACACTGAGGGAATGCTACACTGTTTGCGGTGCCTCCTTTTGGATGAGATGTTAAACCGAAGGTCCATCTGTGCTCTCATGGACGTAGAAGATTCCCTGATGCTATTGAAAGAGCAGGGGAGTTCTCCCCAGTATCCTGGGGGATAAGGGGGAGGCAGTGGCATAGTGGTATTGTCACTGGACTAGAAACCCAGAGACCCAAGGTATTGCTCTGGGGACATGGGTTCAAATCCCACCACAGCAGAAGGTGGAATTTGAATTCAATTAATAAATCAGGAATTTAAAAAAAAGCTAGTCTAATGATGGCCATGAAACCAGCATCGATTGTTGTAAAAACCCATCTGGTTCACTAATGTCCTTTAGGGAAGGAAATCTGCTGTCCTTACCTGGTCTGGCCTACATGTGACTCCAGACCCACAGCAATGTGGTTAACTCTTACATGCCTTCTGAAATGGCCTAGCAAGCCACTCAGTTGTATCTAAACGCTACAAAGTCAATAAAAAAGAATGAAACCGGACGGACCACCCGGCATCGACCTAGGCACCGGAAATGCCAATGGCAAACTCAGCCCTGTTGATCCTGCAAAGTCCTCCTTACTAACATCTGGGGGCTTGTGCCAAAGTTGGGAGAGCAGTCCCACAGACTAGTCAAGCAACAGCCTGACATACTCATACTCACCGAATCATACCTTACAGAAAATGTCCCAGACGTCACCATCACCATCCCTGGGTATGTCCTGTCCCACTAGCAGGACAGACCCAGCAGAGGTGGCGGGACAGTGGTCTACAGTAGGGAGGGAGTTGGCCTGGGAGTCCTCAACATCGACTCTGGACCCATGAAGTCTCATGGCATCAGGTCAAATATGGGCAAGGTAACCACTTGGAGTAAGCACTGAGAGTGGAAAGGGCGCAGAATGTACTCTGGGTGAGGGACTTCAATGTCCATCACCAAGAGTGGCTCGGTAGCGCCACTACTGACCGAGCTGGCCGAGTACTAAAGGACATAGCTGCAAGACAGGGTCTGCGGCAGGTGGAGGGAACCAACAAGAGGGGAAAACATACTTGATCTCATCCTCGCCAATCTGCCTGCCGCAGATGCTTCTGTCCATGACAGTATTGGTAGGAGTGACCACCGCACAGTCCTTGTGGAGACGAAGTCCCACCTTCACACTGAGGATACTGTCCATTGTGTTGTGTGGCACTATCACTGTGCTCAATGGGAAAGATTTCAAACAGATCGAGCAATAGAGCAAAGAACAAAGAAAATTACAGCACAGGAACAGGCCCTTCGGCCCTCCAAGCCTACGCCACTCCAAATCCTCTATCTAAACCTGTCGCCTATTTTCTAAGGGTCTGTATCTCTTTGCTTCCTGCCCATTCATGTATCTGTCTAGATACATCTTAAAAGACGCTATCGTGCCCGCGTCTACCACCTCCGCTGGCAATGCGTTCCAGGCACCCACCACCCTCTGCGTAAAGAACTTTCCACGCATATCCCCCCTAAACTTTTCCCACTCTATTGACCTGCGTTGCCACCTTCAGGGAACAATGTACCTGAACACCCAAATCTCTCTGTACATCAATTTTCCCCAGGACTTTTCCATTTACTGTATAGTTCACTCTTGAATTGGATCTTCCAAAATGCATCACCTCGCATTTGCCCTGATTGAACTCCATCTGCCATTTGAGTTCTGAAGAAGGGTCACTGACCCGAAACGTTAACTCTGCTTCTCTTTCCACAGATGCTGCCAGACCTGCTGAGTGATTCCAGCATTTCTTGTTTTTATTCCATCTGCCATTTCTCTGCCCACCTCTCCAGTCTATCTATATTCTGCTGTATTCTCTGACAGTCCCCTTCACTATCTGCTACTCCACCAATCTTAGTGTCGTCTGCAAACTTGCTAATCAGACCACCTATACTTTCCTCCAAATCATTTATGTATATCACAAACAACAGTGGTCCCAGCACGGATCCCTGTGGAATACCACTGGTCACACATCTCCATTTTGAGAAACTCCCTTCCACTGCTACTCTCTGTCTCCTGTTGCCCAGCCAGTTCTTTATCCATCTAGCTAGTACACCTTGGACTGAGCATCCATGAGGCGCTGTGGGCCATCAGCAACAGCAGAATTGTATTCAACCACAATCTATAACCTCATGGCCTGGCATATCCCCCACTCTACCATTACCATCAAGCCAGGAGACCAACTCTGGCTCAATGAAGAGTGCTGGAGGGCATGCCAGGAGCAGCATCAGGCATACCTAAAAATGAGGTGTCAACCCGGTGAAGCTACAACAGAAGACTACTTGCATGCTGAACTGAACTTCGATGAACTTAGAGCTTGGATTAGTACTTGGAAATATGATGTTGTTGCTATTACAGAGACTTGGTTGAGGGAAGGGCAGGATTGGCAGCTAAATGTTCCAGGCTTTAGAAGCTTCAGGCGGGATAGAGGGGGATGTAAAAGGGATGGGGGAGTTGCATTACTGGTTAAGGAGAATATCACAGCTGTACTGCGGGAGGACACCTCAGAGGGGTCATGCAGCGAGGCAATATGGGTGGAGCTCAGGAATAGGAAGGGTGCAGTCACGATGTTGGGGGTTTACTACAGGCCTCCCAACAGCCAGCAGGAGGTAGAGGAGCAGATATGTAGACAGATTTTAGAAAGATGTAAAGGTAACAGGGTTGTAGTGGTGGGTGATTTTAACTTCCCCGATATTGACTGGGACTCACTTAGTGCTAGGGGCTTGGATGGGGCAGAATTTGTGAGGAGCATCCAGGAGGGCTTCTTGAAACAGTATGTAGATAGTCCAACTAGGGATGGGGCCATTCTGGACCTGGTATTGGGGAATGATCCCGGCCAGGTGGTCGAAGTTTCAGTGGGGGAGCATTTCGGGAGCAGTGACCATAATTCCATAAATTTTAAGGTACTTGTGGATAAGGATAAGAGTAGTCCTCGGGTGAAGGTGCTAAATTGGGGGAAGGCTAATTAGAACAATATTAGGCAGGAACTGAAGAATTTAGATTGGGGGCGGCTGTTTGAGGGTAAATCAACATCTGACATGTGGGAGTCTTTCAAACGTCAGCTGATTAGAATCTAGGACCAGAATGTTCCTGTGAGGAAGAAAGACAGGTTTGGCAAGTTTCGGGAAGCTTGGATAACACGGGATATTGTGAGTCTAGTCAAAAAGAAAAAGGAAACATTTGTAAGGGCTGGAAGGCTAGGAACAGACGAAGCACTTGAGGAATATAAAGACAGTAGGACGGAACTTAAGCAAGGAGTTATGAGGGCTAAAAGGGGTCATGAAAAGTCATTGGCAAACAGGATTAAGAAAAATCCCAAGGCTTTTTATACGTATATAAAGAGCAAGAGGGTAACCAGGGAAAGGGTTGGCCCACTCAAGGACAGAGATGGGAATCTATGTGTGGAGCCACAGGAAATGGGCGAGGTGCTAAATGAGTACTTTGCATCAGTATTCACCAAAGAGAAGGACTTGGTGGATGATGAGCCTAGGGAAGAGAGTGTAGACAGTCTCAGTCATCTCATTATCAAAAAGGAGGAGGTATTGGGTGTCTTGCAAAGCATTAAGGTAGATAAGTCCCCAGGACCTGTTCAGATCTACCCCAGAATACTGAGGGAGGCAAGGGAAGAAATTGCTGGGGCCTTGACAGAAATCTTTGCATCCTCATTGGCTACAGGTGAGGTCCCAGAGGACTGGAGAATAGCCAGTGTTGTTCCTTTGTTTAAGAAGGGTGGTAAGGATAATCCAGGAATTTATAGGCCGGTGAACCTTACGTCAGTGGTAGGGAAACTATTAGAGAGGATTATTTGGGACAGAATTTACTCCCATTTGGAAACAAATGAACTTATTAGCGAGAGACAGCATGGTTTTGTGAAGGGGAGGTCGTGTCTTACTAATTTGATTGAGTTTTTTGAGGAAGTGACGAAGATGATTGATGAAGGAAGGGCAGTGGATGTTATCTATATGGACTTTAGTAAAGCTTTTGACAAGGTGCCGCATGGCAGACTGGTACAAAAGGTGAAGTCACACGAGATCAGAGGTGAGCTGGCAAGATGGATACAGAACTGGCTTGGTCATAGAAGACAGAGGGTATCAGTGGATGGGTGTTTTTCTGAATGGAGGGAAGTGACTAGTGGTGTTCCGCAGGGATCAGTGCTGGGACCTTTGCTGTTTGTAGTATATATAAATGATTTGGAGGAAAATGTAGCTGGTCTGATTAGTAAGTTTGCGGACGACACAAAGGTTGGTGGAGTTGCGGATAGTGATGAGGATTGTCAGAGGATACAGCAGGATATAGATCGGTTGGAGACTTGGGCGGAGAAATGGCTGATGGAGTTTAATCCGGACAAATGTGAGGTAATGCATTTTGGAAGGTCTAATGCAGGTGGGAGGTATACAGTAAATGGCAGAACCCTCAGGAGTATTGACAGGCAGGGAGATCTGGGCGTACAGGTCCACAGGTCACTGAAAGTGGCAACGCAGGTGGATAAGGTAATCAAGAAGGCATACGGCATGCTTGCCTTCATCGGTCGGGGCATAGAGTATAAAAATTGGCAAGTCATGTTGCACCTGTACAGAACCTTAGTTAGGCCACACTTAGAATATTGCGTGCAATTCTGGTCACCACACTACCAGAAGGACGTGGAGGCTTTGGAGAGGGTACAGAGGAGGTTTACCAGGATGTTGCCTGGTCTGGAGGGCATTAGCTCTGAGGAGAGGTTGGAAAAACTCGGATTGTTTTCACTGGAACGAAGGAGGTGGAAGGACGACATGATAGAGGTTTACAAAGTTATGAGCGGCATGGACAGAGTGGATAGTCAGAAGCTTTTTCCCAGGGTGGAAGAGTCAGTTACTAGGGGACATAGGTTTAAGGTGCGAGGGGCAAAGTTTAGAGGGCATGTGCGAGGCAAGTTTTTTACACAGAGGGTGGTGAGTGCCTGGAACTTGCTGCCAGGGGAGGTGGTGGAAGCAGATACGATAGCGACGTTTAAGAGAGATCTTGACAAATACATGAGTAGGAAGGGAATAGAGGGATATGGGCCCCGGAAGTGCAGAAGGTTTTAGTTTAGGCAGGCATCAAGATCGGCGCAGGCTTGGAGGGCCGAATGGCCTGTTCCTGTGCTGTACTGTTCTTTGTTCTTTGTGTAAGCAGCATGCGATAGACAGAGCTGAGCAATCCCATAACCAACGGATCAGATCTAAGCTCTGCAGTCCTGCCACATCCAGTCATGAATGGTGGTGGACAATTAAACAACTAACTGGAGGAGATGGCTCCACAAATATCTCCATCCTCAATGTTGGGGGAGCCCATCACATTAGTGCAAGAGATAAGGCTGAAGAATTTGCAACAATCTTCAGCAAGAAGTGCCGAGTTGATGATCCATCTCGGCCTCCTCCTGAAGTCCCCAGCATTACAGATGCCATACTTCAGCCAATTCGATTCACTCCGCATGATATTAAGATACAACTGAAGGCACTGGATACTATGGGCCCTGACAATATTCCGGCAATAGTACTGAAGACCTGTGCTCCAGAACCTGCCGTGCCCCTAGCCAAGCTGTCCAAGTACAGCCACAACACTGGCATCTACCCTGCAATGTGGAAAATTGCCCAGGTATGTCCTGTACACAAAAAGCAGGACAAGTCCAACTCGGCCAATTACCGCCCCATCAGCCTACTCTCAATCATCAGTAAAGTGATGGAAGGTGTCATCAACAATGCTATCAAGTGGCACTTGCTGAGCAATAACCTGCTCAGTGACGCTCAGTTTGGGTTCTGCCAGGTCCACTCAGCTCCTGACGTCACCACAGCTTTGGTTGAAACATGGACAAAACAGCTGAACTCAAGAGGTGAGGTGAGAGTGACTGCCCTTGACATCAAGGCAGCATTTGACTGAGTATGACATCAAAGAGTCCTAGCAAAACTGGAGTCAATGGGAATCAGGGGGAAAACTCTCCGCTGGTTTGAGTCATACCTAACGCAAAGGAAGATGGTTGTGGTTGTTGGACATCCAGGACATCGCTGCAGGAGTTCCTCAGGGTAGTGTCCTAGGCCCAACCATCTTCAGCTGCTTCATCAATGACCTTCCTTCAATCATAAGGTCAGAAGTGGGGATGTTCGCTGATGATTGCACAATGTTCAGCACTGTTCACAACTCCTCAGATACTGAAGCAGTCTGTGTAGAAATGCAGCAAGACCTGGACAATATCCAGGCTTGGGCTGATATGTGGCAAGTAACATTCGCGCCACACAAGTGCCAGGCAATAACCAGCTCCAACAAGAGACAATCTAACCATCTCCCTTTGACATTCAATGGCATAACCATCGCTGAATCCCCCACTATCAACATCCTAGGGGCTACCATTGACCAGAAACTGAACTGGAGTAGCCATATAAATACTGTGGCTACAAGAGCAGGTCAGAGGCTAGGAATCCTGCAGCGAGTCACTCACCTCCTGACTCCCCAAAGCCTGTCCACCATCTACAAGGCACAAGTCTGGAGTGTGTTGGAATACTCTCCACTTGCCTGGATGGGTGCAGCTCCAACAATACTCAAGAAGCTTGACACCATCCAGCACAAAGCAGCCCGCTTGATTGGCACCCCATCTACAAACATTCACTCCCTCCACCACTGACGCACAGTGGCAGCAGTGTGTACCATCTACAAGATGCACTGCAGCAACGCACCAAGGCTCTTTAGGCAGCACCTTCCAAACCTGCGACCTCTACCAACTAGAATGACGAGGGCAGCAAATGCATGGGAACATCACCACCTGCAAGTTCCCTTCCAAGCCACACACCATCCTGACTTGGAACTATATCGCCGTTCCTTCACTGTCGCTGGGTCAAAATCCTGGAACTCCCTTCCTAACAGCACTGTGGGTGTACCTATCTCACGTGGACTGCAGCGGTTCAAGAAGGCAGCTCACCACCACCTTCTCAAGGGCAATTAGGGATGGGCAATAAATGCTGGCCTAGCCAGCAATGCCCACAGCCCATGAATGAATTAAAAAAAAAAATCCTGGCCAATATTTATCCTCGAGCCATGAGTGCTGAAAAAAAACATTATCTGGTCATTCTCACATTGCTGTTTATGAGATCCACAATTCCTCCCATTTCAGGAAACAAGCCATGTCCATGCCTTTGTACACTTTGTGATCCACCATTGCCAGAAGGTAATCTTAATCTGGTAAAAAAGCACATCAGTACAACAGGAAGTACTGGAACCAACAGTCAGCCCAGGCCATCACCAGCCCTACTTGACTTTCAGGTTAATCTCAGTAGCTTCCCCTCCACACCGCCACCCCCGCCCCGCCCCCGCCTCCCAAAACGGCTCAATAGGTTGTAAGGCAAACAAAATAAGGAAGATCTGCCAGGTCTGATTCTCGGCTCGGTGATTCAAGCCAGACTGTGCTCTGCCATTCCCTTGCCCATTGGCGAAATGGTCTGCCAGCTGATTTACTGATGAGGGTGTTCCCGGGACAAGGTAGCGAGTTGGGAAGTTTAGATCGGCACCTTGCGGATTGCTCCGTCCATTTAAACAGGTAGAACCAACAATGTGGAGAGCTTCACAGTACAGGAAGGCATAAAGAGATGCACAGAGCGGATGGATAAAGGGCAAATAAAATTCAGTATAGTGAGGTGGTTGGTTTTGGCAGGAGGAATTAGGAGGCCACTTATTCCTTGGAAGGTCAGAAAGTAAATGGAGTTAGAGAAACAGAGGGATCTGGGAATACAGATACATAAATCACTAAATAGCAACACAAGTTGATAAGGCTATGAAGAGTCCAAACATAGTACTGGGGTTCATTTCTAAAGGTATGGAACACAAAGACAAAATTTAATTTTAATTTAAAATTAAATGGAGCCTTGGTAAGATGGCTGTTGGAGTACTGTGTGCAGTTCTCGTCTCTAGGTGAAGCACTGGGGCTGATTCCAAGACTTGGAGGGGAGAGGAAAGTCTCCCCACCTCCTCCATAACTGCACATAATTCCTGTTTCCGCTCCCACCATTCAAAGAACAATCTATTTCCATGTCGAATATAGCAAAATACAATCAAGGTCTCAAAGGGTTAATAAAAGCAAAATACTGCGGATGCTGGAAATCTGAAATAAAAACAAGAAATGCTGGAACCTCTCAGCAGGTCTGGCAGCATCTGTGGAAAGAGAAGCAGAGTTAACGTTTCGGGTCAGTGACCCTTCTTCGGAACGTTCCGTGTGTACCGTCTACAAGATGCACTGCAGCAACACAACAAGGCTCCTTTGAAAGCCAAACCCGTGACCTCTACCACCTCGAAGGACAAGGGCATCAGATGCATGGGAACACCACCACCTGCAAGTTCCCCTCCAAGCCACACACCATCCTGACTTGGAACTATATCACCGTTCCTTCACTGTCACTGCACTAGGTCAAAATCCTGGAACATCTCTTCCTAATAGCACTGATGGTGTATCTACACCACACGGACTGCAGTGGTTCAAGAAGGCAGCTCACTACCACCTTCTCAAGGGCAATTAGGGATGGGCAACAAATGCTGGCCTAGCCAGTGATGCTCACATCCCACGGACAAATAAAAAAAATGGCAGTTTCAGAATATGAATTCACTTTCCTAAAAAATAAAATCTGGAAATAAAAAGCTGGTATCAGTAAAAGTGACCATGAAGCTGAAAGATTGTCAGAAAAATACAACTGATTCACTAACATCCCTTTATGGAAGGAAACCTGCTGTCCTTAACGGAGCTGGGTCTATATGTGACTCCAGTCCCACACCATTGTGGTTAACTCTTAACTGCCCATTGGTGGTCTATGCGTTGAGCAATAAATACCAGACGTGCCAGTGATGACCACGTCCCGAGAATGAATAAGGACAACTTCAGAGGGTATTAAGAGTCAACTAGTAAGTATGGGTATGGAATCACATGTAGGTCAGACTGGGTCGAGAAGTAGCAAGCTCCCATCCCTAGGTTGTTCTTTCTATAACAATTTAGCAGCTTTCAGGGTCTTTATTTTTCCTGGTACCAGATTTATTGAAGTCAGTTTTAAAGCTTGCAATAGTGGGATGTGAGCTGATGACTGTTCAGTTTCTAGTCCCATACCTAAACTATTACATTATCATATCACACCAACAATGTCTGTCGGTTCTGACCCATTTGTGCTGAAATGACCCAGTTTGGGCAGATTGAATCCTGTCTGTAGTGTCTTTTTAGGATGTCAACCATCCATAAATGAGTGGAAGTGTGACATGGCCAAAGACGAGTGCACACACATGAATAGGGATCTGTTTAGAAACTTATGAACAGGCCACCAAGAACTTGGAAAGAATAGCAGAGAGGAGGTCAATTAAGAAGCAATAATTAGTTGACAAGAAGCCTGAATTCGAAAAGCCTTGCGAATGGAGGGGAGAGGAACAGAGGAGGTGAGAATGAGTTCGTGTTAGAGTAGGAGACATTGTAATGAGCCTTGATTTCAACAAATTGAGGATGTAGGAGGTAGGGAACACGTGTCAGTGGGATATTTAGAACTAAGGAGGATCGCGTGCAGAAAGTAGCACCAATAAGATGATGGAGAGCAATGGAAAACAAGGTTGGGAGCCAGAGTTACGAGAAGCATACAAGGCTACGGGCCAAGTGCTGAAAAATGGGATTAGAATAGGTGGGTGCTTGATGGCTGGCACAGACACGATGGGCCGAAGGACCTGTTTCTATGCTGTATGACTCTAAGTTTCACATATCACGTATCTTCCTTAGAATTTCAAAGCTTCTTGATCATAGGAAGAAAAGATTTTGAGGGTTATGGTGACTTCCATCGGTTTGATGCTCCTGGACAAGTGTGAGTTAGAGATAGAATAAGAAAATTTGATTTCAACAGTGAAGAGGAAGAGTGTGCCACTTAAGTAACATGTCGAGATTGATCAAGCATTGACTTGCTTCAGTTGCAATGCATCCCATCAAGGTTTAAGGCTTCACTTTAGGCATTATAGCTAGGTTATGCTAACTGATAAAACAAGGTGGGAGGAGGCTCGTGTGGAGCGTAAACACTGGCACGGTTGAGTTGAATGGCCTGTTTCTGCGCTGTACATTCTAATTCTATGCAACTCAATAACATGCACCTTTAATGAACCAGGGTAGAGTTTCCAACTGGTGGAGGGGATGGATCAATGTTTAGAGTGTCTAAACTACATTGCTATGTGTGTTGTTTTAATGCAGCGTCAAGGGTTAATGATTGCTACCCTCCAACAGCTTGACTGTGGTCCTTCCAGCGACGGTTCCTTTGTCTGTCTCTGTCTCTATCGCTCTCTCCCTCGCGTTCAGGCTGCTGTCTCTGACCCACGTTACCTGATTTTGTTTTCCAGACTCTTTGTCACCAAGTGCAGCGGCTGCACCAAGGCGATCGGCCCGTCCCAGTTCATCATGCGCGTGCTGGGGAGCGTGTACCACGTCGAGTGCTTCAGCTGCTGCGAGTGCGAGCGTCACCTGCAACAGGGCGACGAGTTTGTGCTGAAGGAGGGCCAGCTCCTCTGCCGCAATGACTATGAGAAAGAGAGAGAAATGTTGAGTGGGATCAGCCATACCCCGACTGAGTCAGGTATCCAGAGCAAGGCCACAGTTCTGATCAATGCACAGATTAATCTTACTAGAGTCATAGAGTTATACAGCACAGAAACAGGCCCTTCGTCCATCGTGTCTGTGCCAGCCATCAAGCACCTAACTATTCTAATCCCATTTTCCAGCACTTGGCCCGTAGCTTTGTATGCTGTGATCATAAGAAGATCCTAAGAACTAGGAGCAGGAGTAGGCCGTCCGGCCCCTCGAGCCTGCTCCGCCATTCAATAAGATCATGGCTGATCTTTTCGTGGACTCAGATCCACTTACCCGCGCTCCCACCGTATCCCTTAATTCCTTTATTGTTCAAAAAGATATCTACCTTAGCTTTAAAGACGTTTACTGAAGAAGCGTCAACTACTTCACTGGGCAAGGAATTCCATAGATTAACAACCCTCTGGGTGAAGAAGTTCCTTCTTAATTCAGTCCTAAATCTGCTCCCTCTAATCTTGAGGCTATGCCCTCTTGTCCTAGCTTCACCTGCCAGTGGAAACATCCTCTCTACTTGTATCTTATCTATTCCCTTCATGATTTTATATGTTTCTATAAGATCCCCCCTCATGACGTTTCAAGTGCTCATCTAAATACTTCTTAAATGTTGTGAGGGTTCCTGCCTCCACCACCCCTTCAGGCAGTGTGTTCCAGATTCCAACCACCCTCTGGATGAAATTTGTTTTCTTCAAATCCCCTCTAAACCTCCTTCCCTTTACCTTAAATCTATGTCCCCTCGTTATTGACACCTCCGCTAAGGGAAAAAGTTTCTTCCTATCTAACCTATCTATGCCCCTCATAATTTTGTATACCTCAATCATGTCCCCGCTCAACCTTCTCTGCTCTAAGGAAAACAACCCTAGCCTTTTCAGTCTCTCTTTTGTATATTTTGTAACTTTTGCATAATGCTGTAATTTTTGTGTTTATATAGTTATGAAAAGGTTTTAATTGCTCTGCTTTCTGAAGATGATTCATTCTCACTGTTTTTAATTCGTTCATGATAAGTTAAATAATCAAATAGCCAACTCACTAAATAGATATATGATGCTCTGAGTCCATCACTACTTTCACCCAATGGCTGTATGACACTTTATGTGATAACCAGAGTTGGCATTTTAGAGGTATAAGATTTCAGAATAACAAGAATAATTCTATTGAATAACGATAACATATAATAATTCTACCTTATCTGGATGAAGCGTTGGAAGTTCATCTAGCCGATATTTATCCCTCAGCCAACACCACTGAAGAAGAATACCTGGTCAGTTGTGGCTCAGTGGGTAGCACTCTCCACCCCTGCATCAGGAGGTTGTGGGATCAAGCTCCACTCCAGAAGCTTACTATTCAGATTGACACTCCCACCGCCAGTACTGACGGAGTGCTGCACTGTCAGAGGTGCTGTCTTTCAGATGAGACATGAAACCAAGGCCTGGCCTCCCTGCTCAGGTGACTGTCAAAGATTCCACAGCATTATTGAAGAAGAGCAGGGGAGCTCTCCCCCATTTCCTTGCCTATATTTGTCCCTTAACCAACATCATTAAAACAGATTATCTGGTCAGTATCACATTGTTTTTTGTGGCAGCTTGCTGTATACAAATTGGCTGCTGTGTTTCTGACATTACAACAGTGACTACACATCAAAAGTACCTGTAAAGTGCTTTAGGTACACCCCGAGGTTGTGAAAGATGCTATAGAAATGCAAGTTATTAACGAAGGTCTTGCCTCTAGAAAACAAGAATTCTGTTTGCCTTTTAATGACCTCATCGACTGATGCTGCCACCTTTCTCGGTTTACCTGCTCACCCTGTGTCCTCTCCTCTACTCCACTCAGTATCTGACTGCATTAGGTGGATTTTCTTTCTCCATTCTTATCTTAGTCTCTGAATGCAGTGAGTGAGGTTCTCCCCGAGGAATGGAGGATCAGTGAGATTTCAAAGTCAAGATGCAGGGCAGAGGAAGCGTGCGTGAGATGAAGTAATTAGAAAGAAAGGGAGACTTACATTTACATACTACCTTTCACAACCTCAGATTTACAGCCAATGAAGTACAGTCACTGTTGTAATGTCGGAAACAGGGCAGCCAATTTGGACACAGCAAGATCTCACAAGCTGCAACGTGGTAATGCCCCCAGATCAACCGTTTTAATGATGTTGGTTGCAGGATAAATATTGGCCAGGACACCTCTGCTGCTCTTCTTCAAACTTGAGAGAGCAGACAGGGCCTTAGTTTAACGCCTCCACTGAAAAACCGCACCTCCGACAAGGTAGCCCTTCCTCTGTACTGCGGTGGGAGTGTCAGCCTGGATTTTGTGCTCAGGTCTCTGGCGTGGGGCTTGAACCCACAAGCTTCTGACACTGAGCCATGACTGAGACATTTAAAGCTTAAAAGGAACAACAGGTAAAAGTTTATTAGAGTAGTGTTGCGAGAGCAGAGAGAAGGAAGCAAGTTGGGATGGAGAGTGGGATTGGAGGCTACTGATGAGGAAGGAGACATATAGCCAGGTTCTTTTCTATTGTGAGAGAGGTTCTGGGTCATCCCTCTGCAAATTGGAATCGTTTACAAGACCCGGACAGACTTTTGCCTTTTAGATAATCTGAACAAGGTTAAAGAGCCAGGAGCAGCAGCAAGGCTTGAAAAGACATTCGAATAATTCACAGGTCAGAGAGGTGATGAATAGCCATCATCGACCTGTCAGATATTCAGGGACAAATGGATCTATCACATAAAGCGAGGGAGTGAAACCTTCCCACAGTGACCGGGCAAAGGGAGCAGTCCAAGTTATTTATCACTGGAGAGTTATTCAAAAAAAAGTAAGGGTTCACTCCCCTGAAACACAGTGACCTCAGCAATGCACAGAATAATCGTGAGAAATGGAAGCTTTAGAGAGTTTCAAATATTGTGTTTTGTTTGATTGAACGCAATTAAAATCTTCAAACAGAGACAGAAAGAAGCAATAAGGCTCCTGGCCGGCCTCCCACATTCTACCCTCCATAAACATGAGGTCATTGAAAACTGCTGCCCGTGTCCTCACTCGCACCAAGTCCTGTTCACCCATCACCCCTGTGCTCGCTGACCTACATTAGCTCCCGGTTAAGCAACACCTCAATTTTAAAATTCTCATCCTTGTTTTCAAATCTCTCCATGTTCTCGATCCTCCCCTATTTGGGTATTCCAGCCTCACAACCCTCCGAGATATCTGTGCTCTTCTAATTCCGACCTCTTGAGCATCCCCGATTTTAATCGCTCCATCATTGGCGGCCGTGCCTTCAGCTGCTGAAGCCCTAAGCTCTGGAATTCCCTCCGGAAACCTCTCCGCCTCTTGACCCAACTTTCCTACTTTAAGATGCTCCTTAAAACCTACGTCTTTGATCAAGATTTTGGCCGTGTGCCTTATGTGGCTTGGTGTCAAATTTTGCTTCATAATAATCATTGGATGTTTTAGTACTTTCAAGGCACTGTGTCAGTACAAGTTGTTGTTGTTGTAAAGACAGTTCTGTTTTAAAGGTACAGGCACCCGTCAGACCCCAGTGAAGTCGCCTGCTACTGAGTCTTTCCTTACCTCTTAAAATAGCTGTCAACCATTGCCAGCCACACAAAACCCAACATGATGGGAGAAAGAAAGATTTGCATTTATATAGCACCGTTCACAACGTTAGGACATCCTAAAGTACCTTACAGCTGATGAAGTACTTTTGAAGTGTGGTCACTGTTGTAATGTAGGAAATGCAGCAGCCATTTTGAACACAGCAAGATCCCACAAAGAACAATGTGATAAATGACATTAGCGATGTAGGTTGAAGAAGAAACATTGACCAGAAACCAGGCCGAACTCCCTTGTTCTTCTTCATAATAGTGCCGAGGGATATTTTACACCCACCTAAGAGGGTTTACCATCTCACCTGAAAGATGGCACCTCTGACAATGTAGCACTCTCTCAGCACCGCACTAGAATGTCAGCCTAGAATTTGTGCTGAAGTCAGAAATGAAAGACAAACATCAGCCAAGGATTCCACTCCAATCACTATCCAATAAAGTGAATTCTTCACGGAAATTACCAATCATACAGACAAAGGGAACAGAGTAAATGTTTTAGAATTGGACTTTTCAAAAAGCATTGGTTAAAGTAACAAGAGTCTTGGGTAAATTTTACAATATATATATAAAAATGGTAAAACTCACAGTAAAGCGGGAAACTGAGAGGTTAAAAATAAAAAACTGGGAAGCCTGCCTCGAAACCGGCCATTTCCAGTTTATCGGACACGGGTCAGTGCGGAAAGGGCAACCAATCCACCCTCAGGAGGTGGGTCGCTTCTTAAAATATTTAAAATATTTCGTCTTAACGTCACTTTTATTTTTTATTTCTCCAACATCAAGAAACTCGGCAGCTGCATGGAGACGTGAAGGGCCAAATCAATCAGGGTAAATGCCTTTGGAGCACTGCTTGTGGGCCAGGAGGTGCAAGAGCCCTTCCCTCTGGCCCAACAAGCCAGCTGTAAACTCCATCACAATCTGTCTGACCACCTTACAATTTACCCTCACTAATGCAAGATCTCCAGCTGCAGCCTGAAGCTGCAGACCTACCCACCTGACAGTCCGACACCCTTCAACCTGGCTGGCTGATGCTGGAAAACAGAGATCCTGCCGTTAAATACGACCTGGCCTCCGGGCATCCAGTAATTCCAGGTATCCCAGCCCCTAAACATCTGCCTCCACACCCAAAAAAACCCTTCCCACCTCCCTGTTATTATCGAGGCCATGGACTCAGAAGGTTAGAAGACGTGTCTTCACACACAGAGTGTTATTGGGTGTGCAATGCATTACCACCATCCAGTAGCTCCTGAAGGCAGTTCAATCACAACATTCAAGAAGGTTTATCCGTCGGGCTCGCAATGTGGCTCAGTTGTACTTGCTAGAAGCTACATATATTCATGTGAAGGGACCTGTCCTCCGGAGGCAAAAGGAACATGTCCAGGAGTTGTGCCTTTTTCGAATTAAACAAAAGCGTGAGGACAGTAGTTCCCTGGTGCATTCTCCATGGCAATGCCTCAACCAATCAGAGTTGACTTGCCTACCAAACAGTACCCTTTTCTCATGCCGTATAAATTGTTGCTCTCTTTGAAATTTGGCATTCTTGCAACTGTCCTGATGAGTGCAAGACGAAAAAGCTTAAACAGCATGTCTCTTTTTTCAGCAACATTCAAGAAGGAATTCAATAAAATATTAACGGAATGGGGAAAGGGCAGGGCAATCTGATTGCAGTTGATAACTCCAGTTAAAAAGTTGGCACTGGCACAAAGGCTGCACAGTGGCGCAGTGGTTAGCACCGCAGCCTCACAGCTCCAGGGACCTGGGTTCAATTCTGGGTACTGCCTATGCGGAGTTTGCAAGTTCTCCCTGTGACCGCGTGGGTTTTCGCCGGGTGCTCTGGTTTCCTCCCACAGCCAAAGACTTGCAGGTGATAGGTAAATTGGCCATTATAAATTGCCCCTAGTGTAGGTAGGTGGTAGAGAATATGGGATTACTGTAGGGTTAGTATAAATGGGTGGTTGATGGTCAGCACAGACACAGTGGGCCGAAGGGCCTGTTTCAGTGCTGTATCTCTAAATAAAAAATAAAATCAAAAGTCTGCTTCTGTGCTGTAATTTCCATCACTGGTAGATTTGTGGATATTGACTAAGGGCAGGGTTGGGTTTAGCTGTGATACCTCCCACAGTCAAATTGCCTGTTGCTACTCATTGCTAGACTCACACAATGATAATGGCCACTTGGATGGGAGAGTTCAGTGCTGCACTGTCAGAGGTGCTGTCATTCAGATGTGACGTTAAACTGAGACCCCGTCTGCCATCTCAGGTGGATGTAAAAGATCCCGTGGTACTATCTGAAGAGCGGGCAAGTTCTCCCAGGTGTCCTGACCATTATTTATCCCTCTACCTTAATTACTAAAAGCAAATGATCTGATCATTAACACTTTGCTGTTTGTGGGAGCTTCTTGTGCATATATTGGTTGCCTTGTTTCCTACATTATTTGCATTTCAAAAATACTTCATTGGTTGTAAAGTGCTTTGGAACATTCTGAGGGTGTGATAGGTACTATAGAAATGCAACTTGTTTCTTTCTTTCTTTGTATATCAGGGAGCTGCTAGTGCCTGTAGAGCAGCTTTTACGAGTTACTATTATCAATTGCGTCATCGAGTACTTCTCTCTTTATAACCCTGGTAAAATGATTTACCAATATCGCTCAAGCCTTTCGATGTCTATTTAACTGGTAGATTAAATAAAAACAGAAAATGTTGGAATCTGTTTCAGTTTCTGTTTTTATTTCAGATTTCCAGCATCCTCAATATTTTGCTTTCGTATTAATGCCTATTTAACCATTCGTATCGAATTGATGACTCATCCAGTCTGATTCACTTTAAGTGTTAGTTTGCCTCAAAATCTCTGACTCATGAAAGTTGTGGGCTCAAGGACCACTCCATTTGAGCACATAATCTACTGCAGTACTGAGGGAGTGCTGCATTGTCGGAGGCGCTGTCTTCCAGATGAGACATTAAACCGAGGCCCCATCCGCCCTCTCAGGTAAGCATAAAGGAAGAAGAGCAGGGGAGTTTTCCCTGGTGTCCTGGCCAACATTCCTCCCTCAGCCAATATAACCATAAACCGGCTTTCATCTATTGTAGCTCTGTGAAGCGCCTTGGGACGTCTTCTTACATTAAAGGTGCACATTGCTGTTCAAAGTGCTCTGGAACCTCCTGAGAAAACTATATAAATAGGCATTCATTCCCTTGGCATTAATGGCATTTCTCTGTCTCATTGTGCCCTCTGTGTGTTTGTTTTCTTACAGTGAAAAGTGAAGATGAGGAAGGTGAACAACTTGGACAGACCCAGGGCAAGGGCGGTGATGAGGGCAAGGACCACAAAAGGTCCAAACGCCCACGAACGATACTCACCACCCAGCAGAGACGGGCCTTCAAGGCCTCCTTTGAGGTGTCATCCAAACCTTGCAGAAAGGTATGAATAGGATGGAAGGGCACTGAGACACATTCAGGTGCTGCCCTAACAGAATGGGAGATTTTTCTGGGTCCATGCCCGGGAGCAGTAAGCATCAGTTGACTGGCACACGATCCCAGCTGCCCCGGTGTTCGGAGTCACTGACCCAAGCTCCTGAGACGTTTACACCTGTAGTGTTTCTAGATAAAGGGGCACGTTCTCTCCCCATAGCAACACTCCAAGGTATTAGGTGCTGCATCGTATGGAATGCTTAGGGATTCCCCCAAGTGTGTTCTTGCGACTAATGCTGGAGTTTGACCAGATCAAACAGCATAGCGTTTAAGCCTCATGCTGTTTGTCCAGCCAGGATCAAGCTACCCAATAGGCCATTTGCTCAAGGTGGAATGAATCCCAGCCTCCGGTGACATGTCCCATTCGTGAGCGGGCTGGTTGGTGAGTCATTAGCAGGGCCTTGGGTCACTATGGCATGGGGGAAGTGCCATTCTTTAGCCCTTGTTGTCCAGTGCCAAGCACACCAGACAATGGCAGACTAAAGCTCTTTCTACCCACCCTAAGCAATATGTTCTGGCCCAATCTTAGAGCATCCTCCTTTACCTGGAGCAGACACCCTTAGGCTCTTTACGACTGAGATCAGGGAGAGTTTAATGTTGTGAGCCCACACATATTAGAAATTGGGTTTGGACTGCCCCAAGCCCATTTCATGTAGGACCCTTGCATTCAACAAACAGCAAGCTTTTCTGAAACTTTTTTTGGACAATGCACAGTGGGATCAAAGGTGCTGAATTTGCCAACATGTGTACTACACCTTGACATCAACTCCTTCACTGATAGGTGCCAGCTCCTGACTCAGTCACTCACTGGCACAGAGCTGTGTTCACAGCTGTTCAGGCCATGGGATTAAAGTGAAAGAGGCCGCATGCATATAACATTGGCTAAGGGGCAGAGTGCAGTGGTGAACAGTTGTTTTTTCAGACTGGAGGGAAGTATACAGTGGTGTTCCTCAGGAGTCAGTATGAGGATCCCTGCTCTTTTTGATTGATATAAATGACCTGCACTTGGGTGTACAGGGCATAATTTCAAAGTTTGCAGATGATACGAAGATCGGGGAAATGAAATAAAGCAGTGAGGAGGATAGTGATAGACCTCAGGAGGACAAAGGCAGACTGGTGAAATGGGAAGACACGTGACAGATGAAATTTAATGCAGAGATGCAAGAAGTGATATATTTTGGCACAAAGAATGCAGAGAGGCAATATAAACTGAATGATACAGTTTTAAAGGGGGTGGAGGAACAGAGAGAGACACAAATCTTTGAACGTGGCAGGGAAAGTTGAGAAAGTTGTTAAAAAGCATATGAAATCCTTAATTTTACTAATACAGGAATAGAGTACAAAAGCAAAGAAGTTATGCTAAACCTTTATACAAAAAAAAAACTGGTTAGCCTCAGCTGGTGTATAATTCTGGGCACCGCACTTTAGGAAGGATGTCAGGGCATTGGAGGGAGTGCGGAGGAGATTAACTAGAATGTTACGGTGGGTGAGGAGTGACTGATGAAACTGGGATCGCTCTCCTTACAGCAGGGACAGTTGAGAAATTTGATAGTGGTTTTCTAAATGGTGAGTGGCTTTGATAAAATAAATAAAGAGAAACTGTTTCCAGTGGCAGAAAGGTTGGTAACTTGAGGGTAAATTTACCACAGGTGACACGAGGAAACCTTTTTTTTGAAACACAGCGAGTTGTGGAGGGAGTGGACGGTTAAAATGGTAGATGGGGTGCCAATCAAGCCCCGTGCTTCTGTCTGGATTGTTTCGAGCTCCGTGAGTGTTGTTGCAGCTACAGCCGTCCAGGAAAATGGAGAGTATTCGTTCACACTCGTGACGTTCACACGTCAAGAACGACCACTTGAGTGAGGTACGGGACAGCAGCCAGAGTCTGTAGAGCCAACAAAGTGTCAGCACCTTCAAGGCAAGAGGGAAGAAAATTGGAGGATGATGTGGAGTGGAGCTCGGTCACATCTCCCCCGATTCATCTGGATTTGTTTTGTCCTAGGTGAGGGAGACACTAGCTGCAGAGACCGGCCTCACTGTCCGGGTTGTTCAAGTCTGGTTTCAAAACCAAAGAGCCAAGGTAAGAACCTTTATCTCTCTGTTTCCTTTTACCTCACAGTGGCGCAGTGGTTAGCACCGCAGCCTCACAGCTCCAGGGACCCGGGTTCAATTCTGGGTACTGCCTGTGCGGAGTTTGCAAGTTCTCCCTGTGTCTGCGTGGGTTTTCTCCGGGAGCTCCGGTTTCCTCCCACATGCCAAAGACTTGCAGGTTGATAGGTAAATTGGCCATTAGAAATTGACCCTAGTATAGGTAGGTGATTGGGACAGGTGGGGATGTGATAGGAATATGGGATTAATGTAGGATTAGTATAAATGGGTGGTTGATGGTCGGCACAGACTCGGTGGGCCGAAGGGCCTGTTTCAGTGCTGTATCTCTAAATAAATTTGTTTAATATCCTCCGCACGTCTCGTCCACCACCACTCTATGCCAACGCTATCTTCCTCCGATACCGAGTGCAAAAATGTAGGCTCGATGCCCTGGGCCCCTGTGTCAGAAGGCTGTGGGTTCAAGTCCCACTGCAGAGACTTGAGGAAATAAACGCAAGCTGACACTCAGTGCTGCACAGTTAGAGGTGCTGCCTTTCAGATGAGATATTAACTGCGAACCTGTCTGCCGCCTCAGGTGGCTGAGAAAGATCCCATGGCACTAAAGCAGGGAAGCTCTCCCCAGTATCCTGGCCAATATTTATCCCTCAAGCAACATAACTGGAAAAAAAAACCTGGTCATTTATTGCTGTTTGTGGGATCTTGCTGTGCACAAATTGGCTGATGTGTTTCCTGCATTACAACGGTGACTACGCTGCATTGGCTATGAAGCGCTTTTGGACATCCCGAGATTGTGAAAGGCACTATTTAAACGCAAGCTTTTCTTTATTCCGCCTGGCATTAACGGGGCAATAACCGACTCAAAATGGGGTCGGTGGCCTCGTTACCTCGTTATCACTGGCTCCATTTTGAATGGGGCCTAGCGCCAGGTGTGCAAAGCACTTGCCTGTCTCGGGCAATAGGCCCCTTTTAATGTGGAAATCCTGTGGTGTAAATCGGACGCTGATTGCCAGTTTAGGCCGGATCTGGGTGGAGACTGCGTTGCTTTCAGTGCGACCAGTTCCACAGGTGATAGAACCGAAGAGGCCCGGCAGAGGGCAAGTGTCGAATTATTCTTGTGGGCCCCGGGAGCTCCCGCTCTCCCTAATCATAGCCCGCTCGACCTTGCAATGCTGGTGCCTGCTCAGGCCCAATCTGGAGGCCCCAATCCCAGGACTCCTGTTTGGCTCCTTGCAGCTCACCCACCAGATTTAAGTTTGCCCGGGGCCTCTCAGAAGTCAAAATAAACTCCCTTTCTGTTTCTTTCTGCTCAAAGGGATCCGGAGTTCTAAATTTGTCAGAGACCAGTATTGTAACCTGTGTCTCCTGAAGGGAAGCCCAGTGTTCTCTAGTTGTAAGCAGAAAAGTTGCAGTTGAGAAAACAGTTGGTTTTCTTTGCTTTGCCACCTCTAGATGAAGAAACTTGCACGAAGGCAACAGCAACAGCAGCAGCAGGAGCAAGAACAACTGAACTGCCAGCGGATGGGCACTCGACGCAACTCGAATCGAGGAGCAAGACAGAATAACGAAGACAGTGAAGGTGAGAAAAGGCGTGTTTGGAGCCATCAGCAAACATACCAGGGCCAAGGGAAGAGGAGGTAAATTGTTATAAATTGGAGAGGGTGCAGAGGAGATTCACTAGAATGGTACCAGAGGGAATTCAGTTATGTGGAGAGACCTAGAGAAACTGAGATTGTTCTCCTGAGACAGAGAAGGTTAAGTGGAGATTTACTGGAGGCGTTCAAAATTATGAGGGGCTTTGATAAAGTAGATCGGGAGAAATTGTTTCCACTGGCGGTAGGGTGGACATGGATTTAAGATACTTGGCAAGAGAGCCAGAAGGAAGATGATTTTTTTTTTACACAGTGAGTTGTTATGATGTGGAATGAGCTGCCTGAAAGGAAGGTGGAAGCAAATCCAATGTCACTTGCAAAAGGGAATTTTACAAATACTTGAAAATGAAAGATTTGCAGAGCTATGGGGAACGAGCAAGGGGGTGGGGCTAATTGGATAGTTCTTATGAGTGCTGGCACAGGGACGATGGGCCGAATGGCCTCTTTCCGACTTGTAAGATTCTATGCTTCTGTAATAATCCAGATTTATTGTATGGGAACACCATCCACATGGGGAATTCAACTGAGGAACAGTTTGTATCAGTGTCCACATGCTTTAGTCCAGGCAAAGACAGATGAAGCAGTATACCCATTGTAAGAAATCTAGCATGGAGGAGATGGCAGTTGTCTCCCCCAGTCATTGCAAGCTTTGTATATTTGGGCATCCTGGGGCTAAAATCAGTCCAGGCCAGCAGTGTGAAAGCAGCTCAAAGCACATTGAGCGGGAAGTCTTCGGAAAGGAAAATTGGCTGCAGCATAAAATGAGCTGTCGATTCGCCCTGAGTCTGCTCCAACGCCACTGTAGAGAACTGATTTCACCCCCTTTATCTCAAAAAGGAAATATCAAGCTGTGACAGAGTCAATCCACTTCTGGGTCCCAATGGGTGGGGTCACCCACTTTTACAGAAAGGTTCCTGTCATTCACCCTTCCACACCTGGGGGCTCATGCTGGAAGTTGAGGCCACAGGTGATGGCATTATAGGGTATCTTGTCCAATGTTCAGGTCTTCATCTGTAACAACCAGCAACATTATTTAATCACAGGAGCACGACAGTCAACCCTGACCCTCCATGTTTGACAAACTCACGCTTGCAAAGGTCACTGAATGTCAGTCAGAACTGGTGCCCAGTCTGACATCCCAGTCGAAGGGGATGTGATCAATTGTAGCTCACTACTGACCCCTGGCTAAAATGTGAGCATACAAACATGCAAGCAGCAATGATGGACAGGCAGCGACCCTCTGGTGTCAGCTGTGGCTCAGTACTCAGCACTGTCACCCCTGATTCAGGAGGTTGTGGGTTTACTCCAGACAGTTGAGCACAAAACTCCCAGTACTGAGGGAGTGCTACACTGTTGGAGGTGACGTCTTTTGGATGCGATGTTAGACTGAAGCCCCATCTACCCTATCAGGTGGATGTAAAAGATCCCATGGCACTATTTCGAAGAAGAGCAGAGGAGTTACAAAGAGTTATATTGAGTTATAAAGAGAGATTGGATAGGCTGGCTCTGTTTTCCCTGGAGCGAAGGAGGCTGAGAAGCGACATGATAGCGGTATATAAAATTATGAGAGGCATAGATATGGCAGGACTATATCTCCAACACAGAAGTCCTTGAAGCGGCCAACATCCCCAGCTTATACACACTACTGAGTCAGCGGCGCTTGAGATGGCTTGGCCATGTGAGCCGCATGGAAGATGGCAGGATCCCCAAAGACACATTGTACAGCGAGCTCGCCACTGGTATCAGACCCACCGGCCGTCCATGTCTCCGTTATAAAGACGTCTGCAAACGCGACATGAAATCGTGTGACATTGATCACAAGTCGTGGGAGTCAGTTGCCAGCATTCGCCAGAGCTGGCGGGCAGCCATAAAGACAGGGCTAAATTGTGGCGAGTCGAAGAGACTTAGTAGTTGGCAGGAAAAAAGACAGAGGCGCAAGGGGAGAGCCAACTGTGCAACAGCCCCAACAAACAAATTTCTCTGCAGCACCTGTGGAAGAGCCTGTCACTCCAGAATTGGCCTTTATAGCCACTCCAGGCACTGCTTCACAAACCACTGACCACCTCCAGGCGCGTATCCATTGTCTCTCGAGATAAGGAGGCCCAAAAGAAAAGAAAGATAGGGGTAGATAGCCAGAGTCTGTTTCCCATGGTAGGGGTGACTAAAACTAGAGGGCATAGATTTAAGGTGAGAGGGAGAAGGTTTAAAGGGGATCAAAGGGGTAAATTTTTCACACAAAGAATAGTGGATATCTGGAATGAGCTGCCTGAGGAGGTGGTGGAGGCAGGAACAGTAGCAACATTTAAGAGGCATCTGGACAGGTACTTGAATGAGCAAGGCATAGAGGGATATGGAATTAATGCAGGCAGGTGGGGTTAGTATAGATAGGCATGATGATCGGCATGAACGCGGTGGGCCGAAGGGCCTGTTTCTATGCTGTACGACTCTATGATTCTATGAGTTCTCCCAGTGTCCTGGTCAATATTTATCCCTCAGCCAACATCACAAAAAAGGATTATCTCGTCATTATCACATTGCTGTTTGTGGGATCTTGCTGTGTGAAAATTGGCTGCTGCGTTACAACAGTGGTTACACCGTAACAGTACTTCATTGGCTGTAAAGTGCTTTGGGATGTCCTGAGGTCATGAAAGGCGCTATATAAATGCAAGTGTTTCTATCTTTTTTTGGTCCCCACACAATTGTGATGCCTTGTGCAATATGCACTCTCCTCACCCTACCCACAACCATGAGATCTGCTAGCAAAGGTGATAAAAACAGATCAAAATCCAGGAAAAAAAGATTCTGGTAAATGCCTCTCCGGCTGCCTTAGGCAATCAAATCTATTCCAGGAGATCACATTGACTGTGATATATAATTACAGGATACCTATCTCTTATACAAGATGACCTCTACCCCAGTCAGAGACATGTCCAGTTCCCGCTTGGAGGAACTCAGTAAATCAGTGACCACAGAGCTGGCAACCTATTCCACTAATCACTGGGAAAAGCAGGGATTGAAGTTAGCACCTTCCTGGACTGTGTGTTGCTCAATAACACAACAGATAGCCAGCGGAGCATGGCTCAGTGTGGGGTGTCCTGCTCCAATATCAGCCGTAACCTCACTGATTTCCTCAGTACTATTCCTGCTAAACTGTGCGGCAGCCTGCTTCATACTGAGCAGGCCCTTGATCTGTGATAAATAATGTGTGCGCATGCAAATAAACCATTTAAAGGCACTGCGCACTGAAAATGAACAGGCTGCGCACAAACAACGACATTTTAAAGTGGACAATGTTCCTCAGTCAATAGGAGAAGTCAAGGTTATCACTTTAGACACACTAAGCGACAGTTGCTTCAGCAATGGCGTGCCCGCTTCAAGCGTGGTCAAGTAAAGTCTACCTGGTCTCTCAGTGACTTAGGTGGGACCAAGCACTCCCCTGTCACTCTGGCTGGTGGGTAGTGGTGGGGTTGGGAATCGTGGGAGGTTCTATCTGGCTATCTGGGGAGTGAGATCCCGGCTGGATTTTCTTTCCTGATATCCGTCCTTTTGCGGGTCATTTTGGAACACTGAAAAGAGTAAAATGGGACAGAATGACCTACTGTGACAATGCTGCCTTAAAAGAGCATCATCAAAATTATCTTTGGTTAGACTGGGATACCACCTGGCTGGAGTGTAAATAGGGATGGATGGGGATAGCCAAGATGTCCCACAATTTCTACCTAATTTCTGCCCCCAACTTGACCTCTCCTAACACTGCCACTACGTATGTGGCAGCATCGAGGTGTTTCTGGGTTAGATACCACCTTGAGGAGGCCACCTTGGCTGATGCATATGAAGCTTTGTGAAACCTTGCTTGATCATCAATCTTTGCTGCTTGATGTTCCGGAGCTACTCTGAGGACATCCCCTGCTAATTACAGTGAGTACTGGAGAAAAATGGTTTTCCCATTGGGAACAGAAGAGGAGGAAAAGGATGAGGGATTGGAAGACCCTATAGAAACATTGAACTAGGCATCAGAGGAGACATTGGTTTCCAATATGTGGATACACATTCCACAGGAATTATAAACCTAGAAGGTCTTGCTTAGATTCTACGCCATCAGTGCCTCACAAGGTTGTCTTCCCCAAACCCCTGGACAGTTATATCAACTGCTGGCTGAACATCTGCAGCTCAGTTCCAATCATTACTAATGACTGGCTTGCATTTTTTTGCCACTGGATCTTTCCAGGCAGCCTCAGATGAATCAGATTAGACAGGCAGCAGCTCATCACTATATAAAGAAGGTCACTGAAGCTCCCTTCAGGCAGATGTTGCAGTTTATTACCTTCTTGATGGAACCTGTGATACAAGGAGGGTGGGCAGTCCAATTATGAAGATTGTCAGGATTCACACAAGAGTGATCGATAGAGCTCATTAGGAACTGAAACTCCTGTGTGGTAACCTGCTTATATCCTTAAACAGGAAAGTGTTTCATTCAATTAACATATAGGGAATGAGCAATGCCACTCACGATCTCTTACACATTAATGCCCAGTACCCATTAAAGCTGCATCGGTGCTTTCATCATGCACAAATTCAACATACCAGCCCTGATGACTTGTCCTCAGCAGCCATGGCTTATGATGCCTGTAAGGCTTCAACTTAATTAGCCATCCCTTCAATTGGCTGAGTATTTTAAAGCACTGTTAAGTTTACCTACCTGCCAGCGCAGTGTTACTACTCCAAATCTATGCCAAATATATGATTAGACCCATTTCAGAAACAAGATGTGGGTTAGTGGCAGTTCCAGATGGGCAAATGGATGTCCAGTGTTTCAACTAAATCACCACAGGCCAGGGGTTAAACACACGACCTAACTCATCCATGCGGCTGAGTATCAAGATGGGGAGACCCACCGTAACCTTCTCAAGGCAGCCAGGGAATTGGACAAATGTCACCCACATCCTGAGGATAAATAATAATATTGCACAGCATTTGCTGTTGACAACATCCTGGATTTCTGCAGATGAAGGAATCATCCTGAGACATTCCATTTCAGGGAGAGAGAGAGATGTGACAGACATGGAGCTGACCTCAAATACAACTTTCATTTATACAGCGCTTTTTACATAGTAAAACATCTCAAGTCACTTCACAGGAGTGTAATGAGACAAAAATTTGACACTGAGCCATGTAAGGATCTAGGAAGTCAGGGTCTGAGCTGAGTGCTGCTGGATGGCACAGAGTGTGCAGAAGGTAGTTTGGTAGGTGAGTGGATTTTAAGGGTTAATCTCTATAAAGTCTAGTTTTTGTTTTGTCTACAGATGGCAATGAATTAAAATTCTTGCTTAATGTTCAGAGGTAAGTTCGGTTTCTTACAGTTTAAACAGAGATATACAAGCTTTCTGAGAGTAGGTGTAGACAGCTTAAAGTGGTTTCTGAGCTCTAGCAGAGTTGGCACAGCATTGTTATCAGAGCACAAATTCAGGGGATCTCAGTGCTGCTTGACTGCACTGAGTGCTGCCGGAAGGCACAGAGTGTTTTTTTATTCATTCATGGGATGTGGGAATCACTGGCTATGCCAGCATTTATTGTCCATTCCTAGCTGCCCTTGAGAAGGTGATGGTGAGCTGCCTTCCTGAACCACTGTAGACCACGTGGGGTAAGTACACCCACAGTGCTGTTGGAAGGGAGTTCCAGGAGTTTGATCCAGTGTGAAGGAACGGCGATACAGTTCCAAGTCAGGATGGTGTGTGACCTGGAGAGGAACTTGCAGGTGGTTGTGTTCCCATGCAACGGCTGCCCTTGTCCTTCTAGTTGGTAGAGGTCACAGTTTATGAAGGTGCTGTTGAAGAAGCCTTGGTGCGTTGCCGCAGTGCATCTTGTATATGGTATACACCGCTGCCACTGTGCATTGCTGGTGGAGGGAGTGAATGTATGTGGATGGGGTGCCAATCAAGGGGGGGCGATTGGTCCTGGATGGTGTCAAGCTTCTTGAGTATTGTTGGAGCTGCACCCATCCGGGAAAGTGGAGAGTATCCCATCACACTCCTGACTTGTGCCTTGTAGATGGTGGACAGGCTTTGGGGAGTCAGGAGGTGAGTTACTCACCACAGGATTCCTAGCCTCTGACCTGCTCTTGTAGCCACAGTATTTATATGGCTACTCCAGTTCAGTTTCTGGTCAATGGCAACCACCAGGATGTTGAAAGTGGGGAATTCAGCGATCGTAATGCCATTGAAAGTCAAGGAGAGATGGTTGGATACTCTCTAGTTTGAGAAAGTTTGGCACTTGTGTGGTGCAAATGTTACTTGCCATTTATCAGCCCAAGCCTGGATATTGCCTGCATTTCTACATGGACTGCTTCAGTATCTGAGGAGTCGTGAATGGGGCTAAACATTGTGCAATCATCAGTGAACATCCCCACTTCAGACATCAAGATTCAAAAATGATCATCGATGAAGCAGCTGAAGATGGCTGGGCTGAGGACACTACCCAGAGGAAGCACAGAGTTTGTTAAGTGAGGGAGTTCAGTAAGGGGGGGAACTATAAATTAATTAACAAAAAGTAAAATTGACTGCATAGAGGACGAACAGCAGGAATCAGGAAGACCAGCGGGACTAGAAACAGTGAGAATCAGTGAGACCAGTGGGACTATAAACAGTGAGAATCAGTGAGACCAGTGGGACTATAAACAGTGAGAATCAGTGAGACCAGTGGGACTATAAACAGTGAGAATCAGTGAGACCAGCGGGACTATAAACAGTGAGAATCAGTGAGACCAGTGGGACTATAAACAGTGAGAATCAGTGAGACCAGCGGGACTAGAAACAGTGAGAATCAGTGAGACCAGCGGGACTAAAAACAGTGAGAATCAGTGAGACCAGCGGGACTATAAACAGTGAGAATCAGTGAGACCAGTGGGACTATAAACAGTGAGAATCAGTGAGACCAGTGGGACTATAAAAAGTGAGAATCAGTGAGACCAGCGGGACTATAAACAGTGAGAATCAGTGAGACCAGCGGGACTATAAACAGTGAGAATCAGTGACACCAGTGGGACTAGATACAGTGAGAATCAGTGACACCAGTGGGACTATAAACAGTGAGAATCAGTGAGACCAGTGGGACTATAAACAGTGCGAATCAGTGACACCAGTGGGACTATAAACAGTGAGAATCAGTGAGACCAGTGGGACTATAAACAGTGAGAATCAGGGAGACCAGTGGGACTATAAACAGTGAGAATCAGGGAGACCAGTGGGAGTAGAAACAGTGAGAATCAGTGAGACCAGCGGGACTATAAACAGTAGAATCAGGGAGACAAGTGGGACTAGAAACAGTGAGAATCAGTGACACCAGTGGGACTATAAACAGTGAGAATCAGTGAGACCAGTGGGACTATAAACAGTGAGAATCAGTGAGACCAGTGGGACTATAAACAGTGAGAATCAGTGAGACCAGCGGGACTATAAACAGTGAGAATCAGTGAGACCAGTGGGACTAGAAACAGTGAGAATCAGTGACACCAGTGGGACTATAAACAGTGAGAATCAGGGAGACCAGTGGGACTATAAACAGTGAGAATCAGTGAGACCAGTGGGACTATAAACAGTGAGAATCAGTGAGACCAGTGGGACTATAAACAGTGAGAATCAGGGAGACCAGTGGGACTATAAACAGTGAGAATCAGTGAGACCAGTGGGACTATAAACAGTGAGAATCAGTGAGACCAGTGGGACTATAAACAGTGAGAATCAGGGAGACCAGTGGGACTATAAACAGTGAGAATCAGTGAGACCAGTGGGACTATAAACAGTGAGAATCAGGGAGACCAGTGGGACTAGAAACAGTGAGAATCAGTGAGACCAGCGGGACTATAAACAGTGAGAATCAGGGAGACAAGTGGGACTAGAAACAGTGAGAATCAGTGACACCAGTGGGACTATAAACAGTGAGAATCAGTGAGACCAGTGGGACTATAAACAGTGAGAATCAGTGAGACCAGTGGGACTATAAACAGTGAGAATCAGTGAGACCAGCGGGACTATAAACAGTGAGAATCAGGGAGACAAGTGGGACTAGAAACAGTGAGAATCAGTGACACCAGTGGGACTATAAACAGTGAGAATCAGTGAGACCAGTGGGACTATAAACAGTGAGAATCAGTGAGACCAGTGGGACTATAAACAGTGAGAATCAGTGAGACCAGCGGGACTATAAACAGTGAGAATCAGTGAGACCAGTGGGACTAGAAACAGTGAGAATCAGTGACACCAGTGGGACTATAAACAGTGAGAATCAGGGAGACCAGTGGGACTATAAACAGTGAGAATCAGTGAGACCAGCGGGACTATAAACAGTGAGAATCAGTGAGACCAGTGGGACTATAAACAGTGTGAATCAGTGAGACCAGCGGGACTATAAACAGTGAGAATCAGTGAGACCAGTGGGACTATAAACAGTGAGAATCAGGGAGACCAGTGGGACTATAAACAGTGAGAATCAGTGAGACCAGCGGGACTATAAACAGTGAGAATCAGTGAGACCAGTGGGACTATAAACAGTGAGAATCAGTGAGACCAGCGGGACTATAAACAGCTTGAATTAGTGAGACCAGCGGGACTATAAAAACCGTGAATCAGTGAGACTAGAGGGACATAAACAGTGTGAATCAGTGAGACCAGTGGGACTATAAACAGTGAGAATCAGTGAGACCAGCGGGACTAGAAACAGTGAGAATCAGTGAGACCAGCGGGACTAGAAACAGTGAGAATCAGTGAGACCAGTGGGACTAGAAACAGTGAGAATCAGTGAGACCAGTGGGACTAGAAACAGTGTGAATCAGTGAGACCAGTGGGACTAGAAACAGTGAGAATCAGTGACACCAGTGGGACTATAAACAGTGAGAATCAGTGAGACCAGTGGGACTATAAACAGTGAGAATTAGTGAGACCAGTGGGACTAGAAACAGTGAGAATCAGTGAGACCAGTGGGACTATAAACAGTGTGAATCAGTGAGACCAGCGGGACTATAAACAGTGAGAATCAGTGAGACCAGCGGGACTATAAACAGCTTGAATTAGTGAGACCAGCGGGACTATAAAAACCGTGAATCAGTGAGACTAGAGGGACATAAACAGTGTGAATCAGTGAGACCAGTGGGACTATAAACAGTGTGAATCAGTGAGACCAGTGGGACTAGAAACAGTGAGAATCAGTGACACCAGCGGGACTAGAAACAGTGAGAATCAGTGAGACCAGCGGGACTAGAAACAGTGAGAATCAGTGAGACCAGCGGGACTATAAACAGTGTGAATCAGTGAGACCAGTGGGACTAGAAACAGTGAGAATCAGTGACACCAGCGGGACTAGAAACAGTGAGAATCAGTGAGACCAGCGGGACTATAAACAGTGTGAATCAGTGAGACCAGTGGGACTATAAACAGTGTGAATCAGTGAGACCAGTGGGACTAGAAACAGTGAGAATCAGTGACACCAGTGGGACTATAAACAGTGAGAATCAGTGAGACCAGTGGGACTATAAACAGTGAGAATCAGTGAGACCAGTGGGACTATAAACAGTGAGAATCAGTGACACCAGTGGGACTAGAAACAGTGAGAATCAGTGACACCAGTGGGACTATAAACAGTGAGAATCAGTGAGACCAGTGGGACTATAAACAGTGAGAATCAGTGACACCAGTGGGACTATAAACAGTGAGAATCAGTGAGACCAGCGGGACTATAAACAGTGAGAATCAGTGACACCAGTGGGACTAGAAACAGTGAGAATCAGTGACACCAGTGGGACTATAAACAGTGAGAATCAGTGAGACCAGTGGGACTATAAACAGTGAGAATCAGTGAGACCAGTGGGACTATAAACAGTGAGAATCAGTGAGACCAGCGGGACTATAAACAGTGAGAATCAGTGAGACCAGTGGGACTATAAACAGTGAGAATCAGTGAGACCAGCGGGACTATAAACAGTGAGAATCAGTGAGACCAGTGGGACTATAAACAGTGAGAATCAGTGAGACCAGTGGGTCTATAAACAGTGAGAATCAGTGAGACCAGTGGGACTATAAACAGTGAGAATCAGTGAGACCAGCGGGACTATAAACAGCTTGAATTAGTGAGACCAGCGGGACTATAAAAACCGTGAATCAGTGAGACTAGAGGGACTATAAACTGTGTGAATCAGTGAGACCAGTGGGACTATAAACAGTGAGAATCAGTGAGACCAGCGGGACTATAAACAGCTTGAATTAGTGAGACCAGCGGGACTATAAAAACCGTGAATCAGTGAGACTAGAGGGACTATAAACTGTGTGAATCAGTGAGACCAGCGGGACTATAAACAGTGAGAATCAGTGAGACCAGTGGGACTAGAAACAGTGTGAATAATTGAGACCATTGGGATGATAAACTGTGTGAATCAGTGAGACCAGCGGGACTATAAACTGAGTGAATCAGTGAGACCAGCGTGACTATAAACAGTGAGCATCAGTGAGACCAGCGGGACTATAAACAGTGCGAATCAGTGAGACCAGCGGGACTATAAACAGCGTGAATCAGTGAGACCAGTGGGACGAAAAACAGTGTGAATCAGTGAGACCAGCGAGACTATAAACAGTGAGCATCAGTGAGACCAGCGAGACTATAAACAGTGTGGATCAGTGAGACCAGCGGGACTATAAACAGTGAGCATCAGTGAGACCAGTGGGACTATAAACAGTGAGAATCAGTGAGACCAGCGGGACTATAAACAGCGTGAATCAGTGAGACCAGTGGGACTATAAACAGTGTGAATCAGTGAGACAAGTGGGACTATAAACAGTGTGGATCAGTGAGACCAGCGTGACTATAAACTGTGTGAATCAGTGAGACCAGCGTGACTATAAACAGTGAGCATCAGTGAGACCAGTGGGACTATAAACAGTGAGAATCATTGAGACCAGCGGGACTATAAACAGCGTGAATCAGTGAGACCAGTGGGACGAAAAACAGTGTGAATCAGTGAGACCAGTGGGACTATAAACTGTGTGGATCAGTGAGACCAGCGAGACTATAAACTGTGTGAATCAGTGAGACCAGCGAGACTATAAACTGTGTGGATCAGTGAGACCAGCGAGACTATAAACTGTGTGGATCAGTGAGACCAGTGGGACGAAAAACAGTGTGAATCAGTGAGACCAGTTGGACTATAAACTGTGTGAATCAGTGAGACCAGCGAGACTATAAACTGTGTGGATCAGTGAGACCAGCGAGACTATAAACTGTGTGGATCAGTGAGACCAGTTGGACTATAAACAGTGTGAATCAGTGAGACCATCGGGACTATAAACTGTGTGAATCAGTGAGACCAGCAAGACTATAAACTGTGTGAATCAGTGAGACCAGCGAGACTATAAACTGTGTGGATCAGTGAGACCAGCAAGACTATAAACTGTGTGAATCAGTGAGACCAGTGGGACTATAAACTGTGTGGATCAGTGAGACCAGTGGGACGAAAAACAGTGTGAATCAGTGAGACCAGCGGGACTATAAACTGTGTGAATCAGTGAGACCAGGGGACGAAAAACAGTGTGAATCAGTGAGACCAGTGGGACTATAAACAGTGTGAATCAGTGAAACCAGCGGGACTATAAACAGTGTGAATCAGTGAGACCATCGGGACTATAAACTGTGTGAATCAGTGAGACCAGTTGGACTATAAACTGTGTGAATCAGTGAGACCAGCGAGACTATAAACTGTGTGAATCAGTGAGACCAGTGGGACGAAAAACAGTGTGAATCAGTGAGACCAGTTGGACTATAAACTGTGTGAATCAGTGAGACCAGCGAGACTATAAACTGTGTGAATCAGTGAGACCAGTGGGACGAAAAACAGTGTGAATCAGTGAGACCAGCGGGACTATAAACTGTGTGAATCAGTGAGACATGTGGGACTATAAACTGTGTGAATAGGTGAGAACAGTGGGACTATAAACAGTGTGAATCAGTGAGACCAGTGGGACTATAAACAGTGTGAATAGGTGAGAACAGTGGGACTATAAACAGTGTGAATCAGTGAGACCAGTGGGACGAAAAACAGTGTGAATCAGTGAGACCAGTTGGACTATAAACTGTGTGAATCAGTGAGACCAGCGAGACTATAAACTGTGTGAATCAGTGAGACCAGTGGGACGAAAAACAGTGTGAATCAGTGAGACCAGCGGGACTATAAACTGTGTGAATCAGTGAGACATGTGGGACTATAAACTGTGTGAATAGGTGAGAACAGTGGGACTATAAACAGTGTGAATCAGTGAGACCAGTGGGACTATAAACAGTGTGAATAGGTGAGAACAGTGGGACTATAAACAGTGTGAATCAGTGAGACCAGTGGGACGAAAAACAGTGTGAATCAGTGAGACCAGTTGGACTATAAACTGTGTGAATCAGTGAGACCAGCGAGACTATAAACTGTGTGAATCAGTGAGACCAGTGGGACGAAAAACAGTGTGAATCAGTGAGACCAGCGGGACTATAAACTGTGTGAATCAGTGAGACATGTGGGACTATAAACTGTGTGAATAGGTGAGAACAGTGGGACTATAAACAGTGTGAATCAGTGAGACCAGTGGGACTATAAACAGTGTGAATAGGTGAGAACAGTGGGACTATAAACAGTGTGAATCAGTGAGACCAGTGGGACTATAAACAGTGTGAATAGGTGAGAACAGTGGGACTATAAACAGTGTGAATCAGTGAGACCAGTGGGACTATAAACTGTGTGAATCAGTGAGACCAGTGGGACTATAAACAGTGTGAATCAGTGAGACATGTGGGACTATAAACTGTGTGAATAGGTGAGAACAGTGGGACTATAAACAGTGTGAATCAGTGAGACCAGTGGGACTATAAACAGTGTGAATAGGTGAGAACAGTGGGACTATAAACAGTGTGAATCAGTGAGACCAGTGGGACTATAAACAGTGTGAATCAGCGAGACCAGTTGGACTATAAACAGTGTGAATCAGTGAGACCAGTTGGACTATAAACTGTGTGAATCAGTGAGACCAGTGGGACTATAAACAGTGTGAATCAGTGAGACCAGTGGGACGAAAAACAGTGTGAATCAGTGAGACCAGCGGGACTATAAACAGTGTGAATAGGTGAGACCAGTGGGACTATAAACAGTGTAAATAGGTGAGACCAGTGGGACTATAAACAGTGTGAATAGGTGAGACCAGTGGGACTATAAACAGTGTAAATAGGTGAGCCCAGTGGGACTATAAACAGTGTGAATAGGTGAGACCAGTGGGACTATAAACAGTGTAAATACGTGAGACCAGTGGGAATATAAACAGTGTGAATCGGTGAGACCAGTGGGACTATAAACAGTGTGAATAGGTGAGACCAGTGGGACTATAAACAGTGTAAATAGGTGAGACCAGTGGGACTATAAACAGTGTGAATAGGTGAGACCAGTGGGACTATAAACAGTGTAAATAGGTGAGCCCAGTGGGACTATAAACAGTGTGAATAGGTGAGACCAGTGGGACTATAAACAGTGTAAATACGTGAGACCAGTGGGAATATAAACAGTGTGAATCGGTGAGACCAGTGGGACTATAAACAGTGTGAATAGGTGAGACTAGCGGGACTATAAACAGTGTGAATACGTGAGACCAGCGGGACTATAAACAGTGTGAATAGGTGAGACCAGTGGGACTATAATCAGTGTGAATAGGTGAGACCAGCGGGACTATAAACAGTGTGAATAGGTGAGACCAGCGGGACTATAAACAGTCTAAGTTGGTGAGACCAGTGGGACTATAAACAGTGTAAATAGGTGAGACCAGTGGGACTATAAACAGTGTGAATAGGTGAGACCAGTGGGACTATAAACAGTGTGAATAGGTGAGACCAGTGGGACTATAAACAGTGCGAATAGGTGAGACCAGTGGGAATATAAAAAGTGTGAATCGGTGAGACCAGTGGGACTAGAAACAGTCTAAGTTGGTGAGACCAGTGGGACTATAAACAGTGTAAATAGGTGAGACCAGTGGGACTATAAACAGTGTGAATAGGTGAGACCAGTGGGACTATAAACAGTGTGAATAGGTGAGACCAGCGGGACTATAAACAGTGTGAATAGGTGAGACCAGCGGGACTATAAACAGTGTGAATAGGTGAGACCAGTGGGACTATAAACAGTGCGAATAGGTGAGACCAGTGGGAATATAAAAAGTGTGAATCGGTGAGACCAGTGGGACTATAAACAGTGTGAATAGGTGAGACCAGCGGGACTATTACCAGTGTGAATACGTGAGACCAGCGGGACTAGAAACAGTGTGAATACTTGAGACCAGCGGGACTATAAACAGTGTGAATAGGTGAGACCAGTGGGACTATAAACAGTGTGAATAGGTGAGACCAGCGGGACTATTACCAGTGTGAATACGTGAGACCAGCGGGACTATAAACAGTGTGAATACTTGAGACCAGCGGGAGTATAAACAGTGTGAATAGGTGAGACCAGTGGGACTATAAACAGTGTGAATAGGTGAGACCAGCGGGACTATTACCAGTGTGAATACGTGAGACCAGCGGGACTATAAACAGTGTGAATACTTGAGACCAGCGGGACTATAAACAGTGTGAATACGTGAGACCAGCGGGACTATAAACAGTGTGAATAGGTGAGACCAGTGGGAGTATAAACAGTGTGAATAGGTGAGACCAGCGGGACTATAAACAGTGTGAATAGGTGAGACCAGCGGGACTATAAACAGTGTGAATAGGTGAGACCAGTGGGACTATAAACAGTGTGAATAGGTGAGACCAGCGGGACTATAAACAGTGTGAATAGGTGAGAACAGCGGGACTATAAACAGTGTGAATAGGTGAGACCAGTGGGACTATAAACAGTGTGAATAGGTGAGACCAGCGGGACAATAAACAGTGTGAATAGGTGAGACCAGCGGGACTATAAACAGTGTGAATAGGTGAGAACAGTGGGACAATAAACAGTGTGAATCGGTGAGACCAGTGGGACTATAAACAGTGTGAATAGGTGAGACCAGTGGGACTATAAACAGTGTGAATAGGTGAGACCAGTGGGACTAGAAACAGTGTGAATAGGTGAGACCAAAGGGACTATAAACAGTGTGAATAGGTGAGACCAGTGGGACTATAAACAGTGTGAATAGGTGAGACCAGCGGGACTACAAACAGTGTGAGTTGCTGAGACCAGTGGGACTATAAGCAGTGTAAATAGGTGAGACCAGCCGGACTATAAAGAGTGTGAGTTGGTGAGACCAGTGGGACTAAAAACAGTGTAAATAGATGAGACCAGCGGGACTAAAAACAGTGTGAGTTGGTGAGACCAGTGGGACTAGAAGCAGTGTGAGTTGCTGAGACCAGTGGGACTATAAGCAGTGTAAATAGGTGAGACCAGCGGGACTATAAACAGTGTAAATAGGTGAGACCAGCGAGACAAGTGGGACTATAAACAGTGTGAATCAGTGAGACCAGTGGGAGCATAAACTATGCGAATCAGTGAGACCAGGGGGACTACAAAAAGTGTGAATAGGTGAGACCAGTGGGACTATAAACAGTGTGGATAGGTGAGACCAGTGGGACTATAAACAGTGTAAATAGGTGAGACCAGTGGGACTATAAATAGTGTGGATAGGTGAGACCAGTGGGACTATAAACAGTGTAAATAGGTGAGACCAGTGGGACTATAAACAGTGTGAATAGGTGAGACTAGCGGGACTATAAACAGTGTGAATACGTGAGACCAGTGGGACTATAAACTGTGTGAATCAGTGAGACCAGCGGGACTATAAACAGTGTGAATCGGTGAGACCAGTGGGACTATAAACAGTGTGAATAGGTGAGACTAGCGGGACTATAAACAGTGTGAATACGTGAGACCAGCGGGACTATAAACAGTGTGAATAGGTGAGACCAGTGGGACTATAAACAGTGTGAATAGGTGAGACCAGCGGGACTATTACCAGTGTGAATACGTGAGACCAGCGGGACTATAAACAGTGTGAATAGGTGAGACCAGCGGGACTATAAACAGTGTGAATAGGTGAGACCAGTGGGACTATAAACAGTGTGAATAGGTGAGACCAGCGGGACTATTACCAGTGTGAATACGTGAGACCAGCGGGACTATAAACAGTGTGAATAGGTGAGACCAGCGGGACTATAAACAGTGTGAATAGGTGAGACCAGCGGGACTATTACCAGTGTGAATACGTGAGACCAGCGGGACTATAAACAGTGTGAATAGGTGAGACCAGCGGGACTATAAACAGTGTGAATCGATGAGACCAGTGGGACTATAAACAGTGTGAATACTTGAGACCAGCGGGACTATTACCAGTGTGAATACGTGAGACCAGCGGGACTATAAACAGTGTGAATAGGTGAGACCAGCGGGACTATAAACAGTGTGAATAGGTGAGACCAGTGGGACTATAAACAGTGTGAATAGGTGAGACCAACGGGACTATAAACAGTGTGAATACTTGAGACCAGCGGGACTATAAACAGTGTGAATAGGTGAGACCAGCGGGACACTAAACAGTGTGAATAGGTGAGACCAGTGGGACTATAAAAAGTGTGAATCGGTGAGACCAGCGGGACTATAAACAGTGTGAATACTTGAGACCAGCGGGACTATAAACAGTGTGAATAGGTGAGACCAGTGGGACTATAAACAGTGTGAATAGGTGAGACCAGCGGGACTATTACCAGTGTGAATACGTGAGACCAGCGGGACTATAAACAGTGTGAATAGGTGAGACCAGCGGGACTATAAACAGTGTGAATAGGTGAGACCAGTGGGACTATAAACAGTGTGAATCGGTGAGACCAGCGGGACTATAAACAGTGTGAATACTTGAGACCAGCGGGACTATAAACAGTGTGAATAGGTGAGACCAGTGGGACTATAAACAGTGTGAATAGGTGAGACCAGCGGGACTATTACCAGTGTGAATACGTGAGACCAGCGGGACTATAAACAGTGTGAATAGGTGAGACCAGCGGGACTATAAACAGTGTGAATAGGTGAGACCAGTGGGACTATAAACAGTGTGAATAGGTGAGACCAGCGGGACTATTACCAGTGTGAATACGTGAGACCAGCGGGACTATAAACAGTGTGAATAGGTGAGACCAGCGGGACTATAAACAGTGTGAATAGGTGAGACCAGTGGGACTATAAACAGTGTGAATAGGTGAGACCAGCGGGACACTAAACAGTGTGAATAGGTGAGACCAGTGGGACTATAAAAAGTGTGAATCGGTGAGACCAGTGGGACTATAAACAGTGTGAATACTTGAGACCAGTGGGACTATAAACAGTGTGAATAGGTGAGACCAGCGGGACACTAAACAGTGTGAATAGGTGAGACCAGTGGGACTATAAAAAGTGTGAATAGGTGAGACCAGTGGGACTATAAAAAGTGTGAATAGGTGAGACCAGCGGGACACTAAACAGTGTGAATAGGTGAGACCAGTGGGACTATAAAAAGTGTGAATAGGTGAGACCAGTGGGACTATAAAAAGTGTGAAAAGGTGAGACCAGTGGGACTATAAACAGTGTGAATAGGTGAGACCAGTGGGACTATAAAAAGTGTGAATAGGTGAGACCAGTGGGACTATAAAAAGTGTGAATAGGTGAGACCAGTGGGACTATAAAAAGTGTGAATAGGTGAGACCAGTGGGACTATAAACAGTGTGAATAGGTGAGACCAGTGGGACTATAAAAAGTGTGAATAGGTGAGACCAGTGGGACTATAAACAGTGTGAATAGGTGAGACCAGTGGGACACTAAACAGTGTGAATAGGTGAGACCAGTGGGACACTAAACAGTGTGAATAGGTGAGACCAGTGGGACTATAAAAAGTGTGAATAGGTGAGACCAGCGGGACACTAAACAGTGTGAATAGGTGAGACCAGTGGGACTATAAAAAGTGTGAATAGGTGAGACCAGTGGGACTATAAAAAGTGTGAATAGGTGAGACCAGTGGGACTATAAACAGTGTGAATAGGTGAGACCAGTGGGACTATAAAAAGTGTGAATAGGTGAGACCAGTGGGACTATAAAAAGTGTGAATAGGTGAGACCAGCGGGACTATAAACAGTGTGAATACTTGAGACCAGCGGGACTATAAACAGTGTGAATAGGTGAGACCAGTGGGACTATAAACAGTGTGAATAGGTGAGACCAGTGGGAGTATAAAAAGTGTGAATAGGTGAGACCAGCGGGACTATAAACAGTGTGAATAGGTGAGACCAGCGGGACTATAAACAGTGTGAATCGGTGAGACCAGCGGGACAATAAACAGTGTGAATAGGTGAGACCAGCGGGACTATAAACAGTGTGAATAGGTGAGAACAGTGGGACAATAAACAGTGTGAATCGGTGAGACCAGTGGGACTATAAACAGTGTGAATAGGTGAGACCAAAGGGACTATAAACAGTGTGAATAGGTGAGACCAGTGGGACTATAAACAATGTGAATAGGTGAGACTAGTGGGACTATAAACAGTGTGAATAGGTGAGACCAGCGGGACTATAAACAATGTGAATAGGTGAGACCAGCGGGACTATAAACAGTGTGAGTTGGTGAGACCAGTGGGACTATAAACAATGTGAATAGGTGAGACCAGTGGGACTATAAACAGTGTGAATAGGTGAGACCAGCGGGACTATAAACAGTGTGAGTTGGTGAGACCAGTGGGACTATAAACAGTGTAAATAGATGAGACCAGCGGGACTATAAACAGTGTAAATAGGTGAGACCAGCGGGACTATAAACAGTGTGAGTTGGTGAGACCAGTGGGACTAGAAGCAGTGTAAATAGGTGAGACCAGTGGGACTATAAGCAGTGTAAATAGGTGAGACCAGTGGGACTATAAACAGTGTGAGTTGGTGAGACCAGTGGGACTATAAGCAGTGTAAATAGGTGAGACCAGTGGGACTATAAGCAGTGTAAATAGGTGAGACCAGTGGGACTATAAACAGTGTAAATAGGTGAGACCAGCGAGACTATAAACAGTGTGAGTTGGTGAGACCAGTGGGACTATAAGCAGTGTAAATAGGTGAGACCAGTGGGACTATAAGCAGTGTAAATAGGTGAGACCAGTGGGACTATAAACTGTGTGAATAGGTGAGACCAGTGGGACTATAAGCAGTGTAAATAGGTGAGACCAGTTGGACTATAAACAGTGTAAATAGGTGAGACCAGCGGGACTATAAACAGTGTGAATAGGTGAGACCAGTGGGACTATAAGCAGTGTAAATAGGTGAGACCAGTGGGACTATAAACAGTGTAAATAGGTGAGACCAGTGGGACTATAAAAAGTGTAAATACGTGAGACCAGCGGGACTATAAACAGTGTGAATAGGTGAGACCAGTGGGACTATAAACAGTGTGAATAGGTGAGACCAGTGGGAATATAAACAGTGTGAATCGGTGAGACCAGTGGGACTATAAACAGTGTGAATAGGTGAGACTAGCGGGACTATAAACAGTGTGAATAGGTGAGACCAGCCGGACTATAAAGAGTGTGAGTTGGTGAGACCAGTGGGACTATAAACAGTGTGAATAGGTGAGACCAGTGGGAATATAAACAGTGTGAATCGGTGAGACCAGTGGGACTATAAACAGTGTGAGTTGGTGAGACCAGTGGGACTATAAATAGTGTAAATAGGTGAGACCAGTGGGACTATAAAAAGTGTAAATACGTGAGACCAGCGGGACTATAAACAGTGTGAATAGGTGAGACCAGTGGGACTATAAACAGTGTGAATAGGTGAGACCAGTGGGAATATAAACAGTGTGAATCGGTGAGACCAGTGGGAATATAAACAGTGTGAATCGGTGAGACCAGTGGGACTATAAACAGTGTGAATAGGTGAGACTAGCGGGACTATAAACAGTGTGAATACGTGAGACCAGCGGGACTATAAACAGTGTGAATAGGTGAGACCAGTGGGTCTATAAACAGTGTGAATAGGTGAGACCAGCGGGACTATAAACAGTGTGAATACGTGAGACCAGCGGGACTATAAACAGTGTGAATAGGTGAGACCAGCGGGACTATAAACAGTGTGAATAGGTGAGACCAGTGGGACTATAAACAGTGTGAATAGGTGAGACCAGCGGGACACTAAACAGTGTGAATAGGTGAGACCAGTGGGACTATAAAAAGTGTGAATCGGTGAGACCAGTGGGACTATAAACAGTGTGAATACTTGAGACCAGCGGGACTATAAACAGTGTGAATACGTGAGACCAGCGGGACTATAAACAGTGTGAATACGTGAGACCAGCGGGACTATAAACAGTGTGAATAGGTGAGACCAGTGGGAGAATAAACAGTGTGAATAGGTGAGACCAGTGGGACTATAAACAGTGTGAATAGGTGAGACCAGCGGGACACTAAACAGTGTGAATAGGTGAGACCAGCGGGACTATAAACAGTGTGAATAGGTGAGACCAGTGGGAATATAAACAGTGTGAATCGGTGAGACCAGTGGGACGATAAACAGTGTGAATAGGTGAGACCAGCGGGACTATAAACAGTGTGAATAGGTGAGACCAGTGGGAATATAAACAGTGTGAATCGGTGAGACCAGTGGGACTATAAACAGTGTGAATAGGTGAGACCAGTGGGACTATAAACAGTGTGAATAGGTGAGACCAGCGGGACTATAAACAGTGTGAATAGGTGAGACCAGTGGGAATATAAACAGTGTGAATAGGTGAGACCAGCAGGACTATAAACAGTGTGAATACGTGAGACCAGCGGGACTATAAACAGTGTGAATAGGTGAGACCAGTGGGTCTATAAACAGTGTGAATAGGTGAGACCAGCGGGACTATAAACAGTGTGAATACGTGAGACCAGCGGGACTATAAACAGTGTGAATAGGTGAGACCAGCGGGACTATAAACAGTGTGAATAGGTGAGACCAGTGGGACTATAAACAGTGTGAATAGGTGAGACCAGTGGGACTATAAACAGTGTGAATAGGTGAGACCAGTGGGACTATAAACAGTGTGAATAGGTGAGACCAGCGGGACTATAAACAGTGTGAATAGGTGAGACCAGTGGGACTATAAAAAGTGTGAATCGGTGAGACCAGTGGGACTATAAACAGTGTGAATACTTGAGACCAGCGGGACTATAAACAGTGTGAATACGTGAGACCAGCGGGACTATAAACAGTGTGAATACGTGAGACCAGCGGGACTATAAACAGTGTGAATAGGTGAGACCAGTGGGAGAATAAACAGTGTGAATAGGTGAGACCAGCGGGACTATAAACAGTGTGAATAGGTGAGACCAGCGGGACTATAAACAGTGTGAATCGGTGAGACCAGCGGGACAATAAACAGTGTGAATAGGTGAGACCAGCGGGACTATAAACAGTGTGAATAGGTGAGAACAGTGGGACAATAAACAGTGTGAATCGGTGAGACCAGTGGGACTATAAACAGTGTGAATTGGTGAGACCAAAGGGACTATAAACAGTCTGAATAGGTGAGACCAGTGGGACTATAAACAGTGTGAATAGGTGAGACCAGTGGGACTATAAACAATGTGAATAGGTGAGACTAGCGGGACTATAAACAAAGTGAATAGGTGAGACCAGTGGGACTATAAACAGTGTGAATAGGTGAGACCAGCGGGACTATAAACAGTGTGAGTTGCTGAGACCAGTGGGACTATAAGCAGTGTAAATAGGTGAGACCAGCCGGACTATAAAGAGTGTGAGTTGGTGAGACCAGTGGGACTATAAACAGTGTAAATAGATGAGACCAGCGGGACTAAAAACAGTGTGAGTTGGTGAGACCAGTGGGACTAGAAGCAGTGTGAGTTGCTGAGACCAGTGGGACTATAAGCAGTGTAAATAGGTGAGACCAGCGGGACTATAAACAGTGTAAATAGGTGAGACCAGCGAGACTATAAACAGTGTGAGTTGGTGAGACCAGTGGGACTATAAGGAGTGTAAATAGGTGAGACCAGCGGGACTATAAACAGTGTGAGTTGGTGAGACCAGTGGGACTATAAGGAGTGTAAATAGGTGAGACCAGCGGGACTATAAACAGTGTGAGTTGGTGAGACCAGTGGGACTATAAGGAGTGTAAATAGGTGAGACCAGCGGGACTATAAACAGTGTGAGTTGGTGAGACCAGTGGGACTATAAGGAGTGTAAATAGGTGAGACCAGCGGGACTATAAACAGTGTGAGTTGGTGAGACCAGTGGGACTATAAACAGTGTAAATAGGTGAGACCAGTGGGACTATAAGCAGTGTAAATAGGTGAGACCAGTCCGACTATAAACAGTGTGAGTTGGTGAGACCAGCGGGACTATAAGCAGTGTAAATAGGTGAGACCAGCGAGTCTATAAACAGTGTGAGTTGGTGAGACCAGTGGGACTATAAGCAGTGTAAATAGGTGAGACCAGTGGGACTATAAACAGTGTGAGTTGGTGAGACCAGTGGGACTATAAGGAGTGTAAATAGGTGAGACCAGTGGGACTATAAACAGTGTAAATAGGTGAGACCAGCGGGACTATAAACGGTGTAAATAGGTGAGACCAGTGGGACTATAAGCAGTGTAAATAGGTGAGACCAGTCCGACTATCAACAGTGTGAGTTGGTGAGACCAGCGGGACTATAAACAGTGTAAATAGGTGAGACCAGTGGGACTATAAACAGTGTAAATAGGTGAGACCAGCGGGACTATAAACAGTGTAAATAGGTGAGACCAGTGGGACTATAAGCAGTGTAAATAGGTGAGACCAGTCCGACTATAAACAGTGTGAGTTGGTGAGACCAGCGGGACTATAAGCAGTGTAAATAGGTGAGACCAGTGGGACTATAAGGAGTGTAAATAGGTGAGACGAGTGGGACTATAAGCAGTGTAAATAGGTGAGACCAGCGGGACTATAAACAGTGTAAATAGGTGAGACCAGTGGGACTATAAGCAGTGTAAATAGGTGAGACAAGTGGGACTCTAAATAGTGTAAATAGGTGAGACCAGTGGGACTATAAACAGTGTGAGTTGGTGAGACCAGCGAGACTATAAGCAGTGTAAATAGGGGAGACCAGCGGGACTATAAACAGTGTAAATAGGTGAGACCAGCGGGACTATAAACAGTGTAAATAGGTGAGACCAGCGGGACTATAAACAGTGTGAGTTGGTGAGACCAGTGGGACTATAAACAGTGTAAATAGGTGAGACCAGTGGGACTATAAACAGTGTGAGTTGGTGAGACCAGCGGGACTATAAACAGTGTGAGTTGGTGAGACCAGTGGGACTATAAACAGTGTGAATCAGTGAGACCAGTGGGACTATAAACAGTGTGAGTTGGTGAGACCAGCGGGACTATAAACAGTGTGAGTTGGTGAGACCAGTGGGACTATAAACAGTGTGAGTTGGTGAGACCAGTGGGACTATAAACAGTGTAAATAGGTGAGACCAGTGGGACTATAAACTGTGTGAATCAGTGAGACCAGTGGGACTACAAACAGTGTGAGTTGGTGAGACCAGTGGGACTATAAACAGTGTGAATCAGTGAGACCAGTGGGACTATAAACAGTGTGAGTTGGTGAGACCAGCGGGACTATAAACAGTGTGAGTTGGTGAGACCAGTGGGACTATAAACAGTGTAAATAGGTGAGACCAGTGGGACTATAAACAGTGTGAGTTGGTGAGACCAGTGGGACTATAAACAGTGTAAATAGGTGAGACCAGTGGGACTATAAACAGTGTAAATAGGTGAGACCAGTGGGACTATAAACAGTGTGAGTTGGTGAGACCAGTGGGACTATAAACAGTGTAAATAGGTGAGACCAGTGGGACTATAAACTGTGTGAATCAGTGAGACCAGTGGGACTATAAGCAGTGTAAATAGGTGAGACCAGTGGGACTATAAACAGTGTGAGTTGGTGAGACCAGCGGGACTATAAACAGTGTGAGTTGGTGAGACCAGTGGGACTATAAACAGTGTAAATAGGTGAGACCAGCGGGACTATAAACAGTGTAAATAGGTGAGACCAGTGGGACTATAAACAGTGTGAGTTGGTGAGACCAGCGGGACTATAAGCAGTGTAAATAGGTAAGACCAGTCCGACTATAAACAGTGTGAGTTGGTGAGACCAGCGGGACTTTCAGCAGTGTAAATAGGTGAGACCAGTGGGAATATAAGCAGTGTAAATAGGTGAGACCAGTGGGACTATAAACAGTGTAAATAGGTGAGACCAGTGGGACTATAAACAGTGTGAGTTGGTGAGACCAGTGGGACTATAAACAGTGTAAATAGGTGAGACCAGTGGGACTATAAACAGTGTGAGTTGGTGAGACCAGTGGGACTATAAACAGTGTAAATAGGTGAGACCAGTGGGACTATAAACAGTGTGAGTTGGTGAGACCAGTGGGACTATAAACAGTGTGAATCAGTGAGACCAGTGGGACTATAAGCAGTGTAAATAGGTGAGACCAGTCCGACTATAAACAGTGTGAGTTGGTGAGACCAGCGGGACTATAAACAGTGCAAATAGGTGAGACCAGTGGGACTATAAACAGTGTAAATAGGTGAGACCAGTGGGACTATAAGCAGTGTAAATAGGTGAGACCAGTCCGACTATAAACAGTGTGAGTTGGTGAGACCAGCGGGACTATAAGCAGTGTAAATAGGTGAGACCAGTGGGACTATAAGCAGTGTAAATAGGTGAGACCAGTGGGACTATAAGCCGTGTAAATAGGTGAGACCAGTCCGACTATAAACAGTGTGAGTTGGTGAGACCAGCGGGACTATAAGCAGTGTAAATAGGTGAGACCAGCGAGACTATAAACAGTGTGAGTTGGTGAGACCAGTGGGACTATAAGCAGTGTAAATAGGTGAGACCAGTGGGACTATAAACAGTGTGAGTTGGTGAGACCAGTGGGACTATAAGGAGTGTAAATAGGTGAGACCAGTGGGACTATAAACAGTGTAAATAGGTGAGACCAGCGGGACTGTAAACAGTGTAAATAGGTGAGACCAGTGGGACTATAAGCAGTGTAAATAGGTGAGACCAGTCCGACTATAAACAGTGTGAGTTGGTGAGACCAGCGGGACTATAAGCAGTGTAAATAGGTGAGACCAGTGGGACTATAAGCAGTGTAAATAGGTGAGACCAGTCCGACTATAAACAGTGTGAGTTGGTGAGACCAGCGGGACTATAAACAGTGCAAATAGGTGAGACCAGTGGGACTATAAGCAGTGTAAATAGGTGAGACCAGTCCGACTATAAACAGTGTGAGTTGGTGAGACCAGCGGGACTATAAGCAGTGTAAATAGGTGAGACCAGTGGGAATATAAGCAGTGTAAATAGGTGAGACAAGTGGGACTCTAAATAGTGTAAATAGGTGAGACCAGTGGGACTATAAGCAGTGTAAATAGGTGAGACCAGTGGGACTATAAACAGTGTGAGTTGGTGAGACCAGCGAGACTATAAGCAGTGTAAATAGGTGAGACCAGTGGGACTATAAACAGTGTGAGTTGGTGAGACCAGCGAGACTATAAGCAGTGTAAATAGGTGAGACCAGCGGGACTATAAACAGTGTAAATAGGTGAGACCAGTGGGACTATAAACAGTGTGAGTTGGTGAGACCAGTGGGACTATAAACAGTGTAAATAGGTGAGATCAGTCGGACTATAAACTGTGTGAATCAGTGAGACCAGTGGGACTACAAACAGTGTGAGTTGGTGAGACCAGTGGGACTATAAACAGTGTGAATCAGTGAGACCAGTGGGACTATAAACAGTGTGAGTTGGTGAGACCAGCGGGACAATAAGCAGTGTAAATAGGTGAGACCAGTGGGACTATAAACAGTGTAAATAGGTGAGACCAGTGGGACTATAAACAGTGTGAGTTGGTGAGACCAGTGGGACTATAAACAGTGTAAATAGGTGAGACCAGCGGGACTCTCAACAGTGTAAATAGGTGAGACCAGTGGGACTATAAACAGTGTGAATAGGTGAGACCAGTGGGACTATAAACAGTGTGAATCAGTGAGACCAGTGGGACTATAAGCAGTGTAAATAGGTGAGACCAGTGGGACTATAAACAGTGTGAGTTGGTGAGACCAGTGGGACTATAAACAGTGTGAATAGGTGAGACCAGCGGGACTATAAACAGTGTAAATAGGTGAGACCAGTGGGACTATAAACTGTGTGAATCAGTGAGACCAGTGGGACTATAAGCAGTGTGAGTTGGTGAGACCAGTGGGACTATAAGCAGTGTAAATAGGTGAGACCAGTGGGACTATAAACAGTGTGAGTTGGTGAGACCAGTGGGACTATAAGCAGTGTAAATAGGTGAGACCAGTGGGACTATAAACAGTGTAAATAGGTGAGACCAGTGGGACTATAAACAGTGTGAGTTGGTGAGACCAGCGGGACTATAAACAGTGTAAATAGGTGAGACCAGTGGGACTATAAACTGTGTGAATCAGTGAGACCAGTGGGACTATAAGCAGTGTGAGTTGGTGAGACCAGTGGGACTATAAGCAGTGTAAATAGGTGAGACCAGTGGGACTATAAACAGTGTGAGTTGGTGAGACCAGTGGGACTATAAGCAGTGTAAATAGGTGAGACCAGTGGGACTATAAACAGTGTGAGTTGGTGAGACCAGTGGGACTATAAGCAGTGTAAATAGGTGAGACCAGTGGGACTATAAACAGTGTGAGTTGGTGAGACCAGTGGGACTATAAGCAGTGTAAATAGGTGAGACCAGTGGGACTATAAACAGTGTGAGTTGGTGAGACCAGTGGGACTATAAGCAGTGTAAATAGGTGAGACCAGTGGGACTATAAACAGTGTGAGTTGGTGAGACCAGTGGGACTATAAACAGTGTGAATCAGTGAGACCAGTGGGACTATAAGCAGTGTAAATAGGTGAGACCAGTGGGACTATAAACAGTGTGAGTTGGTGAGACCAGCGGGACTATAAACAGTGTAAATAGGTGAGACCAGTGGGACTATAAACAGTGTAAATAGGTGAGACCAGTGGGACTATAAACAGTGTGAGTTGGTGAGACCAGCGGGACTATAAACAGTGTGAGTTGGTGAGACCAGTGGGACTATAAACAGTGTAAATAGGTGAGACAGTGGGACTATAAACAGTGTTAGTTGGTGAGACCAGCGGGACTATAAACAGTGTGAGTTGGTGAGACCAGTGGGACTATAAACAGTGAAAATAGGTGAGTTGGTGAGACCAGTGGGACTATAAACAGTGTAAATAGGTGAGACCAGCGGGACTCTCAACAGTGTAAATAGGTGAGACCAGTGGGACTATAAACAGTGTGAATAGGTGAGACCAGTGGGACTATAAACAGTGTGAGTTGGTGAGACCAGCGGGACAATAAGCAGTGTAAATAGGTGAGACCAGTGGGACTATAAGCAGTGTAAATAGGTGAGACCAGTGGGACTATAAACAGTGTGAGTTGGTGAGACCAGTGGGACTATAAGCAGTGTAAATAGGTGAGACCAGTGGGACTATAAACAGTGTAAATAGGTGAGACCAGTGGGACTATAAGCAGTGCAAATAGGTGAGACCAGCGGGACTATAAACAGTGTGAGTTGGTGAGACCAGTGGGACTATAAACAGTGTAAATAGGTGAGACCAGTGGGACTATAAACAGTGTGAATAGGTGAGACCAGTGGGACTATAAGCAGTGCAAATAGGTGAGACCAGTGGGATTATAAACAGTGTAAATAGGTGAGACCAGCGGGACTATAAACAGTGTGAGTTGGTGAGACCAGCGGGACAATAAGCAGTGTAAATAGGTGAGACCAGTGGGACTATAAGCAGTGTAAATAGGTGAGACCAGTGGGACTATAAACAGTGTGAGTTGGTGAGACCAGTGGGACTGTAAACAGTGTGAATAGGTGAGACCAGTGGGACTATAAGCAGTGTAAATAGGTGAGACCAGTGGGACTATAAGCAGTGTAAATAGGTGAGACCAGTGGGACTATAAACAGTGTGAGTTGGTGAGACCAGTGGGACTATAAACAGTGTGAATAGGTGAGACCAGTGGGACTATAAGCAGTGCAAATAGGTGAGACCAGTGGGATTATAAACAGTGTAAATAGGTGAGACCAGCGGGACTATAAACAGTGTGAATAGGTGAGACCAGTGGTACTATAAGCTGTGTAAATAGGTGAGACCAGTGGGACTATAAACAGTGTAAATAGGTGAGACCAGTGGGACTATAAACAGTGTGAGTTGGTGAGACCAGTGGGAGTATAAACAGTGTGAGTTGGTGAGACCAGCGGGACTATAAACAGTGTAAATAGGTGAGACCAGTGGGACTATAAACAGTGTGAGTTGGTGAGACCAGCGGGACTATAAACAGTGTGAGTTGGTGAGACCAGTGGGACTATAAACAGTGTAAATAGGTGAGACCAGCGGGACTATAAACAGTGTAAATAGGTGAGACCAGTGGGACTATAAACAGTGTGAGTTGGTGAGACCAGGTGGACTATAAACAGTGTGAGTTGGTGAGACCAGCGGGACTATAAACAGTGTGACTTGGTGAGACCAGTGGGACTATAAACAGTGTAAATAGGTGAGACCAGTGGGACTATAAACAGTGTGAGTTGGTGAGACCAGTGGGACTATAAACAGTGTAAAAAGGTGAGACCAGTGGGACTATAAACAGTGTGAATAGGTGAGACCAGCGGGACTATTACCAGTGTGAATACGTGAGACCAGCGGGACTATAAACAGTGTGAATACGTGAGACCAGCGGGACTATAAACAGTGTGAATAGGTGAGACCAGTGGGAGTATAAACAGTGTGAATAGCTGAGACCAGCGGGACTATAAACAGTGTGAATAGGTGAGACCAGCGGGACTATAAACAGTGTAAATAGGTGAGACCAACGGGACTATAAACAGTGTGAATAGGTGAGAACAGCGGGACTATAAACAGTGTGAATCGGTGAGACCAACGGGACTATAAACAGTGTGAATAGGTGAGAACAGCGGGACTATAAACAGTGTGAATCGGTGAGACCAACGGGACTATAAACATTGTGAATAGGTGAGACCAGCGGGACTATAAACAGTGTGAATAGGTGAGACCAGTGGGACTATAAACAGTGTGAATAGGTGAGACCAAAGGGACTATAAACAGTGTGAATAGGTGAGACCAGTGGGACTATAAACAGTGTGAATAGGTGAGACCAGTGGGACTATAAACAGTGTGAATAGGTGAGACTAGCGGGACTATAAACAATGTGAATAGGTGAGACCAGTGGGACTATAAACAGTGTGAATAGGTGAGACCAGCGGGACTATAAACAGTGTGAGTTGCTGAGACCAGTGGGACTATAAGCAGTGTAAATAGATGAGACCAGCGGGACTAAAAACAGTGTGAGTTGGTGAGACCAGTGGGACTATAAACAGTGTAAATAGATGAGACCAGCGGGACTAAAAACAGTGTGAGTTGGTGAGACCAGTGGGACTAGAAGCAGTGTAAATAGGTGAGACCAGCGAGACTATAAGGAGTGTAAATAGGTGAGACCAGTGGGACTATAAACAGTGTGAGTTGCTGAGACCAGTGGGACTATAAGCAGTGTAAATAGATGAGACCAGCGGGACTAAAAACAGTGTGAGTTGGTGAGACCAGTGGGACTATAAACAGTGTAAATAGATGAGACCAGCGGGACTAAAAACAGTGTGAGTTGGTGAGACCAGTGGGACTAGAAGCAGTGTAAATAGGTGAGACCAGCGAGACTATAAGGAGTGTAAATAGGTGAGACCAGTGGGACTATAAACAGTGTGAGTTGCTGAGACCAGTGGGACTATAAGCAGTGTAAATAGATGAGACCAGCGGGACTAAAAACAGTGTGAGTTGGTGAGACCAGTGGGACTATAAACAGTGTAAATAGATGAGACCAGTGGGACTAAAAACAGTGTGAGTTGGTGAGACCAGTGGGACTAGAAGCAGTGTAAATAGGTGAGACCAGCGAGACTATAAGGAGTGTAAATAGGTGAGACCAGTGGGACTATAAACAGTGTGAGTTGGTGAGACCAGTGGGACTATAAGGAGTGTAAATAGGTGAGACCAGCGGGACTATAAACAGTGTGAGTTGCTGAGACCAGTGGGACTATAAGCAGTGTAAATAGGTGAGACCAGCGGGACTAAAAACAGTGTGAGTTGCTGAGACCAGTGGGACTATAAGCAGTGTAAATAGGTGAGACCAGCGAGACTATAAGGAGTGTAAATAGGTGAGACCAGTGGGACTATAAACAGTGTGAGTTGGTGAGACCAGTGGGACTATAAGGAGTGTAAATAGGTGAGACCAGTGGGACTATAAGGAGTGTAAATAGGTGAGACCAGTGGGACTATAAACAGTGTGAGTTGGTGAGACCAGTGGGACTATAAACAGTGTAAATAGGTGAGACCAGTGGGACTATAAGCAGTGTAAATAGGTGAGACCAGTCCGACTATAAACAGTGTGAGTTGGTGAGACCAGCGGGACTATAAGCAGTGTAAATAGGTGAGACCAGCGAGACTATAAACAGTGTGAGTTGGTGAGACCAGTGGGACTATAAGCAGTGTAAATAGGTGAGACCAGTGGGACTATAAACAGTGTGAGTTGGTGAGACCAGTGGGACTATAAGGAGTGTAAATAGGTGAGACCAGTGGGACTATAAACAGTGTGAGTTGGTGAGACCAGTGGGACTATAAACAGTGTAAATAGGTGAGACCAGCGGGACTATAAACAGTGTAAATAGGTGAGACCAGTGGGACTATAAGCAGTGTAAATAGGTGAGACCAGTCCGACTATAAACAGTGTGAGTTGGTGAGACCAGCGGGACTATAAACAGTGTAAATAGGTGAGACCAGTGGGACTATAAACAGTGTAAATAGGTGAGACCAGCGGGACTATAAACAGTGTAAATAGGTGAGACCAGTGGGACTATAAGCAGTGTAAATAGGTGAGACCAGTCCGACTATAAACAGTGTGAGTTGGTGAGACCAGCGGGACTATAAGCAGTGTAAATAGGTGAGACCAGCGGGACTATAAACAGTGTAAATAGGTGAGACCAGTGGGATTATAAGGAGTGTAAATAGGTGAGACCAGTGGGACTATAAGCAGTGTAAATAGGTGAGACCAGCGGGACTATAAACAGTGTAAATAGGTGAGACCAGCGGGACTATAAACAGTGTAAATAGGTGAGACCAGTGGGACTATAAGCAGTGTAAATAGGTGAGACCAGTCCGACTATAAACAGTGTGATTTGGTGAGACCAGCGGGACTATAAGCAGTGTAAATAGGTGAGACCAGTGGGAATATAAGCAGTGTAAATAGGTGAGACAAGTGGGACTATAAATAGTGTAAATAGGTGAGACCAGTGGGACTATAAGCAGTGTAAATAGGTGAGACCAGCGGGACTATAAACAGTGTAAATAGGTGAGACCAGCGGGACTATAAACAGTGTAAATAGGTGAGACCAGCGGGACTATAAACAGTGTAAATAGGTGAGACCGGCGGGACTATAAACAGTGTAAATAGGTGAGACCAGCGGGACTATAAACAGTGTAAATAGGTGAGACCAGCGGGACTATAAACTGTGTGAATCAGTGAGACCAGTGGGACTATAAACAGTGTGAGTTGGTGTGACCAGCGGGACTATAAACAGTGTAAATAGGTGAGACCAGCGGGACTATAAACTGTGTGAATCAGTGAGACCAGTGGGACTATAAACAGTGTGAGTTGGTGTGACCAGCGGGACTATAAACAGTGTAAATAGGTGAGACCAGTGGGACTATAAACAGTGTGAGTTGGTGAGACCAGTGGGACTATAAACAGTGTAAATAGGTGAGACCAGTGGGACTATAAACAGTGTAAATAGGTGAGACCAGTGGGACTATAAACAGTGTGAGTTGGTGAGACCAGTGGGACTATAAACAGTGTAAATAGGTGAGACCAGTGGGACTATAAACAGTGTAAATAGGTGAGACCAGTGGGACTATAAACAGTGTGAGTTGGTGAGACCAGTGGGACTATAAACAGTGTAAATAGGTGAGACCAGTGGGACTATAAACAGTGTGAGTTGGTGAGACCAGTGGGACTATAAACAGTGTAAATAGGTGAGACCAGTGGGACTATAAACAGTGTAAATAGGTGAGACCAGTGGGACTATAAACAGTGTGAGTTGGTGAGACCAGTGGGACTATAAACAGTGTAAATAGGTGAGACCAGTGGGACTATAAACAGTGTAAATAGGTGAGACCAGTGGGACTATAAACTGTGTGAATCAGTGAGACCAGTGGGACTATAAACAGTGTGAATCGGTGAGACCAGTGGGACTATAAACAGTGTGAATAGGTGAGACTAAAGGGACTATAAACAGTGTGAATAGGTGAGACCAGTGGGACTATAAACAGTGTGAATAGGTGAGACCAGTGGGACTATAAACTGTGTGAATAGGTGAGACCAGTGGGACTATAAACAGTGTGAATAGGTGAGACCAGTGGGACTATAAACAGTGTGAATAGGTGAGACCAGTGGGACTATAAACTGTGTGAATCAGTGAGACCAGTGGGACTATAAACAGTGTAAATAGGTGAGACCAGTGGGACTATAAACTGTGTGAATCAGTGAGACCAGTGGGACTATAAACAGTGTGAATCGGTGAGACCAGTGGGACTATAAACAGTGTGAATAGGTGAGACTAAAGGGACTATAAACAGTGTAAATAGGTGAGACCAGTGGGACTATAAACAGTGTGAATAGGTGAGACCAGTGGGACTATAAACAGTGTGAATAGGTGAGACTAGCGGGACTATAAACAATGTGAATAGGTGAGACCAGTGGGACTATAAACAGTGTGAGTTGCTGAGACCAGTGGGACTATAAAGAGTGTAAATAGGTGAGACCAGCCGGACTATAAAGAGTGTGAGTTGGTGAGACCAGTGGGACTAGAAGCAGTGTAAATAGGTGAGACCAGTGGGACTATAAGCAGTGTAAATAGGTGAGACCAGTCCGACTATAAACAGTGTGAGTTGGTGAGACCAGCGGGACTATAAGCAGTGTAAATAGGTGAGACCAGCGAGACTATAAACAGTGTGAGTTGGTGAGACCAGTGGGACTATAAGCAGTGTAAATAGGTGAGACCAGTGGGACTATAAACAGTGTGAGTTGGTGAGACCAGTGGGACTATAAGGAGTGTAAATAGTTGAGACCAGTGGGACTATAAACAGTGTAAATAGGTGAGACCAGCGGCACTATAATCAGTGTATATAGGTGAGACCAGTGGGACTGTAAGCAGTGTAAATAGGTGAGACCAGTCCGACTATAAACAGTGTGAGTTGGTGAGACCAGCGGGACTATAAGCAGTGTAAATAGGTGAGACCAGTGGGAATATAAGCAGTGTAAATAGGTGAGACAAGTGGGACTATAAACAGTGTAAATACGTGAGACCAGTGGGACTATAAGCAGTGTAAATAGGTGAGACCAGTCCGACTATAAACAGTGTGAGTTGGTGAGACCAGCGGGACTATAAACAGTGTAAATAGGTGAGACCAGTGGGACTATAAACAGTGTGAGTTGGTGAGACCAGCGAGACTATAAGCAGTGTAAATAGGTGAGACCAGCGGGACTATAAACAGTGCGAGTTGGTGAGACCAGTGGGACTATAAACAGTGTAAATAGGTGAGACCAGTGGGACTATAAACTGTGTGAATCAGTGAGACCAGTGGGACTATAAACAGTGTGAGTTGGTGAGACCAGTGGGACTATAAACAGTGTGAATCAGTGAGACCAGTGGGACTATAAACAGTGTGAGTTGGTGAGACCAGCGGGACTATAAACAGTGTGAGTTGGTGAGACCAGTGGGACTATAAACAGTGTAAATAGGTGAGACCAGTGGGACTATAAACAGTGTGAGTTGGTGAGACCAGTGGGACTATAAACAGTGTAAATAGGTGAGACCAGTGGGACTATAAACAGTGTAAATAGGTGAGACCAGTGGGACTATAAACAGTGTGAGTTGGTGAGACCAGTGGGACTATAAACAGTGTAAATAGGTGAGACCAGTGGGACTATAAACTGTGTGAATCAGTGAGACCAGTGGGACTATAAGCAGTGTAAATAGGTGAGACCAGTGGGACTATAAACAGTGTAAATAGGTGAGACCAGTGGGACTATAAGCAGTGTGAGTTGGTGAGACCAGCGGGACTATAAACAGTGTGAGTTGGTGAGACCAGTGGGACTATAAACAGTGTGAGTTGGTGAGACCAGTGGGACTATAAACAGTGTGAATAGGTGAGACCAGTGGGACTATAAACAGTGTGAGTTGGTGAGACCAGCGGGACTATAAACAGTGTGAGTTGGTGAGACCAGTGGGACTATAAACAGTGTAAATAGGTGAGACCAGTGGGACTATAAACAGTGTAAATAGGTGAGACCAGCGGGACTATAAACAGTGTAAATAGGTGAGACCAGTGGGACTATAAGCAGTGTGAGTTGGTGAGACCAGCGGGACTATAAACAGTGTGAGTTGGTGAGACCAGTGGGACTATAAACAGTGTAAATAGGTGAGACAGTGGGACTATAAACAGTGTGAGTTGGTGAGACCAGCGGGACTATAAACAGTGTGAGTTGGTGAGACCAGTGGGACTATAAACAGTGTGAGTTGGTGAGACCAGCGGGATTATAAACAGTGTAAATAGGTGAGACCAGTGGGACTATAAACAGTGTGAGTTGGTGAGACCAGTGGGACTATAAACAGTATAAATAGGTGAGACCAGTGGGACTATAAACAGTGTGAGTTGGTGAGACCAGCGGGACTATAAACAGTGTAAATAGGTGAGACCAGCGGGACTATAAACAGTGTAAATAGGTGAGACCAGTGGGACTATAAACAGTGTAAGTTGGTGAGACCAGCGGGATTATAAACAGTATAAATAGGTGAGACCAGTGGGACTATAAACAGTGTGAGTTGGTGAGACCAGTGGGACTATAAACAGTATAAATAGGTGAGACCAGTGGGACTATAAACAGTGTGAGTTGGTGAGACCAGTGGGACTATAAACAGTGTAAATAGGTGAGACCAGCGGGACTATAAACAGTGTAAATAGGTGAGACCAGTGGGACTAGAAACAGTGTAAGTTGGTGAGACCAGTGGGACTATAAACAGTGTGAATAGGTGAGACCAGTGGGACTATAAACAGTGTGAGTTGGTGAGACCAGCGGGACAATAAGCAGTGTAAATAGGTGAGACCAGTGGGACTATAAACAGTGTAAATAGGTGAGACCAGTGGGACTATAAACAGTGTGAGTTGGTGAGACCAGTGGGACTATAAACAGTGTAAATAGGTGAGACCAGCGGGACTCTCAACAGTGTAAATAGGTGAGACCAGTGGGACTATAAACAGTGTGAATAGGTGAGACCAGTGGGACTATAAACAGTGTGAGTTGGTGAGACCAGTGGGACTATAAGGAGTGTAAATAGGTGAGACCAGTGGGACTATAAACAGTGTGAGTTGGTGAGACCAGTGGGACTATAAGCAGTGTAAATAGGTGAGACCAGTCCGACTATAAACAGTGTGAGTTGGTGAGACCAGTGGGACTATAAGCAGTGTAAATAGGTGAGACCAGTGGGACTATAAACAGTGTGAGTTGGTGAGACCAGTGGGACTATAAGGAGTGTAAATAGGTGAGACCAGTGGGACTATAAACAGTGTAAATAGGTGAGACCAGCGGGACTATAAACAGTGTAAATAGGTGAGACCAGTGGGACTATAAGCAGTGTAAATAGGTGAGACCAGTCCGACTATAAACAGTGTGAGTTGGTGAGACCAGTGGGACTATAAACAGTGTGAGTTGGTGAGACCAGTGGGACTATAAGCAGTGTAAATAGGTGAGACCAGTCCGACTATAAACAGTGTGAGTTGGTGAGACCAGTGGGACTATAAGCAGTGTAAATAGGTGAGACCAGTGGGACTATAAACAGTGTGAGTTGGTGAGACCAGTGGGACTATAAGGAGTGTAAATAGGTGAGACCAGTGGGACTATAAACAGTGTAAATAGGTGAGACCAGCGGGACTATAAACAGTGTAAATAGGTGAGACCAGTGGGAATATAAGCAGTGTAAATAGGTGAGACAAGTGGGACTATAAACAGTGTAAATAGGTGAGACCAGTGGGACTATAAACAGTGTAAATAGGTGAGACCAGCGGGACTATAAACAGTGTAAATAGGTGAGACCAGCGGGACTATAAACAGTGTAAATAGGTGAGACCGGCGGGACTATAAACAGTGTAAATAGGTGAGACCAGCGGGACTATAAACAGTGTAAATAGGTGAGACCGGCGGGACTATAAACAGTGTAAATAGGTGAGACCAGCGGGACTATAAACAGTGTAAATAGGTGAGACCGGCGGGACTATAAACAGTGTAAATAGGTGAGACCAGTGGGACTATAAACTGTGTGAATCAGTGAGACCAGTGGGACTATAAACAGTGTGAGTTGGTGTGACCAGCGGGACTATAAACAGTGTAAATAGGTGAGACCAGTGGGACTATAAACAGTGTGAGTTGGTGAGACCAGTGGGACTATAAACAGTGTAAATAGGTGAGACCAGTGGGACTATAAACAGTGTAAATAGGTGAGACCAGCGGGACTATAAACAGTGTAAATAGGTGAGACCAGTGGGAATATAAGCAGTGTAAATAGGTGAGACAAGTGGGACTATAAACAGTGTAAATAGGTGAGACCAGTGGGACTATAAGCAGTGTAAATAGGTGAGACCAGCGGGACTATAAACAGTGTAAATAGGTGAGACCAGCGGGACTATAAACAGTGTAAATAGGTGAGACCAGTGGGACTATAAACAGTGTGAATCAGTGAGACCAGCGGGACTATAAACAGTGTAAATAGGTGAGACCGGCGGGACTATAAACAGTGTAAATAGGTGAGACCAGCGGGACTATAAACTGTGTGAATTAGTGAGACCAGTGGGACTATAAACAGTGTGAGTTGGTGTGACCAGCGGGACTATAAACAGTGTAAATAGGTGAGACCAGTGGGACTATAAACAGTGTGAGTTGGTGAGACCAGTGGGACTATAAACAGTGTAAATAGGTGAGACCAGTGGGACTATAAACAGTGTAAATAGGTGAGACCAGTGGGACTATAAACAGTGTGAGTTGGTGAGACCAGTGGGACTATAAACAGTGTAAATAGGTGAGACCAGTGGGACTATAAACAGTGTAAATAGGTGAGACCAGTGGGACTATAAACAGTGTGAGTTGGTGAGACCAGTGGGACTATAAACAGTGTAAATAGGTGAGACCAGTGGGACTATAAACAGTGTGAGTTGGTGAGACCAGTGGGACTATAAACAGTGTAAATAGGTGAGACCAGTGGGACTATAAACAGTGTAAATAGGTGAGACCAGTGGGACTATAAACAGTGTGAGTTGGTGAGACCAGTGGGACTATAAACAGTGTAAATAGGTGAGACCAGTGGGACTATAAACAGTGTAAATAGGTGAGACCAGTGGGACTATAAACTGTGTGAATCAGTGAGACCAGTGGGACTATAAACAGTGTGAATCGGTGAGACCAGTGGGACTATAAACAGTGTGAATAGGTGAGACTAAAGGGACTATAAACAGTGTGAATAGGTGAGACCAGTGGGACTATAAACAGTGTGAATAGGTGAGACCAGTGGGACTATAAACAGTGTGAATAGGTGAGACTAGCGGGACTATAAACAATGTGAATAGGTGAGACCAGTGGGACTATAAACAGTGTGAGTTGCTGAGACCAGTGGGACTATAAACAGTGTAAATAGGTGAGACCAGCCGGACTATAAAGAGTGTGAGTTGTTGAGACCAGTGGGACTATAAACAGTGTGAATAGGTGAGACCAGCGGGACTATAAACAGTGTGAGTTGCTGAGACCAGTGGGACTATAAACAGTGTAAATAGGTGAGACCAGCCGGACTATAAAGAGTGTGAGTTGGTGAGACCAGTGGGACTAGAAGCAGTGTGAGTTGCTGAGACCAGTGGGACTATAAACAGTGTAAATAGGTGAGACCAGCGGGGCTATAAACAGTGTAAATAGGTGAGACCAGCGAGACTATAAACAGTGTGAGTTGGTGAGACCAGTGGGACTATAAGCAGTGTAAATTGGTGAGACCAGTGGGACTATAAACAGTGTGAGTTGGTGAGACCAGTGGGACTATAAGGAGTGTAAATAGGTGAGACCAGCGGGACTATAAACAGTGTGAGTTGGTGAGACCAGTGGGACTATAAACAGTGTAAATAGGTGAGACCAGTGGGACTATAAGCAGTGTAAATAGGTGAGACCAGTCCGACTATAAACAGTGTGAGTTGGTGAGACCAGCGGGACTATAAGCAGTGTAAATAGGTGAGACCAGCGAGACTATAAACAGTGTGAGTTGGTGAGACCAGTGGGACTATAAGCAGTGTAAATAGGTGAGACCAGTGGGACTATAAACAGTGTGAGTTGGTGAGACCAGTGGGACTATAAGGAGTGTAAATAGTTGAGACCAGTGGGACTATAAACAGTGTAAATAGGTGAGACCAGCGGGACTATAAACAGTGTATATAGGTGAGACCAGTGGGACTGTAAGCAGTGTAAATAGGTGAGACCAGTCCGACTATAAACAGTGTGAGTTGGTGAGACCAGCGGGACTATAAGCAGTGTAAATAGGTGAGACCAGTGGGAATATAAGCAGTGTAAATAGGTGAGACAAGTGGGACTATAAACAGTGTAAATACGTGAGACCAGTGGGACTATAAGCAGTGTAAATAGGTGAGACCAGTCCGACTATAAACAGTGTGAGTTGGTGAGACCAGCGGGACTATAAACAGTGTAAATAGGTGAGACCAGTGGGACTATAAACAGTGTGAGTTGGTGAGACCAGCGAGACTATAAGCAGTGTAAATAGGTGAGACCAGCGGGACTATAAACAGTGCGAGTTGGTGAGACCAGTGGGACTATAAACAGTGTAAATAGGTGAGACCAGTGGGACTATAAACTGTGTGAATCAGTGAGACCAGTGGGACTATAAACAGTGTGAGTTGGTGAGACCAGTGGGACTATAAACAGTGTGAATCAGTGAGACCAGTGGGACTATAAACAGTGTGAGTTGGTGAGACCAGCGGGACTATAAACAGTGTGAGTTGGTGAGACCAGTGGGACTATAAACAGTGTAAATAGGTGAGACCAGTGGGACTATAAACAGTGTGAGTTGGTGAGACCAGTGGGACTATAAACAGTGTAAATAGGTGAGACCAGTGGGACTATAAACAGTGTAAATAGGTGAGACCAGTGGGACTATAAACAGTGTGAGTTGGTGAGACCAGTGGGACTATAAACAGTGTAAATAGGTGAGACCAGTGGGACTATAAACTGTGTGAATCAGTGAGACCAGTGGGACTATAAGCAGTGTAAATAGGTGAGACCAGTGGGACTATAAACAGTGTGAGTTGGTGAGACCAGCGGGACTATAAACAGTGTGAGTTGGTGAGACCAGTGGGACTATAAACAGTGTGAATAGGTGAGACCAGTGGGACTATAAACAGTGTGAGTTGGTGAGACCAGCGGGACTATAAACAGTGTGAGTTGGTGAGACCAGTGGGACTATAAACAGTGTAAATAGGTGAGACCAGTGGGACTATAAACAGTGTAAATAGGTGAGACCAGCGGGACTATAAACAGTGTAAATAGGTGAGACCAGTGGGACTATAAGCAGTGTGAGTTGGTGAGACCAGCGGGACTATAAACAGTGTGAGTTGGTGAGACCAGTGGGACTATAAACAGTGTAAATAGGTGAGACCAGTGGGACTATAAACAGTGTCAGTTGGTGAGACCAGCGGGACTATAAACAGTGTGAGTTGGTGAGACCAGTGGGACTATAAACAGTGTGAGTTGGTGAGACCAGCGGGATTATAAACAGTGTAAATAGGTGAGACCAGTGGGACTATAAACAGTGTGAGTTGGTGAGACCAGTGGGACTATAAACAGTATAAATAGGTGAGACCAGTGGGACTATAAACAGTGTGAGTTGGTGAGACCAGCGGGACTATAAACAGTGTAAATAGGTGAGACCAGCGGGACTATAAACAGTGTAAATAGGTGAGACCAGTGGGACTAGAAACAGTGTAAGTTGGTGAGACCAGCGGGATTATAAACAGTGTAAATAGGTGAGACCAGTGGGACTATAAACAGTGTGAGTTGGTGAGACCAGTGGGACTATAAACAGTATAAATAGGTGAGACCAGTGGGACTATAAACAGTGTGAGTTGGTGAGACCAGCGGGACTATAAACAGTATAAATAGGTGAGACCAGTGGGACTATAAACAGTGTGAGTTGGTGAGACCAGTGGGACTATAAACAGTATAAATAGGTGAGACCAGTGGGACTATAAACAGTGTGAGTTGGTGAGACCAGTGGGACTATAAACAGTGTAAATAGGTGAGACCAGCGGGACTATAAACAGTGTAAATAGGTGAGACCAGTGGGACTAGAAACAGTGTAAGTTGGTGAGACCAGTGGGACTATAAACAGTGTGAATAGGTGAGACCAGTGGGACTATAAACAGTGTGAGTTGGTGAGACCAGCGGGACAATAAGCAGTGTAAATAGGTGAGACCAGTGGGACTATAAACAGTGTAAATAGGTGAGACCAGTGGGACTATAAACAGTGTGAGTTGGTGAGACCAGTGGGACTATAAACAGTGTAAATAGGTGAGACCAGCGGGACTCTCAACAGTGTAAATAGGTGAGACCAGTGGGACTATAAACAGTGTGAATAGGTGAGACCAGTGGGACTATAAACAGTGTGAGTTGGTGAGACCAGTGGGACTATAAGGAGTGTAAATAGGTGAGACCAGTGGGACTATAAACAGTGTGAGTTGGTGAGACCAGTGGGACTATAAGCAGTGTAAATAGGTGAGACCAGTCCGACTATAAACAGTGTGAGTTGGTGAGACCAGTGGGACTATAAGCAGTGTAAATAGGTGAGACCAGTGGGACTATAAACAGTGTGAGTTGGTGAGACCAGTGGGACTATAAGGAGTGTAAATAGGTGAGACCAGTGGGACTATAAGCAGTGTAAATAGGTGAGACCAGTCCGACTATAAACAGTGTGAGTTGGTGAGACCAGTGGGACTATAAACAGTGTGAGTTAGTGAGACCAGTGGGACTATAAGCAGTGTAAATAGGTGAGACCAGTGGGACTATAAACAGTGTGAGTTGGTGAGACCAGTGGGACTATAAACAGTGTGAGTTGGTGAGACCAGTGGGACTATAAGGAGTGTAAATAGGTGAGACCAGTGGGACTATAAACAGTGTAAATAGGTGAGACAAGTGGGACTATAAACAGTGTAAATAGGTGAGACCAGTGGGACTATAAACAGTGTGAGTTGGTGAGACCAGTGGGACTATAAGGAGTGTAAATAGGTGAGACCAGTGGGACTATAAACAGTGTAAATAGGTGAGACCAGCGGGACTATAAACAGTGTAAATAGGTGAGACCAGTGGGAATATAAGCAGTGTAAATAGGTGAGACAAGTGGGACTATAAACAGTGTAAATAGGTGAGACCAGTGGGACTATAAGCAGTGTAAATAGGTGAGACCAGTCCGACTATAAACAGTGTGAGTTGGTGAGACCAGCGGGACTATAAACAGTGTAAATAGGTGAGACCAGTGGGACTATAAACAGTGTAAATAGGTGAGACCAGCGGGACTATAAACAGTGTAAATAGGTGAGACCAGTGGGACTATAAACAGTGTAAATAGGTGAGACCAGTGGGACTATAAACAGTGTAAATAGGTGAGACCAGTGGGACTATAAACAGTGTAAATAGGTGAGACCAGCGGGACTATAAACAGTGTAAATAGGTGAGACCAGTGGGACTATAAACAGTGTAAATAGGTGAGACCAGTGGGACTATAAACAGTGTAAATAGGTGAGACCAGCGGGACTATAAACAGTGTAAATAGGTGAGACCAGTGGGACTATAAACAGTGTAAATAGGTGAGACCAGTGGGACTATAAACAGTGTAAATAGGTGAGACCAGCGGGACTATAAACAGTGTAAATAGGTGAGACCAGTGGGACTATAAACAGTGTAAATAGGTGAGACCAGTGGGACTATAAGCAGTGTAAATAGGTGAGACCAGTCCGACTATAAACAGTGTGAGTTGGTGAGACCAGCGGGACTATAAACAGTGTAAATAGGTGAGACCAGTGGGACTATAAACAGTGTAAATAGGTGAGACCAGCGGGACTATAAACAGTGTAAATAGGTGAGACCAGTGGGACTATAAACAGTGTAAATAGGTGAGACCAGTGGGACTATAAACAGTGTAAATAGGTGAGACCAGCGGGACTATAAACAGTGTAAATAGGTGAGACCAGTGGGACTATAAACAGTGTAAATAGGTGAGACCAGTGGGACTATAAACAGTGTAAATAGGTGAGACCAGCGGGACTATAAACAGTGTAAATAGGTGAGACCAGTGGGACTATAAACAGTGTAAATAGGTGAGACCAGTGGGACTATAAGCAGTGTAAATAGGTGAGACCAGTCCGACTATAAACAGTGTGAGTTGGTGAGACCAGCGGGACTATAAGCAGTGTAAATAGGTGAGACCAGCGGGACTATAAACAGTGTAAATAGGTGAGACCAGTGGGATTATAAGGAGTGTAAATAGGTGAGACCAGTGGGACTATAAGCAGTGTAAATAGGTGAGACCAGCGGGACTATAAACAGTGTAAATAGGTGAGACCAGCGGGACTATAAACAGTGTAAATAGGTGAGGCCAGTGGGATTATAAGGAGTGTAAATAGGTGAGACCAGTGGGACTATAAGCAGTGTAAATAGGTGAGACCAGCGGGACTATAAACAGTGTAAATAGGTGAGACCAGCGGGACTATAAACAGTGTAAATAGGTGAGACCAGCGGGACTATAAACAGTGTAAATAGGTGAGACCAGTGGGACTATAAACAGTGTAAATAGGTGAGACCAGTGGGAATATAAGCAGTGTAAATAGGTGAGACAAGTGGGACTATAAATAGTGTAAATAGGTGAGACCAGCGGGACTATAAACAGTGTGAATAGGTGAGACCAGCGGGACTATAAACAGTGTGAGTTGGTGAGACCAGCGGGACTATAAGCAGTGTAAATAGGTGAGACCAGTGGGAATATAAGCAGTGTAAATAGGTGAGACAAGTGGGACTATAAATAGTGTAAATAGGTGAGACCAGTGGGACTATAAGCAGTGTAAGTAGGTGAGACCAGAGGGACTATAAGCAGTGTAAATAGGTGAGACCAGTGGGAATATAAGCAGTGTAAATAGGTGAGACCAGTGGGACTATAAACAGTGTAAATAGGTGAGACCAGCGGGACTATAAACAGTGTGAGTTGGTGAGACCAGCGGGACTATAAGCAGTGTAAATAGGTGAGACCAGTGGGAATATAAGCAGTGTAAATAGGTGAGACCAGTGGGACTATAAACAGTGTAAATAGGTGATACCAGCGGGACTATAAACAGTGTGAGTTGGTGAGACCAGCGGGACTATAAGCAGTGTAAATAGGTGAGACCAGTGGGAATATAAGCAGTGTAAATAGGTGAGACCAGTGGGACTATAAACAGTGTAAATAGGTGAGACCAGCGGGACTATAAACAGTGTGAGTTGGTGAGACCAGCGGGACTATAAGCAGTGTAAGTAGGTGAGACCAGAGGGACTATAAGCAGTGTAAATAGGTGAGACCAGTGGGACTATAAACAGTGTAAATAGGTGAGACCAGCGGGACTATAAACAGTGTAAATAGGTGAGACCAGCGGGACTATAAACAGTGTGAGTTGGTGAGACCAGTGTGACTATAAACAGTGTGAGTTGGTGAGACCAGCGGGACTATAAGCAGTGTAAGTAGGTGAGACCAGAGGGACTATAAGCAGTGTAAATAGGTGAGACCAGTGGGACTATAAACAGTGTAAATAGGTGAGACCAGCGGGACTATAAACAGTGTAAATAGGTGAGACCAGCGGGACTATAAACAGTGTGAGTTGGTGAGACCAGCGGGACTATAAGCAGTGTAAGTAGGTGAGACCAGAGGGACTATAAGCAGTGTAAATAGGTGAGACCAGTGGGACTATAAACAGTGTAAATAGGTGAGACCAGCGGGACTATAAACAGTGTAAATAGGTGAGACCAGCGGGACTATAAACAGTGTAAATAGGTGAGACCAGTGGGACTATAAACTGTGTGAATCAGTGAGACCAGTGGGACTATAAACAGTGTAAATAGGTGAGACCAGCGGGACTATAAACTGTGTGAATCAGTGAGACCAGCGGGACTATAAACAGTGTAAATAGGTGAGACCAGTGGGACTATAAACAGTGTGAGTTGGTGAGACCAGCGGGACTATAAACAGTGTGAGTTGGTGAGACCAGTGGGACTATAAACAGTGTAAATAGGTGAGACCAGTGGGACTATAAACTGTGTGAATCAGTGAGACCAGTGGGACTATAAACAGTGTAAATAGGTGAGACCAGCGGGACTATAAACTGTGTGAATCAGTGAGACCAGCGGGACTATAAACAGTGTAAATAGGTGAGACCAGCGGGACTATAAACAGTGTAAATAGGTGAGACCAGCGGGACTATAAACTGTGTGAATCAGTGAGACCAGTTGGACTATAAACAGTGTGAGTTGGTGAGACCAGCGGGACTATAAACAGTGTGAGTTGGTGAGACCAGTGGGACTATAAACAGTGTAAATAGGTGAGACCAGTGGGACTATAAACAGTGTGAGTTGGTGAGACCAGTGGGACTATAAACAGTGTAAATAGGTGAGACCAGTGGGACTATAAACAGTGTAAATAGGTGAGACCAGTGGGACTATAAACAGTGTGAGTTGGTGAGACCAGTGGGACTATAAACAGTGTAAATAGGTGAGACCAGTGGGACTATAAACAGTGTAAATAGGTGAGACCAGTGGGACTATAAACTGTGTGAATCAGTGAGACCAGTGGGACTTTCAACAGTGTGAATAGGTGAGACCAAAGGGACTATAAACAGTGTGAATAGGTGAGACCAGTGGGACTATAAACAGTGTGAATAGGTGAGACCAGTGGGACTATAAACAGTGTGAATAGGTGAGACTAGCGGGACTATAAACAATGTGAATAGGTGAGACCAGTGGGACTATAAACAGTGTGAATAGGTGAGACCAGCCGGACTATAAAGAGTGTGAGTTGGTGAGACCAGTGGGACTATAAACAGTGTAAATAGATGAGATCAGTGGGACTATAAACAGTGTGAGTTGGTGAGACCAGCGGGACTATAAACAGTGTGAGTTGGTGAGACCATCGGGACAATAAGCAGTGTAAATAGGTGAGACCAGTGGGACTATAAACAGTGTGAGTTGGTGAGACCAGTGGGATTATAAGCAGTGTAAATAGGTGAGACCAGCGGGACTATAAACAGTGTAAATAGGTGAGACCAGTGGGACTATAAACAGTGTGAGTTGGTGAGACCAGTGGGATTATAAGCAGTGTAAATAGGTGAGACCAGTGGGACTATAAACAGTGTAAATAGGTGAGACCAGTGGGACTGTAAACAGTGTGAGTTGGTGAGACCAGCGGGACTATAAGCAGTGTAAGTAGGTGAGACCAGAGGGACTATAAGCAGTGTAAATAGGTGAGACCAGTGGGACTATAAACAGTGTAAACAGGTGAGACCAGCGGGACTATAAACAGTGTAAATAGGTGAGACCAGCGGGACTATAAACAGTGTGAGTTGGTGAGACCAGTGGGACTATAAACAGTGTAAATAGGTGAGACCAGTGGGACTATAAACTGTGTGAATCAGTGAGACCAGTGGGACTATAAACAGTGTAAATAGGTGAGACCAGCGGGACTATAAACTGTGTGAATCAGTGAGACCAGCGGGACTATAAACAGTGTAAATAGGTGAGACCAGCGGGACTATAAACAGTGTAAATAGGTGAGACCAGCGGGACTATAAACAGTGTGAGTTGGTGAGACCAGTGGGACTATAAACAGTGTAAATAGGTGAGACCAGTGGGACTATAAACTGTGTGAATCAGTGAGACCAGTTGGACTATAAACAGTGTGAGTTGGTGAGACCAGCGGGACTATAAACAGTGTGAGTTGGTGAGACCAGTGGGACTATAAACAGTGTAAATAGGTGAGACCAGTGGGACTATAAACAGTGTGAGTTGGTGAGACCAGTGGGACTATAAACAGTGTAAATAGGTGAGACCAGTGGGACTATAAACAGTGTAAATAGGTGAGACCAGTGGGACTATAAACAGTGTGAGTTGGTGAGACCAGTGGGACTATAAACAGTGTAAATAGGTGAGACCAGTGGGACTATAAACAGTGTAAATAGGTGAGACCAGTGGGACTATAAACTGTGTGAATCAGTGAGACCAGTGGGACTTTCAACAGTGTGAATAGGTGAGACCAAAGGGACTATAAACAGTGTGAATAGGTGAGACCAGTGGGACTATAAACAGTGTGAATAGGTGAGACCAGTGGGACTATAAACAGTGTGAATAGGTGAGACTAGCGGGACTATAAACAATGTGAATAGGTGAGACCAGTGGGACTATAAACAGTGTGAATAGGTGAGACTAGCGGGACTATAAACAATGTGAATAGGTGAGACCAGTGGGACTATAAACAGTGTGAATAGGTGAGACCAGCCGGACTATAAAGAGTGTGAGTTGGTGAGACCAGTGGGACTATAAACAGTGTAAATAGATGAGACCAGTGGGACTATAAACAGTGTGAGTTGGTGAGACCAGCGGGACTATAAACAGTGTGAGTTGGTGAGACCATCGGGACAATAAGCAGTGTAAATAGGTGAGACCAGTGGGACTATAAACAGTGTGAGTTGGTGAGACCAGTGGGATTATAAGCAGTGTAAATAGGTGAGACCAGCGGGACTATAAACAGTGTAAATAGGTGAGACCAGTGGGACAATAAACAGTGTGAGTTGGTGAGACCAGTGGGATTATAAGCAGTGTAAATAGGTGAGACCAGTGGGACTATAAACAGTGTAAATAGGTGAGACCAGTGGGACTATAAACTGTGTGAATCAGTGAGACCAGTGGGACTATAAACAGTGTGAATCGGTGAGACCAGTGGGACTATAAACTGTGTGAATCAGTGAGACCAGTGGGACTATAAACAGTGTGAATCGGTGAGACCAGTGGGACTATAAACAGTGTGAATAGGTGAGACTAGCGGGACTATAAACAATGTGAATAGGTGAGACCAGTGGGACTATAAACAGTGTGAATAGGTGAGACCAGCGGGACTATAAACAGTGTGAGTTGCTGAGACCAGTGGGACTATAAACAGTGTAAATAGATGAGACCAGCCGGACTATAAAGAGTGTGAGTTGTTGAGACCAGTGGGACTATAAACAGTGTAAATAGATGAGACCAGCCGGACTATAAAGAGTGTGAGTTGTTGAGACCAGTGGGACTATAAACAGTGTAAATAGATGAGACCAGCGGGACTAAAAACAGTGTGAGTTGGTGAGACCAGTGGGACTATAAGCAGTGTAAATAGGTGAGACCAGCGGGACTATAAACAGTGTAAATAGGTGAGACCAGCGAGACTATAAACAGTGTGAGTTGGTGAGACCAGTGGGACTATAAGCAGTGTAAATTGGTGAGACCAGTGGGACTATAAACAGTGTGAGTTGGTGAGACCAGTGGGACTATAAGGAGTGTAAATAGGTGAGACCAGCGGGACTATAAACAGTGTAAATAGGTGAGACCAGTGGGACTATAAACAGTGTAAATAGGTGAGACCAGTGGGACTATAAGCAGTGTAAATAGGTGAGACCAGTCCGACTATAAACAGTGTGAGTTGGTGAGACCAGCGGGACTATAAGCAGTGTAAATAGGTGAGACCAGCGAGACTATAAACAGTGTGAGTTGGTGAGACCAGTGGGACTATAAGCAGTGTAAATAGGTGAGACCAGTGGGACTATAAACAGTGTGAGTTGGTGAGACCAGTGGGACTATAAGGAGTGTAAATAGGTGAGACCAGCGGGACTATAAGCAGTGTAAATAGGTGAGACCAGCGAGACTATAAACAGTGTGAGTTGGTGAGACCAGTGGGACTATAAACAGTGTAAATAGGTGAGACCAGCGGGACTATAAACAGTGTATATAGGTGAGACCAGTGGGACTGTAAGCAGTGTAAATAGGTGAGACCAGTCTGACTATAAACAGTGTGAGTTGGTGAGACCAGCGGGACTATAAGCAGTGTAAATAGGTGAGACCAGTGGGAATATAAGCAGTGTAAATAGGTGAGACAAGTGGGACTATAAACAGTGTAAATAGGTGAGACCAGTGGGACTATAAGCAGTGTAAATAGGTGAGACCAGTCCGACTATAAACAGTGTGAGTTGGTGAGACCAGCGGGACTATAAACAGTGTAAATAGGTGAGACCAGTGGGACTATAAACAGTGTGAGTTGGTGAGACCAGCGAGACTATAAGCAGTGTAAATAGGTGAGACCAGCGGGACTATAAACAGTGTAAATAGGTGAGACCAGTGGGACTATAAACAGTGTAAATAGGTGAGACCAGCGGGACTATAAACAGTGCGAGTTGGTGAGACCAGTGGGACTATAAACAGTGTAAATAGGTGAGACCAGTGGGACTATAAACAGTGTGAGTTGGTGAGACCAGTGGGACTATAAACAGTGTGAATCAGTGAGACCAGTGGGACTATAAACAGTGTGAGTTGGTGAGACCAGCGGGACTATAAACAGTGTGAGTTGGTGAGACCAGTGGGACTATAAACAGTGTAAATAGGTGAGACCAGTGGGACTATAAACAGTGTGAGTTGGTGAGACCAGTGGGACTATAAACAGTGTAAATAGGTGAGACCAGTGGGACTATAAACAGTGTAAATAGGTGAGACCAGTGGGACTATAAACAGTGTAAATAGGTGAGACCAGTGGGACTGTAAACAGTGTGAGTTGGTGAGACCAGCGGGACTATAAGCAGTGTAAGTAGGTGAGACCAGAGGGACTATAAGCAGTGTAAATAGGTGAGACCAGTGGGACTATAAACAGTGTAAACAGGTGAGACCAGCGGGACTATAAACAGTGTAAATAGGTGAGACCAGCGGGACTATAAACAGTGTGAGTTGGTGAGACCAGTGGGACTATAAACAGTGTAAATAGGTGAGACCAGTGGGACTATAAACTGTGTGAATCAGTGAGACCAGTGGGACTATAAACAGTGTAAATAGGTGAGACCAGCGGGACTATAAACTGTGTGAATCAGTGAGACCAGCGGGACTATAAACAGTGTAAATAGGTGAGACCAGCGGGACTATAAACAGTGTAAATAGGTGAGACCAGCGGGACTATAAACAGTGTGAGTTGGTGAGACCAGTGGGACTATAAACAGTGTAAATAGGTGAGACCAGTGGGACTATAAACTGTGTGAATCAGTGAGACCAGTTGGACTATAAACAGTGTGAGTTGGTGAGACCAGCGGGACTATAAACAGTGTGAGTTGGTGAGACCAGTGGGACTATAAACAGTGTAAATAGGTGAGACCAGTGGGACTATAAACAGTGTGAGTTGGTGAGACCAGTGGGACTATAAACAGTGTAAATAGGTGAGACCAGTGGGACTATAAACAGTGTAAATAGGTGAGACCAGTGGGACTATAAACAGTGTGAGTTGGTGAGACCAGTGGGACTATAAACAGTGTAAATAGGTGAGACCAGTGGGACTATAAACAGTGTAAATAGGTGAGACCAGTGGGACTATAAACTGTGTGAATCAGTGAGACCAGTGGGACTTTCAACAGTGTGAATAGGTGAGACCAAAGGGACTATAAACAGTGTGAATAGGTGAGACCAGTGGGACTATAAACAGTGTGAATAGGTGAGACCAGTGGGACTATAAACAGTGTGAATAGGTGAGACTAGCGGGACTATAAACAATGTGAATAGGTGAGACCAGTGGGACTATAAACAGTGTGAATAGGTGAGACTAGCGGGACTATAAACAATGTGAATAGGTGAGACCAGTGGGACTATAAACAGTGTGAATAGGTGAGACCAGCCGGACTATAAAGAGTGTGAGTTGGTGAGACCAGTGGGACTATAAACAGTGTAAATAGATGAGACCAGTGGGACTATAAACAGTGTGAGTTGGTGAGACCAGCGGGACTATAAACAGTGTGAGTTGGTGAGACCATCGGGACAATAAGCAGTGTAAATAGGTGAGACCAGTGGGACTATAAACAGTGTGAGTTGGTGAGACCAGTGGGATTATAAGCAGTGTAAATAGGTGAGACCAGCGGGACTATAAACAGTGTAAATAGGTGAGACCAGTGGGACTATAAACAGTGTGAGTTGGTGAGACCAGTGGGATTATAAGCAGTGTAAATAGGTGAGACCAGTGGGACTATAAACAGTGTAAATAGGTGAGACCAGTGGGACTATAAACTGTGTGAATCAGTGAGACCAGTGGGACTATAAACAGTGTGAATCGGTGAGACCAGTGGGACTATAAACTGTGTGAATCAGTGAGACCAGTGGGACTATAAACAGTGTGAATCGGTGAGACCAGTGGGACTATAAACAGTGTGAATAGGTGAGACTAGCGGGACTATAAACAATGTGAATAGGTGAGACCAGTGGGACTATAAACAGTGTGAATAGGTGAGACCAGCGGGACTATAAACAGTGTGAGTTGCTGAGACCAGTGGGACTATAAACAGTGTAAATAGATGAGACCAGCCGGACTATAAAGAGTGTGAGTTGTTGAGACCAGTGGGACTATAAACAGTGTAAATAGATGAGACCAGCCGGACTATAAAGAGTGTGAGTTGTTGAGACCAGTGGGACTATAAACAGTGTAAATAGATGAGACCAGCGGGACTAAAAACAGTGTGAGTTGGTGAGACCAGTGGGACTATAAGCAGTGTAAATAGGTGAGACCAGCGGGACTATAAACAGTGTAAATAGGTGAGACCAGCGAGACTATAAACAGTGTGAGTTGGTGAGACCAGTGGGACTATAAGCAGTGTAAATTGGTGAGACCAGTGGGACTATAAACAGTGTGAGTTGGTGAGACCAGTGGGACTATAAGGAGTGTAAATAGGTGAGACCAGCGGGACTATAAACAGTGTAAATAGGTGAGACCAGTGGGACTATAAACAGTGTAAATAGGTGAGACCAGTGGGACTATAAGCAGTGTAAATAGGTGAGACCAGTCCGACTATAAACAGTGTGAGTTGGTGAGACCAGCGGGACTATAAGCAGTGTAAATAGGTGAGACCAGCGAGACTATAAACAGTGTGAGTTGGTGAGACCAGTGGGACTATAAGCAGTGTAAATAGGTGAGACCAGTGGGACTATAAACAGTGTGAGTTGGTGAGACCAGTGGGACTATAAGGAGTGTAAATAGGTGAGACCAGCGGGACTATAAGCAGTGTAAATAGGTGAGACCAGCGAGACTATAAACAGTGTGAGTTGGTGAGACCAGTGGGACTATAAACAGTGTAAATAGGTGAGACCAGCGGGACTATAAACAGTGTATATAGGTGAGACCAGTGGGACTGTAAGCAGTGTAAATAGGTGAGACCAGTCTGACTATAAACAGTGTGAGTTGGTGAGACCAGCGGGACTATAAGCAGTGTAAATAGGTGAGACCAGTGGGAATATAAGCAGTGTAAATAGGTGAGACAAGTGGGACTATAAACAGTGTAAATAGGTGAGACCAGTGGGACTATAAGCAGTGTAAATAGGTGAGACCAGTCCGACTATAAACAGTGTGAGTTGGTGAGACCAGCGGGACTATAAACAGTGTAAATAGGTGAGACCAGTGGGACTATAAACAGTGTGAGTTGGTGAGACCAGCGAGACTATAAGCAGTGTAAATAGGTGAGACCAGCGGGACTATAAACAGTGTAAATAGGTGAGACCAGTGGGACTATAAACAGTGTAAATAGGTGAGACCAGCGGGACTATAAACAGTGCGAGTTGGTGAGACCAGTGGGACTATAAACAGTGTAAATAGGTGAGACCAGTGGGACTATAAACAGTGTGAGTTGGTGAGACCAGTGGGACTATAAACAGTGTGAATCAGTGAGACCAGTGGGACTATAAACAGTGTGAGTTGGTGAGACCAGCGGGACTATAAACAGTGTGAGTTGGTGAGACCAGTGGGACTATAAACAGTGTAAATAGGTGAGACCAGTGGGACTATAAACAGTGTGAGTTGGTGAGACCAGTGGGACTATAAACAGTGTAAATAGGTGAGACCAGTGGGACTATAAACAGTGTAAATAGGTGAGACCAGTGGGACTATAAACAGTGTGAGTTGGTGAGACCAGTGGGACTATAAACAGTGTAAATAGGTGAGACCAGTGGGACTATAAACTGTGTGAATCAGTGAGACCAGTGGGACTATAAGCAGTGTAAATAGGTGAGACCAGTGGGACTATAAACAGTGTGAGTTGGTGAGACCAGCGGGACTATAAACAGTGTGAGTTGGTGAGACCAGTGGGACTATAAACAGTGTGAATAGGTGAGACCAGTGGGACTATAAACAGTGTAAATAGGTGAGACCAGCGGGACTATAAACAGTGTGAGTTGGTGAGACCAGTGGGACTATAAACAGTGTAAATAGGTGAGACCAGCGGGACTATAAACAGTGTGAGTTGGTGAGACCAGCGGGACTATAAACAGTGTGAGTTGGTGAGACCAGTGGGACTATAAACAGTGTAAATAGGTGAGACCAGTGGGACTATAAACAGTGTAAATAGGTGAGACCAGCGGGACTATAAACAGTGTAAATAGGTGAGACCAGTGGGACTATAAGCAGTGTGAGTTGGTGAGACCAGCGGGACTATAAACAGTGTGAGTTGGTGAGACCAGTGGGACTATAAACAGTGTAAATAGGTGAGACCAGTGGGACTATAAACAGTGTGAGTTGGTGAGACCAGTGGGACTATAAACAGTATAAATAGGTGAGACCAGTGGGACTATAAACAGTGTGAGTTGGTGAGACCAGCGGGACTATAAACAGTGTGAGTTGGTGAGACCAGTGGGACTATAAACAGTGTAAATAGGTGAGACCAGCGGGACTATAAACAGTGTAAATAGGTGAGACCAGTGGGACTAGAAACAGTGTAAGTTGGTGAGACCAGCGGGATTATAAACAGTGTAAATAGGTGAGACCAGTGGGACTATAAACAGTGTGAGTTGGTGAGACCAGTGGGACTATAAACAGTATAAATAGGTGAGACCAGTGGGACTATAAACAGTGTGAGTTGGTGAGACCAGCGGGACTATAAACAGTGTGAGTTGGTGAGACCAGTGGGACTATAAACAGTGTAAATAGGTGAGACCAGCGGGACTATAAACAGTGTAAATAGGTGAGACCAGTGGGACTAGAAACAGTGTAAGTTGGTGAGACCAGTGGGACTATAAACAGTGTGAATAGGTGAGACCAGTGGGACTATAAACAGTGTGAGTTGGTGAGACCAGCGGGACAATAAGCAGTGTAAATAGGTGAGACCAGTGGGACTATAAACAGTGTAAATAGGTGAGACCAGTGGGACTATAAACAGTGTGAGTTGGTGAGACCAGTGGGACTATAAACAGTGTAAATAGGTGAGACCAGCGGGACTCTCAACAGTGTAAATAGGTGAGACCAGTGGGTCTATAAACAGTGTGAATAGGTGAGACCAGTGGGACTATAAACAGTGTGAGTTGGTGAGACCAGTGGGACTATAAGCAGTGTAAATAGGTGAGACCAGTGGGACTATAAACAGTGTGAGTTGGTGAGACCAGTGGGACTATAAGGAGTGTAAATAGGTGAGACCAGTGGGACTATAAACAGTGTGAGTTGGTGAGACCAGTGGGACTATAAACAGTGTGAGTTGGTGAGACCAGTGGGACTATAAGGAGTGTAAATAGGTGAGACCAGTGGGACTATAAACAGTGTAAATAGGTGAGACCAGCGGGACTATAAACAGTGTAAATAGGTGAGACCAGTCCGACTATAAACAGTGTGACTTGGTGAGACCAGCGGGACTATAAGCAGTGTAAATAGGTGAGACCAGTGGGAATATAAGCAGTGTAAATAGGTGAGACAAGTGGGACTATAAACAGTGTAAATAGGTGAGACCAATCCGACTATAAACAGTGTGAGTTGGTGAGACCAGCGGGACTATAAACAGTGTAAATAGGTGAGACCAGTGGGACTATAAACAGTGTAAATAGGTGAGACCAGCGGGACTATAAACAGTGTAAATAGGTGAGACCAGTGGGACTATAAGCAGTGTAAATAGGTGAGACCAGTCCGACTATAAACAGTGTGAGTTGGTGAGACCAGCGGGACTATAGGCAGTGTAAATAGGTGAGACCAGCGGGACTATAAACAGTGTAAATAGGTGAGACCAGTGGGATTATAAGGAGTGTAAATAGGTGAGACCAGTGGGACTATAAGCAGTGTAAATAGGTGAGACCAGCGGGACTATAAGCAGTGTAAATAGGTGAGACCAGTCCGACTATAAACAGTGTGAGTTGGTGAGACCAGCGGGACTATAAGCAGTGTAAATAGGTGAGACCAGTGGGAATATAAGCAGTGTAAATAGGTGAGACAAGTGGGACTATAAACAGTGTAAATAGGTGAGACCAGTCCGACTATAAACAGTGTGAGTTGGTGAGACCAGCGGGACTATAAACAGTGTAAATAGGTGAGACCAGTGGGACTATAAACAGTGTAAATAGGTGAGACCAGCGGGACTATAAACAGTGTAAATAGGTGAGACCAGTGGGACTATAAGCAGTGTAAATAGGTGAGACCAGTCCGACTATAAACAGTGTGAGTTGGTGAGACCAGCGGGACTATAAGCAGTGTAAATAGGTGAGACCAGCGGGACTATAAACAGTGTAAATAGGTGAGACCAGTGGGATTATAAGGAGTGTAAATAGGTGAGACCAGTGGGACTATAAGCAGTGTAAATAGGTGAGACCAGCGGGACTATAAACAGTGTAAATAGGTGAGACCAGCGGGACTATAAACAGTGTAAATAGGTGAGGCCAGTGGGATTATAAGGAGTGTAAATAGGTGAGACCAGTGGGACTATAAGCAGTGTAAATAGGTGAGACCAGCGGGACTATAAACAGTGTAAATAGGTGAGACCAGCGGGACTATAAGCAGTGTAAATAGGTGAGACCAGTGGGATTATAAGGAGTGTAAATAGGTGAGACCAGTGGGACTATAAGCAGTGTAAATAGGTGAGACCAGCGGGACTATAAACAGTGTAAATAGGTGAGACCAGCGGGACTATAAACAGTGTAAATAGGTGAGACCAGTGGGACTATAAACAGTGTGAGTTGGTGAGACCAGCGGGACTATAAGCAGTGTAAATAGGTGAGACCAGTGGGAATATAAGCAGTGTAAATAGGTGAGACAAGTGGGACTATAAATAGTGTAAATAGGTGAGACCAGTGGGACTATAAGCAGTGTAAGTAGGTGAGACCAGAGGGACTATAAGCAGTGTAAATAGGTGAGACCAGTGGGACTATAAACAGTGTAAATAGGTGAGACCAGCGGGACTATAAACAGTGTGAGTTGGTGAGACCAGTGGGACTATAAACAGTGTAAATAGGTGAGACCAGTGGGACTATAAACTGTGTGAATCAGTGAGACCAGTGGGACTATAAACAGTGTAAATAGGTGAGACCAGTGGGACTATAAACAGTGTAAATAGGTGAGACCAGCGGGACTATAAACAGTGTAAATAGGTGAGACCAGCGGGACTATAAACAGTGTAAATAGGTGAGACCAGTGGGACTATAAACTGTGTGAATCAGTGAGACCAGTGGGACTATAAACAGTGTAAATAGGTGAGACCAGTGGGACTATAAACTGTGTGAATCAGTGAGACCAGTGGGACTATAAACAGTGTAAATAGGTGAGACCAGTGGGACTATAAACAGTGTAAATAGGTGAGACCAGCGGGACTATAAACAGTGTAAATAGGTGAGACCAGTGGGACTATAAACTGTGTGAATCAGTGAGACCAGTGGGACTATAAACAGTGTAAATAGGTGAGACCAGCGGGACTATAAACAGTGTAAATAGGTGAGACCAGCGGGACTATAAACAGTGTAAATAGGTGAGACCAGTGGGACTATAAACAGTGTAAATAGGTGAGACCAGCGGGACTATAAACAGTGTAAATAGGTGAGACCAGTGGGACTATAAACTGTGTGAATCAGTGAGACCAGTGGGACTATAAACAGTGTAAATAGGTGAGACCAGCGGGACTATAAACAGTGTAAATAGGTGAGACCAGCGGGACTATAAACAGTGTAAATAGGTGAGACCAGCGGGACTATAAACAGTGTAAATAGGTGAGACCAGCGGGACTATAAACAGTGTAAATAGGTGAGACCAGTGGGACTATAAACTGTGTGAATCAGTGAGACCAGTGGGACTATAAACAGTGTAAATAGGTGAGACCAGCGGGACTATAAACTGTGTGAATCAGTGAGACCAGCGGGACTATAAACAGTGTAAATAGGTGAGACCAGCGGGACTATAAACAGTGTAAATAGGTGAGACCAGCGGGACTATAAACAGTGTGAGTTGGTGAGACCAGTGGGACTATAAACAGTGTAAATAGGTGAGACCAGTGGGACTATAAACTGTGTGAATCAGTGAGACCAGTTGGACTATAAACAGTGTGAGTTGGTGAGACCAGCGGGACTATAAACAGTGTGAGTTGGTGAGACCAGTGGGACTATAAACAGTGTAAATAGGTGAGACCAGTGGGACTATAAACAGTGTGAGTTGGTGAGACCAGTGGGACTATAAACAGTGTAAATAGGTGAGACCAGTGGGACTATAAACAGTGTAAATAGGTGAGACCAGTGGGACTATAAACAGTGTGAGTTGGTGAGACCAGTGGGACTATAAACAGTGTGAATAGGTGAGACTAGCGGGACTATAAACAATGTGAATAGGTGAGACCAGTGGGACTATAAACAGTGTGAATAGGTGAGACCAGCCGGACTATAAAGAGTGTGAGTTGGTGAGACCAGCGGGACTATAAACAGTGTGAGTTGGTGAGACCAGCGGGACAATAAGCAGTGTAAATAGATGAGCCCAGTGGGACTATAAACAGTGTAAATAGGTGAGACCAGTGGGACTATAAACAGTGTGAGTTGGTGAGACCAGTGGGATTATAAGCAGTGTAAATAGGTGAGACCAGCGGGACTATAAACAGTGTAAATAGGTGAGACCAGCGGGACTATAAACAGTGTAAATAGGTGAGGCCAGCGGGACTATAAACAGTGTGAGTTGGTGAGACCAGTGGGACTATAAGCAGTGCAAATAGGTGAGACCAGTGGGACTATAAACAGTGTGAATAGGTGAGACCAGTGGGACTATAAGCAGTGCAAATAGGTGAGACCAGTGGGATTATAAACAGTGTAAATAGGTGAGTCCAGCGGGACTATAAACAGTGTGAATAGGTGAGACCAGTGGGACTATAAGCAGTGTAAATAGGTGAGACCAGTGGGACTATAAACAGTGTAAATAGGTGAGACCAGTGGGACTATAAACAGTGTGAGTTGGTGAGACCAGCGGGACTATAAACAGTGTGAGTTGGTGAGACCAGTGGGACTATAAACAGTGTAAATAGGTCAGACCAGCGGGAATATAAGCAGTGTAAATAGGTGAGACAAGTGGGACTATAAACAGTGTAAATAGGTGAGACCAGTGGGACTATAAACAGTGTAAATAGGTGAGACAAGTGGGACTATAAACAGTGTAAATAGGTGAGACCAGCGGGACTATAAACAGTGTAAATAGGTGAGACCAGTCCGACTATAATCAGTGTGAGTTGGTGAGACCAGCGGGACTATAAACAGTGTAAATAGGTGAGACCAGTCCGACTATAATCAGTGTGAGTTGGTGAGACCAGCGGGACTATAAACAGTGTAAATAGGTGAGACCAGTGGGACTATAAACAGTGTAAATAGGTGAGACCAGCGGGACTATAAACAGTGTAAATAGGTGAGACCAGTGGGACTATAAACAGTGTGAGTTGGTGAGACCAGCGGGACTATAAACAGTGTAAATAGGTGAGACAGTGGGACTATAAACAGTGTGAGTTGGTGAGACCAGCGGGACTATAAACAGTGTGAGTTGGTGAGACCAGTGGGACTATAAGGAGTGTAAATAGGTGAGACAGTGGGACTATAAACAGTGTGAGTTGGTGAGACCACCGGGACTATAAGCAGTGTAAATAGGTGAGACCAGTGGGACTATAAGGAGTGTAAATAGGTGAGACCAGTGGGACTATAAACAGTGTAAATAGGTGAGACCAGTGGGACTATAAACAGTGTAAATAGGTGAGACCAGCGGGACTATAAACAGTGTAAATAGGTGAGACCAGTGGGACTATAAGCAGTGTAAATAGGTGAGACCAGTCCGACTATAAACAGTGTGAGTTGGTGAGACCAGCGGGACTATAAGCAGTGTAAATAGGTGAGACCAGTGGGAATATAAGCAGTGTAAATAGGTGAGACAAGTGGGACTATAAATAGTGTAAATAGGTGAGACCAGTGGGACTATAAACAGTGTAAATAGGTGAGACCAGCGGGACTATAAACAGTGTAAATAGGTGAGACCAGCGGGACTATAAACAGTGTAAATAGGTGAGACCAGCGGGACTATAAACAGTGTAAATAGGTGAGACCAGTGGGACTATAAGCAGTGTAAATAGGTGAGACCAGTCCGACTATAAACAGTGTGAGTTGGTGAGACCAGCGGGACTATAAGCAGTGTAAATAGGTGAGACCAGTGGGAATATAAGCAGTGTAAATAGGTGAGACAAGTGGGACTATAAATAGTGTAAATAGGTGAGACCAGTGGGACTATAAGCAGTGTAAGTAGGTGAGACCAGAGGGACTATAAGCAGTGTAAATAGGTGAGACCAGTGGGACTATAAACAGTGTGAGTTGGTGAGACCAGCGAGACTATAAGCAGTGTAAATAGGTGAGACCAGCGGGACTATAAACAGTGTAAATAGGTGAGACCAGCGGGACTATAAACAGTGTAAATAGGTGAGACCAGCGGGACTATAAACAGTGTGAGTTGGTGAGACCAGTGGGACTATAAACAGTGTAAATAGGTGAGACCAGTGGGACTATAAACTGTGTGAATCAGTGAGACCAGTGGGACTATAAACAGTGTGAGTTGGTGAGACCAGTGGGACTATAAACAGTGTGAATCAGTGAGACCAGTGGGACTATAAACAGTGTGAGTTGGTGAGACCAGCGGGACTATAAACAGTGTGAGTTGGTGAGACCAGTGGGACTATAAACAGTGTAAATAGGTGAGACCAGTGGGACTATAAACAGTGTGAGTTGGTGAGACGAGTGGGACTATAAACAGTGTAAATAGGTGAGACCAGTGGGACTATAAACAGTGTGAATAGGTGAGACCAGTGGGACTATAAACAGTGTGAGTTGGTGAGACCAGTGGGACTATAAACAGTGTAAATAGGTGAGACCAGTGGGACTATAAACTGTGTGAATCAGTGAGACCAGTGGGACTATAAGCAGTGTAAATAGGTGAGACCAGTGGGACTATAAACAGTGTGAGTTGGTGAGACCAGCGGGACTATAAACAGTGTGAGTTGGTGAGACCAGTGGGACTATAAACAGTGTAAATAGGTGAGACCAGCGGGACTATAAACAGTGTAAATAGGTGAGACCAGTGGGACTATAAACAGTGTGAGTTGGTGAGACCAGCGGGACTATAAACAGTGTAAATAGGTGAGACAGTGGGACTATAAACAGTGTGAGTTGGTGAGACCAGCGGGACTATAAACAGTGTGAGTTGGTGAGACCAGTGGGACTATAAACAGTGTAAATAGGTGAGACCAGTGGGACTATAAACAGTGTGAGTTGGTGAGACCAGTGGGACTATAAACAGTGTAAATAGGTGAGGCCAGTGGGACTAGAAACAGTGTAAGTTGGTGAGACCAGCGGGATTATAAACAGTGTAAATAGGTGAGACCAGTGGGACTATAAACAGTGTGAGTTGGTGAGACCAGTGGGACTATAAACAGTGTAAATAGGTGAGACCAGTGGGACTATAAACAGTGTGAGTTGGTGAGACCAGCGGGACTATAAACAGTGTGAGTTGGTGAGACCAGTGGGACTATAAACAGTGTAAATAGGTGAGACCAGCGGGACTATAAACAGTGTAAATAGGTGAGACCAGTGGGACTAGAAACAGTGTAAGTTGGTGAGACCAGTGGGACTATAAACAGTGTAAATAGGTGAGACCAGTGGGACGATAAACAGTGTGAGTTGGTGAGAACAGCGGGACTATAAACAGTGTGAGTTGGTGAGACCAGTGGGACTATAAACAGTGTAAATAGGTGAGACCAGCGGGACTATAAACCGTGTGAGTTGGTGAGACCAGTGGGACTATAAGCAGTGCAAATAGGTGAGACCAGCAGGACTATAAACAGTGTGAGTTGGTGAGACCAGTGGGACTATAAACAGTCTAAATAGGTGAGACCAGTGGGACTATAAACAGTGTGAGTTGGTGAGACCAGCGGGACTATAAGCAGTGCAAATAGGTGAGACCAGTGGGATTATAAACAGTGTAAATAGGTGAGACCAGCGGGACTATAAACAGTGTGAATAGGTGAGACCAGTGGGACTATAAGCAGTGTAAATAGGTGAGACCAGTGGGACTATAAACAGTGTAAATAGGTGAGACCAGTGGGACTATAAACAGTGTGAGTTGGTGAGACCAGCGGGACTATAAACAGTGTGAGTTGGTGAGACCAGTGGGACTATAAACAGTGTGAGTTGGTGAGACCAGCGGGACTATAAACAGTGTAAATAGGTGAGACCAGCGGGACTATAAACAGTGTAAATAGGTGAGACCAGCGGGACTATAAACAGTGTAAGTTGGTGAGACCAGTGGGACTATAAACAGTGTAAATAGGTGAGACCAGTGGGACTAGAAACAGTGTAAGTTGGTGAGACCAGTGTGACTATAAACAGTGTAAGTTGGTGAGACCAGTGGGACTATAAACAGTGTAAATAGGTGAGACCAGCGGGACTATAAACAGTGTAAATAGGTGAGACCAGTGGGACTAGAAACAGTGTAAGTTGGTGAGACCAGTGGGACTATAAACAGTGTAAATAGGTGAGACCAGTGGGACTAGAAACAGTGTAAGTTGGTGAGACCAGTGGGACTATAAACAGTGTAAATAGGTGAGACCAGTGGGACTATAAACAGTGTGAGTTGGTGAGACCAGCGGGACTATAAACAGTGTAAATAGGTGAGACCAGTGGGACTATAAACATTGTGAGTTGGTGAGACCAGCGGGACTACAAACAGTGTGAGTTGGTGAGACCAGCGGGACTATAAACAATGTGAGTTGGTGAGACCAGTGGGACTATAAACAGTCTGAGTTGGTGAGACCAGTGGGACTATAAACAGTGTAAATAGGTGAGACCAGTGGGACTATAAACAGTCTGAGTTGGTGAGACCAGTGGGACTATAAACAGTGTAAATAGGTGAGACCAGTGGGACTATAAACAGTGTGAGTTGGTGAGACCAGCGGGACTATAAACAGTGTGAGTTGGTGAGACCAGTGGGACTGTAAACAGTGTAAATAGGTGAGTCCAGCGGGACTATAAACAGTGTAAATAGGTGAGACCAGTGGGACTATAAACAGTGTGAATAGGTGAGACCAGTGGGACTATAAACAGTGTGAGTTGGTGAGACCAGCGGGACTATAAGCAGTGTAAATAGGTGAGACCAGTGGGACTATAAAAAGTGTAAATAGGTGAGACCAGTGGGACTATAAACAGTGTGAGTTGGTGAGACCAGTGGGACTATAAGCAGTGTAAATAGGTGAGACCAGCGGGACTATAAACAGTGTAAATAGGTGAGACCAGCGGGACTATAAACAGTGTAAATAGGGGAGACCAGCGGGACTATAAACAGTGTGAGTTGGTGAGACCAGTGGGACTATAAACAGTGTGAATAGGTGAGACCAGCGGGACTATAAACAGTGTGAGTTGGTGAGACCAGTGGGACTATAAACAGTGTGAATAGGTGAGACCAGTGGGACTATAAACAGTGTGAATAGGTGAGACCAGTGGGACTATAAGCAGTGTAAATAGGTGAGACCAGTGGGACTATAAACAGTGTAAATAGGTGAGACCAGCGGGACTATAAACAGTGTGAGTTGGTGAGACCAGTGGGACAATAACAATGTAAATAGATGAGACCAGTGGGACTATAAACAGTGTGAATAGGTGAGACCAGTGGGACTATAAGCAGTGTAAATAGGTGAGACCAGTGGGACTATAAACAGTGTAAATAGGTGAGACCAGCGGGACTATAAACAGTGTGAGTTGGTGAGACCAGTGGGACAATAACAATGTAAATAGATGAGACCAGTGGGACTATAAACAGTGTGAATAGGTGAGACCAGTGGGACTATAAGCAGTGTAAATAGGTGAGACCAGTGTGACTATAAACAGTGTAAATAGGTGAGACCAGTGGGACTATAAACAGTGTGAATAGGTGAGACCAGTGGGACAAGAAACAGTGTGAATAGGTGAGACCAGTGGGACTATAAGCAGTGTAAATAGGTGAGACCAGTGGGACTATAAACAGTGTAAATAGGTGAGACCAGCGGGACTATAAACAGTGTGAGTTGGTGAGACCAGTGGGACTATAAGCAGTGTAAATAGGTGAGACCAGCGGGACTATAAACAGTGTGAGTTGGTGAGACCAGTGGGATATAAACAGTGTAAATAGGTGAGACCAGCGGGACTATAAACAGTGTGAGTTGGTGAGACCAGTGGGACTATAAACAGTGTGAATAGGTGAGACCAGTGGGACTATAAACAGTGTGAGTTGGTGAGACCAGTGGGACTATAAACAGTATAAATAGGTGAGACCAGTGGGACTATAAACAGTGTGAGTTGGTGAGACCAGCGGGACTATAAACAGTGTGAGTTGGTGAGACCAGTGGGACTATAAACAGTGTAAATAGGTGAGACCAGTGGGACTATAAACAGTGTAAATAGGTGAGACCAGCGGGACTATAAACAGTGTGAGTTGGTGAGACCAGTGGGACAATAACAATGTAAATAGATGAGACCAGTGGGACTATAAACAGTGTAAATAGGTGAGACCAGTGGGACTATAAACAGTGCAAATAGGTGAGACCAGTGGGACTATAAACAGTGTGAGTTGGTGAGACCAGCGGGACAATAAGCAGTGTAAATAGGTGCGACCAGTGGGACTATAAACAGTGTAAATAGGTGAGACCAGTGGGACTATAAACAGTGTGAGTTGGTGAGACCAGTGGGACTATAAGCAGTATAAATAGGTGAGACCAGTGGGACTATAAACAGTGTAAATAGGTGAGACCAGTGGGACTATAAACAGTGTGAGTTGGTGAGACCAGTGGGACAATAACAATGTAAATAGATGAGACCAGTGGGACTATAAACAGTGTAAATAGGTGAGACCAGTGGGACTATAAACAGTGCAAATAGGTGAGACCAGTGGGACTATAAACAGTGTGAGTTGGTGAGACCAGCGGGACAATAAGCAGTGTAAATAGGTGAGACCAGTGGGACTATAAACAGTGTAAATAGGTGAGACCAGTGGGACTATAAACAGTGTGAGTTGGTGAGACCAGTGGGACTATAAACAGTGTAAATAGGTGAGACCAGCGGGACTCTCAACAGTGTAAATAGGTGAGACCAGTGGGACTATAAACAGTGTGAGTTGGTGAGACCAGCGGGACTATAAGCAGTGTAAATAGGTGAGACCAGTGGGACTATAAACAGTGTGAGTTGGTGAGACCAGCGGGACAATAAGCAGTGTAAATAGGTGAGACCAGTGGGACTATAAACAGTGTGAATAGGTGAGACCAGTGGGACTATAAACAGTGTGAATAGGTGAGACCAGTGGGACTATAAACAGTGTGAATAGGTGAGACCAGTGGGACTATAAACAGTGTGAATAGGTGAGACCAGTGGGACTATAAACAGTGTGAGTTGGTGAGACCAGCGGGACTATAAGCAGTGTAAATAGGTGAGACCAGTGGGACTATAAACAGTGTAAATAGGTGAGACCAGTGGGACTATAAACAGTGTGAGTTGGTGAGACCAGTGGGACTATAAGCAGTGTAAATAGGTGAGACCAGCGGGACTATAAACAGTGTAAATAGGTGAGACCAGCGGGACTATAAACAGTGTAAATAGGTGAGACCAGCGGGACTATAAACAGTGTGAGTTGGTGAGACCAGTGGGACTATAAACAGTGTGAATAGGTGAGACCAGCGGGACTATAAACAGTGTGAGTTGGTGAGACCAGTGGGACTATAAACAGTGTGAATAGGTGAGACCAGTGGGACTATAAACAGTGTGAATAGGTGAGACCAGTGGGACTATAAGCAGTGTAAATAGGTGAGACCAGTGGGACTATAAACAGTGTAAATAGGTGAGACCAGCGGGACTATAAACAGTGTGAGTTGGTGAGACCAGTGGGACAATAACAATGTAAATAGATGAGACCAGTGGGACTATAAACAGTGTGAATAGGTGAGACCAGTGGGACTATAAGCAGTGTAAATAGGTGAGACCAGTGGGACTATAAACAGTGTAAATAGGTGAGACCAGCGGGACTATAAACAGTGTGAGTTGGTGAGACCAGTGGGACAATAACAATGTAAATAGATGAGACCAGTGGGACTATAAACAGTGTGAATAGGTGAGACCAGTGGGACTATAAGCAGTGTAAATAGGTGAGACCAGTGTGACTATAAACAGTGTAAATAGGTGAGACCAGTGGGACTATAAACAGTGTGAATAGGTGAGACCAGTGGGACAAGAAACAGTGTGAATAGGTGAGACCAGTGGGACTATAAGCAGTGTAAATAGGTGAGACCAGTGGGACTATAAACAGTGTAAATAGGTGAGACCAGCGGGACTATAAACAGTGTGAGTTGGTGAGACCAGTGGGACTATAAGCAGTGTAAATAGGTGAGACCAGCGGGACTATAAACAGTGTGAGTTGGTGAGACCAGTGGGATATAAACAGTGTAAATAGGTGAGACCAGCGGGACTATAAACAGTGTGAGTTGGTGAGACCAGTGGGACTATAAACAGTGTGAATAGGTGAGACCAGTGGGACTATAAACAGTGTGAGTTGGTGAGACCAGTGGGACTATAAACAGTATAAATAGGTGAGACCAGTGGGACTATAAACAGTGTGAGTTGGTGAGACCAGCGGGACTATAAACAGTGTGAGTTGGTGAGACCAGTGGGACTATAAACAGTGTAAATAGGTGAGACCAGTGGGACTATAAACAGTGTAAATAGGTGAGACCAGCGGGACTATAAACAGTGTGAGTTGGTGAGACCAGTGGGACAATAACAATGTAAATAGATGAGACCAGTGGGACTATAAACAGTGTAAATAGGTGAGACCAGTGGGACTATAAACAGTGCAAATAGGTGAGACCAGTGGGACTATAAACAGTGTGAGTTGGTGAGACCAGCGGGACAATAAGCAGTGTAAATAGGTGAGACCAGTGGGACTATAAACAGTGTAAATAGGTGAGACCAGTGGGACTATAAACAGTGTGAGTTGGTGAGACCAGTGGGACTATAAGCAGTGTAAATAGGTGAGACCAGTGGGACTATAAACAGTGTAAATAGGTGAGACCAGTGGGACTATAAACAGTGTGAGTTGGTGAGACCAGTGGGACAATAACAATGTAAATAGATGAGACCAGTGGGACTATAAACAGTGTAAATAGGTGAGACCAGTGGGACTATAAACAGTGCAAATAGGTGAGACCAGTGGGACTATAAACAGTGTGAGTTGGTGAGACCAGCGGGACAATAAGCAGTGTAAATAGGTGAGACCAGTGGGACTATAAACAGTGTAAATAGGTGAGACCAGTGGGACTATAAACAGTGTGAGTTGGTGAGACCAGTGGGACTATAAACAGTGTAAATAGGTGAGACCAGCGGGACTCTCAACAGTGTAAATAGGTGAGACCAGTGGGACTATAAACAGTGTGAATAGGTGAGACCAGTGGGACTATAAACAGTGTGAGTTGGTGAGACCAGTGGGACTATAAACAGTGTGAGTTGGTGAGACCAGTGGGACTATAAGGAGTGTAAATAGGTGAGACCAGTGGGACTATAAACAGTGTGAATAGGTGAGACCAGTGGGACTATAAACAGTGTGAGTTGGTGAGACCAGTGTGACTATAAACAGTGTAAATAGGTGAGACCAGTGGGACTATAAACAGTGTAAATAGGTGAGACCAGTGGGACTATAAACAGTGTAAATAGGTGAGACCAGTGGGACTATAAACAGTGTAAATAGGTGAGACCAGTGGGACTATAAACAGTGTGAGTTGGTGAGACCAGTGGGACTATAAACAGTGTAAATAGGTGAGACCAGCGGGACTCTCAACAGTGTAAATAGGTGAGACCAGTGGGACTATAAACAGTGTGAATAGGTGAGACCAGTGGGACTATAAACAGTGTGAGTTGGTGAGACCAGTGGGACTATAAACAGTGTGAGTTGGTGAGACCAGTGGGACTATAAACAGTGTGAGTTGGTGAGACCAGTGGGACTATAAGGAGTGTACATAGGTGAGACCAGTGGGACTATAAACAGTGTGAATAGGTGAGACCAGTGGGACTATAAACAGTGTGAGTTGGTGAGACCAGTGGGACTATAAACAGTGTAAATAGGTGAGACCAGTGGGACTATAAACAGTGTGAGTTGGTGAGACCAGTGGGACTATAAACAGTGTGAGTTGGTGAGACCAGTGGGACTATAAACAGTGTAAATAGGTGAGACCAGTGGGACTATAAACAGTGTGAATAGGTGAGACCAGTGGGACTATAAACAGTGTGAGTTGGTGAGACCAGTGGGACTATAAACAGTGTGAATAGGTGAGACCAGTGGGACTATAAACAGTGTGAGTTGGTGAGACCAGTGGGACTATAAAGAGTGTGAATAGGTGAGACCAGCGGGACTATAAACAGTGCGAATAGGTGAGACCAGTGTGACTATAAACAGTGTAAATAGGTGAGACCATTGGGACTATAAACAGTGTAAATAGGTGAGACCAGCGGGACTATAAACAGTGTGAGTTGGTGAGACCAGTGGGACTATAAGGAGTGTAAATAGGTGAGACCAGTGGGACTATAAACAGTGTAAATAGGTGAGACCAGTCCGACTATAAACAGTGTGAGTTGGTGAGACCAGCGGGACTATAAGCAGTGTAAATAGGTGAGACCAGTGGGAATATAAGCAGTGTAAATAGGTGAGACCAGCGGGACTATAAACAGTGTAAATAGGTGAGACCAGTGGGACTATAAGCAGTGTAAATAGGTGAGACCAGTCCGACTATAAACAGTGTGAGTTGGTGAGACCAGCGGGACTATAAGCAGTGTAAATAGGTGAGACCAGCGAGACTATAAACAGTGTGAGTTGGTGAGACCAGTGGGACTATAAACAGTGTAAATGGATGAGACCAGTGGGACTATAAACAGTGTGAATAGGTGAGACCAGTGGGACTATAAGCAGTGTAAATAGGTGAGACCAGTGGGACTATAAACAGTGTAAATAGGTGAGACCAGCGGGACTATAAACAGTGTGAGTTGGTGAGACCAGTGGGACAATAACAATGTAAATAGATGAGACCAGTGGGACTATAAACAGTGTAAATAGGTGAGACCAGTGGGACTATAAACAGTGTAAATAGGTGAGACCAGCGGGACTATAAACAGTGTGAGTTGGTGAGACCAGTGGGACAATAACAATGTAAATAGATGAGACCAGTGGGACTATAAACAGTGTAAATAGGTGAGACCAGTGGGACTATAAACAGTGTGAATAGGTGAGACCAGTGGGACTATAAACAGTGTAAATAGGTGAGACCAGTGTGACTATAAACAGTGTAAATAGGTGAGACCAGTGGGACTATAAACAGTGTAAATAGGTGAGACCAGCGGGACTATAAACAGTGTAAATAGGTGAGACCAGTGGGACTAGAAACAGTGTAAGTTGGTGAGACCAGTGGGACTATAAACAGTGTAAATGGATGAGACCAGTGGGACTATAAACAGTGTGAATAGGTGAGACCAGTGGGACTATAAACAGTGTGAATAGGTGAGACCAGTGGGACTATAAACAGTGTAAATAGGTGAGACCAGCGAGACTATAAACAGTGTGAGTTGGTGAGACCAGTGGGACTATAAACAGTGTAAATGGATGAGACCAGTGGGACTATAAACAGTGTGAATAGGTGAGACCAGTGGGACTATAAACAGTGTGAATAGGTGAGACCAGTGGGACTATAAACAGTGTAAATAGGTGAGACCAGCGGGACTATAAACAGTGTGAGTTGGTGAGACCAGTGGGACAATAACAATGTAAATAGATGAGACCAGCGGGACTATAAACAGTGTAAATAGGTGAGACCAGTGGGAATATAAGCAGTGTAAATAGGTGAGACCAATGGGACTATAAACAGTGTGAATAGG